>NW_026776145.1:601979-1203958 GCF_947086385.1 Phlebotomus argentipes
TAGTGAAAATATATACCCTTAATCAGTTTGTCCGGGAGAGTTATTGCTCCTCTCTACAAGATACCCATTGCCTCCATTGCTATTAAAATCTCTCATTAACTTCCACCTGTCTCTCAAGTATGACAATGATGGTCGGTACAATTTATCTTATATATTCATTGATATAAAACAGAGAAAAATACTTTTGTTTGAAAGAGGTAAAAGGTGTATCAAGGGGACTTAACTATATGTATGTTTGTTCACAAGAGTTCTGACGGACATGTTGTATTCCATGTAAGGAACAAGATGAGTAACATCGACGTGTTGTGGTTCTCTGCAAGAGACGGAAATTTCATTTGAAAATCCAACAGACAATATCGCCCCGAGGGGTGTCTCAGTCACTCAAATGCTAACACAGTCGTGCATCTTAAATGACCTCTTCCAGTTGCCTTTCAATTCGATTTATGTATATGTATAACGAAGGGGATCAAGAATTATTCTATCTACACTTCCTGTCAAACTTGATAGCATTTCATGCACCACCAAACTCTATTTATACGTTTGCAAATTGAATGAAAATACGATATTGATTGTTCGTTAAATTTTGAATAAAACCACGTCTAGTTGCAGTTTATTTCAGTCTCTCGTCCTGTCCAATTGAGATGGTAAGTGTCTTCCTAATCTCATATTGAAAGCTAAATTGAGAGAGCAGTGTTCATTTATTCATTTATATCTTTTTTTTTGTTCCTTTCAAAATGATTTCATTTGGAATATTGTGTGCACTTCATAAGCGCATTTTTATGCATAACATCATGTGTCGGATCGTATATCGTAGAATCTTCTACTATCTCTAATTTATGCAAAACCAAGTAATTTCCGTCCCATATACTACATCGCGATAATGCCACTGAGACACCCCTTTTTCTGATTCATCTCTGAATAAATTGGCACGAAAAATTGCACAAAATAGTTGATGGTGGTAGGGAGATGCGGAAGTGCGAGCAGTGATGAAATGACGAATAAAAATATTTATACGACATAGATACTGTACATATATGTATGTACAAGCTATTTATCGACTTGTGTGTAACTCAGTGGCGTATAAATAATTTTATTGACAAAATAATTGATGAAAATTGATGGTGAGAGTTATTTTTGTGCATAAACAAAGACTTATGATGTGTTTTGTTGTGTGCGCCAAATTATAATGATATATGCATTGTGCTTTTCCTCATTTTACCCGACTCTCCGCCCATCCGTGCGCAGTGGTGAATGATGAAAAAGTGCAGAAAATGAGGAGAGAGATGAGTGGAAAATGGCCGGGGGAAACTCATTTTTGTGCTTTTCAGCCGACAGTAGTTGGACTGGAGGGCGTGGGGTGTCGATGACTGGGTTGAGGGGTGATGCATTTCAACACGCTTTTAATATAACATCTCTTTCTCCGGGCAAAATATGTTATTTGCATTTAATGTTGGGTGTCCACTTGAAATTGAGAGAATTATATGGTATCTGCTGGAAATCTAAACATTGCGCCCCCGCAAAAGGGCTCACAAAACACAAATAATGGCGGGCCATGGGGAGGTGGTTGGGTGGGCAGGTCAATGGATGACTTAACTGCGGTTTAGGCCATGAATGGAACATTTCATGCCTCGTATATACAAACATTTATTACATAATCATTTGATGAGAATGAACAATGGTTGGAGATGCTCTTTAAATCGTTACATTTTACATACCAGAGATTTTGATTTCATTTTTGGCTGATATTTCCGCCGGAGCTTCCGAGGACAGCATACACACAGTATCCGGAGGAATGCTCTACTTTGCCAAGGAGTGACGGGACGTCGTTGGCGACGTAGCGTGTAAAAGTGGGAGAGAAGAAAAAAAGCAATTTACTTAATTTTTATGTATTAAATCCACCCCCTCGATGTACTTTATCAAATTGTCGTGAGAAACGTTAGGCATAGAGACGCTTGGGGAGAAACATTGGGGAAATTTGTTAATGTACTCCTAATCGCATTTTCACCGAGGAGGGGAGCTGAGAAAAAGCTATGCAGTGAAATGCTGGATTTTGTAATTGAATTGAGCGAAAAAGCTCCATATTTGCTGTCTAAATGAGTTGTAGAAGGAGCACAACACACCTGAAAAGTGACTTTTAACAGATTTAATTGCACGGCCGAGTATTTAAAACATTTGCATTATTTACATGGGTTTGTATAAAATACAGAAAACATTGCTGTGAAATGTTTCAGTGCCAAATGACTATTTCATGTTGAATATTAATTATTCGGCACTTCATCTCTTATTTAATGTGTTCGTCCGGAGTGTTGCAAATCACGTTGAGATTGAACTTATGGAGTGACGGGGTGGCTGAATTCCCACACTGAAGCGTCAAAGTGAGCTCAAGCCCGAAAGCTTCTTGGACTGAAGAGTGACAGGTTAAATTTTGGAGTATTCAGCAAAAGAGAATAGAACTCACGTGGGCATCAAAATGTGGAGGTGGCCTCGCATTTTCTGGAAGATACTCGAGCTTCTTATGTTATCTCAAGTTGGCAAAAGAAAAATACTTCAAAGTGATTCATGGGGAAAATTTCATAATTAGGCATACGAAATTTTGCATTTCTGCGACAATGGGAGTCAAGGAACTCTTGAAATAAATCAATTTTAATGGTTTGGAGCTCTTTGAAGACATCGCGAAACTTTGAGTGGAAAATTGATAAAAGGCGTAAAGTTGATAAAAATTACGTTTCCCTTAGACTATAGAGAAATTGCCATGGCGAATTATATTTTGGGAAGCGTGACAAACTCTATTGATAAAGGAAGTTTAATGTGAAGCTTATTTTTGGTGAAGAATTTATATTGGCCACAGGTGGTAATGAAATTTAAATGAAATACTGCTTCACTTCAGTTACTAGACTATTAAGTTAGTCGACGCCAGACAGACATTAAAAATGGCCATTTATTAATATATATTATTAGATTCTTCACCTCTCAAATGCACTTCTCTACTTGAAATAATAAGCTCTGTTGCAGTCTTAAAAAAAATAGAAAAGGATTCAAGAATTTGGAGAGAAAATTTAAAATAAATCTCGTTCAACTTGGCGTTTCAAGGTGTTTTAGCCAGATAGACTGGGACAATTTGAATCTGTGGTGTAGGTCCGGGCGATTTGTCCCTCTCAATATTGACCTATCGCTTAACAGCGGAGGGAAAATATGTGCCCAAGCAGTGTTTGTTTAAAATTTCAGGAAAAGTTTCCACCCTTACGACTGAGCGATGGGAGTGGAGAGATAGGGCGTGGGATTTTGTGTGATGGATTACCTTCTGAAATCTCGACTCCAGCATGCATAGATGACGGGATTCATGCTGGAATTGATCCAGCCGAGCCATGTAACGACAGCCGATACGATCTCCTCGTGAGCTATGCAGTGTATACAGAAGCCGGATAGCAGGTTGACGACAAAGAAGGGTAGCCAGCACACAATGAAGACACCCATGACGATTCCCAGCGTTTTAGCGGCCTTCTTCTCCTTCGCGAACTTGGCTAGCTTGCGCGACAGGGAGAAGTTCTTGCCCATCTGACGATGACGCGCGATGCCGTTGTTATGGAGCGCAGACAGGGGTTCCTCCTCGGGGTCCTCAGGTGTGGATGTAGCCGTGGAAGCGTGGTGGTGCATATTGAGGCCTTCTCGCGTAGTACCCCCGCGATGGATGCGCAACGTAAGCTGTAGCTTCCCGGAGGCCATGAGCACCTGCTTGGTGCCCAGCTTCAAGGAGCGCGTCTGCACCACGGCAGCCCGGTAGATGCGACAGTAAGTGAAGACCATCACAAGGAGCGGCAGGTAGAAGGAGATGGTGGAGCTGAAAACGAGGTAGCCGAGGTGTTCGGTGAAGGTGCACTTGAAAGGGGGCATGTCGCCCTCGCGGGCAGCGCGCCACCACACGATAGCGGGAAAGCTGATGGCGCACGAGCACACCCACACGACAGCGATGAGGGCAGCTGCCCGGCGTCGGCTCATGCGCATAGGATAGGTGAAGGGATCGGTGATGGCCCAGTAGCGGTCCAGGCTGATCACGCACAGATTGAGGATGGATGCCGTGCTGAACAGCACGTCGAGTGAGCGCCAGATATCGCACCAATCCGTGCCGAAGAACCATGTGTTCTCCAAGACCTCGTAGAGGGCGGAGAATGGCATCACCACCAGGCCCACGAGGCAGTCCGCCACGGCCAGACTGGTGACGAAGTAGTTGGTAGCCGTGTGGAGGTAGCGCTCCCGCACCACGGCCAGAATCACGAGCGTGTTGCCGAACACTGTGGTGACGGAGAAGAGAAGTAGGAAGACGAGGAGGCCCAGGCTGTCGTTGGACAGGGCGTCCATGTATGCCACAAAGTTGGGCTGCGTGACGCAGCAGTTGGCGGTGGTGAGTGCCGTGAGGAAGATGTATTCGTCATTCTCACTGCTCGCATTCGCAGATCCATTTTCAATTGTGATTACTGAAAACTCCCATAAATAATCCGCACTTACGTTATTCATTATTACTCCCCCGCGTCCGCCTTTTACCATTTAACAGTCCCTTGTACCATATGAAATGCCACCCATCTCACTCGCCTCGTCAGTTCAGCCTCGCTCGTCCCGGGCGACCCCCGGGCCCCCGCTTGCGCGCCCTTTCGCGCTCTGTCACCACCCACCGCCACCCTCGCCTTTCTAATACTCTGTTATTTATTCTTCTCAATGCAATGTATGTGAGATATATAAAAATTCCCCTTGCTCGCCTTCTCGTCTTGGTGTTTGTTGGAGCCAAGTTTGAAAAATTATTCAGCTCTCAACCATTGCTTTCGTACATAATGCCGTTCGTCTTGTTTTTGTTGCTTAATCATGGAAAAATCTTCTATCTGCTCAAGCATTTTTTCCCGTTCTGTCTCACACCACATTTTCGCCATCCGAATTCCACCACCCCAGCCACGCTCTGCTATGTGCCCTCAACTATGGCAATTTATACAGTGAAAGATAATGCGCAAAACACATATGTAAGTTAATATTGCTCTATTCTTATTGTTATTTATAACAAAGAGGCTTGCTCTTTTAGCTTATTGACTTGGAAACATTTCAAAAAATTGTGTTATTTCTTAATTGTTTTCTTTTCATAGGGTTCAGTCTTCCTTGTTCTTATTTTTATGTCTCTCTTCCCACTACATGTATTTTCCTTCCGTATAGTAACTTATGTCTATAGTAGAGAATATATCCGGTGAGTTAACTAAACATCAGTTTTCTGAATGCTCCTTGATTGCTGTGTGTGCTGTTGAGTTCTGAAAGAGACAGTTGGTTGAGAAAAAAGAGAACAATTAGTCAGGAGTGACGGCAAAAAGGCCAGGATGTCGTGACTAAAAGATTTTGCCGGGAAATTTGCAATTAGCCCCGAAATCAATTGGAAAGTCTCTCTATTGTTTGGCACATGTCGAGAGGTTAGTCGCTAAACCTCACGCGACTTTCTGAACTTAAATCGCCTGCCTTATAATCGTATTCTGAATATTAAGTAGGCAACAGATGTTTGATGAAATATTTCAAAAATAATTCCAAACGTTCACGGAGGGAAGTTCATTGAATTGAAAACAATGAATAAAGTTTTATCTATCAATCACACGAATTTATCAAAATTGTGAGATCAATCAAGGGTTTTAAAATGTAAATGGGATTCTAAGATATGAACACATTTACAGATTCCTTTTGAAGGCACCCACATGAAAATCAGCACGAAAAATCTGAAAACAAGTCAGAAAATCTCTTTGTCAATAAGTAATTATTTCCGTAATTAATATGCAAATGATGATGAAATTTAAGTACTCTCTTCAATCCACCCATTGTCTTTGATTTGCAAATTTCACTGATAAATCTCTCAGTGAGACTCCGCAATTTAAATATGCCACCAGCTATTTAAATACCCCACTTATTGATTTTCTATTTTGGAGCAATTTTTCCAAGGAGCGCATTTAAGTTTCCCCACAAATTTGATGTGCGACATTTCATGTCGTCGCCATCGTCAAATATTCAAGATAAAGCTTAACGATGAGTGAGGGTTTGCGAGAAAATAATACGTGATGATTAAATTTCGGCGAAAATATAAATATTTTAACTTAATCGGAAGTTGATTAGGCTAATCTGCCCTGTGTAAATGCTGTCGGAGGATAAATTTATTTTCGTCCCCAAGGCCGAGACTGTTTTTAGTTTAAGGGGGAGAATATTTTTAAGAGAAGTCGTGAATACACAAGGACCAATATTCTTAAACTCCTTTGCTGTTTCATCACCCTCGAATCTCGCTAGAGCTGGTAAATGTGAACAAGGGCGAGTGAAAATTTGCCAAAGTCGCAATTCGATGTTGTAGCTTTTTGGTATGTTAGCGGAACACCGAGAAACTTCCTTCGTGATGGTACAAAATATTAGTAGAACATGCCCTCAGCAACGAATCCGGGGGTAGTCTCAGAAGCGCTGGGAAGCGGAGGACGAATATCCACATTTTCTTGTGTGCATCGTGGCACAGATGACGGAAGGTGGGCGGCGGGTGTGCGGAGGAGTAATGACATTTACGCAAATTGAATCAAACTTTGGGGTTGATTTAAGTAGTGAGTCAGAAGAAACGTTGATTTAATTTTTCTCTCAAATATGAATGAAATTGTTCTCTGCTCTGATAAAAATGTCAACTCGTTGTGATTCTCGAGGAATGGTTCTCAGGTTACTTTGTTTTCTATACTTGCTCTCATTTTCCAACAAATTTGATTTCAAATCCCATAAAGAGTTTGTTAGGATAGTTAAGAATTTTCAATTGTAAATTTGAGTATTTCTGATAGCTTATCACACACCCCTTGTCCCTTAAATGCACTTAAGGAAACTTTCCAAGATTGCATTGTTACCCAAACCAATTCTTTGTGATCTTGTTATGAATCACAACACACTTAAACCACCATCAGTTTCACGAAGTTTTTAGAATCTCGTGTTCTTCTTTCTCATTTCCCCAATCTACTCACTCTCTTATATTGTTCCATTATTCTCTTTCAGTGACATTTGATGTCATATACACTTCCCGTTTTTTCGCTTCCTGCGGGATTTTTTGCAGGTTTCTCAAGAGGTGTCGTAAGTCAAAAGTGGCACTGCGGGACATTTTTTTTACACTCTTTTAAATATCATCGCTCTCACTCTATTCTTTTCTTCGCGAATGTAAAAATACCGTCAAGATAATTGGAATTTTCAGCATTTCTTTTGCCCTCTTAATAAGCACATGCCGCCACTTCAGTGTCGAGATGTTAAAATGAATTTATGCCATTTATTTCCGAAAGAAATACATTCCCGGTGGGGCTGTCCGACTCCTCTATGTACATGTATCCCAACATTTATCCGGAGTTGGAGAAATGGAAAAAAGCCGAAACCCTCGAGAGTGTTTATGTGGAACAGTGTTTGAGTCCTTTTAATGGTTCTCCTCACGATTAGCTGGCTCCGCACTTTCCCTGGCCCACAAGATATTGTTGCTGAGGATAAATGAAGTAGAGCCAACCAGGCCTTCCCAAAGTGTGTGAGTATGTATTAGTCACAGAAGAACACGGGGGCGAACAATGAGGAAATTAGAGACCTCCTATAAAGCTTTTATAATTTCCTGAAAAATCCATTATGGGCCGATAGAGGGTTGAGATATGGCCACAGTCCTTAAATAACTCGAGGGAAATCCCCTGAAGAAATTTATTGAACATCGGATTTTAATTAAGGTCACTAGCCAAAATATCACTCCCTCAAATATGTCCAGGAGAGGGTGACTATGTATAAATAGCATTTATTGATGGGATTTCAAGTCGCGATGGGGAAGTTTTCGATTGAAAAATATGCACTGCCAGAAAGAGGAAAATACGTCTTGACACCTCTAAATCTGTTAATTGATTTGTTTCAGAACTTTAATTGAAAATGCGATTAAGGAGCATCGTGGCAAAGTTGCACCGAAGAACTTTGTGGTATGCACAATAATACCGTGCGGTTTCTATCATTTATTGCATTGTTACTAATTGATTTTGGTGAGACACGGGATTAAAACTTTTCACATAATACACTATGAGTGGGAGAGAGCAACTTTGTCTGACGGTATAGAATAGAGCAAATTTTTAGCAGAATACGGTATAGCAAAAGCGATAGATGATAAGTAGGAGTTTGTACGAGGATTATTTCTATAATTTCAGTCTATTTTGGGCTGTTGTAATTTACACAAGAAATATAATCATGATTTTGTTGCTTCGAATGGGCGCTTCTAAAAGAATACTCGATCTCTGTCACGGTGATTTATACATTGGAATTTCACTGAAATAGTAGATGTGAAATTGTCACGCTAAAAAGACTTTTTCAACAAGCCTTTATTAATAAGCTGATGACTAAAACGATTTAATCGGGTAATTCTGTAGATAATGGTTGAATTAATGGGTTTAAGAGGGGTTTTATGGTATAAGAATTTTTGAAACCAGGTATAAAATACACTTTATGGTACAACAAATTTCGAAGTGATTGACGTGATAAACATTTAATGTAAATATATCTATTTTCATGTGAAAATTCGTAATTAGCGTTTATTTCACCCGCATTTAAACTTCCTCTTAATTTTATTGCTGCGTTACGAAATGGAATAAATGCTATATGGAATTTATTGGAAAACCACCATTTTCATCGTCATGAAAATTAATTTATTCGTGACTATTCGAGGACGATGCAAAAATTTTCCCTATGGCAATGAATGAGGGTATGGTGTAAATTTGTACGTTACGTGCATTTTAGGGGGAAAAGTTATCCAACAATTTAGAAACATTTGTAGCTCCTAATTGAGCTATGGCGCAAATCAACTTGATAGCAGTGAGTAAATCGCACAGAGAAAAGGTGTAGTGAATCGTGCATCATGCAAGAAAAGGGAGATAAAATGCAAGAAAAATGAGAACGCCTTTTGAATGAGCATGAAAAAGACTTCATTTCCACACAATATACTGTGAAATATGCCACAATGCATGTTGTTTATGAATAGAATATACTTTCAAATCGATAGATCTACGCTAGAACACGTCAATAAACTTATTGTTAAGCGGGATGATTTATTTACAAAATAGAAACCATCCACTCCCCTTTAAGATACCGCAGATAAAAGGTCTTTGAAACCCGCTATGATTTCGTGGGGTTGATATTGAACGAGTTATTGAGAGTCTGTGAAAAGGAGATATTCATTCGAATGAATGAAAATTTTACCCTTTTGATGCATTTTATGCTGTAATAGAATTAAATGCTACAGAAAGGACATAAAAATTTAGTGTCATTGCTGCAATCAGTGCAATCAGCCAATAACAGAGCGGTTCAATGGTTCTATTATCCTTGTCTCTTCACACAAACTTTGGATTTTTTCTATTAAATTGCTATTAAATTCATATTATCAGAGAGACATGCGTTGTCAATTTGCACCATTTGTGGATAATTCGCCTTAAATTGCCAGGCAAATAGTCAAATGAGAATGAGATACATATATGTACAACTTGCATAAAGATACGACACTAAACGTATAAATTCTGAACATTTAGTATTCAGAACTTGTTTGAAATCAAAGTTATCTGCAGTCCACAAAATCTGAAATATTCTGAATGTAGGTTTATTGTTGAAGTATTATGTGTTCTTTATTATTAAAGTAGTCGCGAATTCGCATTGAATTGGGCCGCAATATTTGGCATTATAGTGTTGAAAATTAGGGCGAATATTCAGGACAATGGCAAAGTGTGAATGATTATTTATTTAAGTGAGATGCCACTTAAGTCAAGGGGATATACAGTGCCTTTTATAAGATGGGAAATAATAATTTTTATTCTGCCATACATGCCACTCTCCGAAATGTTCGCCATTACATTTTCCGCTCATATTTCGCGCGTTGGCTGGTATGACTGAAATATAGCTGGCGCAAACCATCCGAGATTTCTCCTTGGAGCGTCACACTCGGTAATTCCGACGATGAGAATGAGAGTGTGAAATTTGGTGTTAATACAAACACCTCGTCTAATAAGCTCTTTGGCAAATTTATATCTCCTTACGCAAATACTCGGGCTTTGCATACGCTTAAATATGTATCTCATGTGTACCCTGGGTCCTTGTGCCGAAAATTTAGTTATGGTAGACAGATGACTTGAAATATTTATCCCACCCGCAGCACGAATTTCAGCCTGGAGACAATTCATCTTCGCACACAGGGAGAGCATCCGTAAGAATGTGTCACATGAAAGCGGAAATAAATTTGCAATTATAACATTTCACATAATAGCCGTCAGTGCTTAACACAATTCACAATTTTCTCCCAGAGTTCTCGCTGCCACAAACTATTCCCATTCCATGCTTGCGACTACAAGGAAGACCTTCAGTGCGTGGGTGTGCCATATAAATTGTAATATGATAATTTCTCGTCAGCAAATCACTTCAGCTTCTCCCACAGCCACCCTGTGGGCGCAAATGTATGTCTCTTCCATGTCGCACAAATCTCTGGGTGGGTAGCATATACACCCTCCAAATCGGGCTAGTGAGACAGCCTACATGCTGTCTCTATTCCCTAATTTCTTTCCAACTACTTCATCAGCCCTTTTTTCAACCCCATCACCTCGTGACCCCATTTGTCGTCCCGATGCTTCCCAAACTGCTTAACCTCAATGAATAATTCAGCACTATGCCAGGGAAATGAACACATAAAAGATTCAAAAACAAATATTTTCGCAATCAGCTCCAATCGCTCCTCACATTCACTCTAAACTATATGCTAAGTCGATTTTACGGTTCACCACACTGTGTCCAATCGCATTTTAAAATACCAATATCCTCTCTGCAAACGCAAACACTTTTCCACACTTTCATTCTGTTAGCTTTAAGCTTCAGGCTAGCAAAATAAATATGTACGAAATCACCCCGGAAATATAACGAGTTTAATCTGTTTTGTTCTAATCAGATTGTCCTCCTCGAATCAAACTCGTAAATTAATCATATAATAGTGAAAATCAATAAAAATTGCTTGTTTATATAGAATAAAAGAGAAATATTTTCCTATTGGACACATTTTTCCCGAACATTATTGTATTTTCTTGAGAAATTCATATATAGTATTTTGTACAAAACACATAAATATGTGGAAATTTGATACGTATCCAAAAAAAAACAAGCAGAAGGATGAAAAGAAGACGAACTGACCTACCTGAAGTACTATTTTGTTAACTTATTTGTTTCAATATCTTTTTTTATATAAAAAGAAAAATTTGCCTTTTTTTGCATTTCACAGTTCACCTTGTGTAAAACTTAATTTAGCTGACAACACTTAAATGTGCATAGTTCCCCCTTTACAGGTACATATAACAGAGCTTTTGCCGCCTGAAGAGGTAACTTTTATGCTGATGAAGAAAGTTCCTCAACCAAGTTCGTAGTTTGAAGAAAATGACTTAAGTACTTTAATATCTCATTTTTCTACTGAGAAAGCAACTCTCATGATCTCTTACTGCACTTTTAATCATTTTTTCAACCGAATTCAACAGTCTTCATTTACTCATTAAACACTGAGAGAAAATTTCTCAAGGTAGAAATTTGTTTTTCAAACTCTGTCTCTTGTTTGTTGTGTGAAAAAGTCTGTACAACTCATACATACATTGCGGTATGAAATTTTAGCAGAGAATCACCAATGTTCCTTGTGGGAGATAAAATGTTAAGCTTTATGTTGTGCGGAAGATGGTAGAAAAGTGTAAACATAAAGAAGGTTGGATTGAAAAGTTTTAATTCCTTAAATCAACTTCCGTAACACCCATTGCCGTCTTGCAAATTCATTCGATTTCTCCTTCATCTTTCGGGAATTGGATAAAAAAATTCTATAAATGCCATATTGAAATGAGATGGCATTAAAAGGGGAAAGAGAGCAGGATAAAGTAAGAAGTAAAACCGTATTGAGAAGTGATATACAAATTAAGAGACACACTTTGTATCGCACTATTTACCCTAATAGTCGATTCTAATTCTAATCATTCTTTAATTTACAAGTGAGCAATGTAATTGTAAGAAGAAGATGGTACTTTGTGCCACGGCGATAATAACAGTGGAATACCTGAAGCAGATTTTACGATTAATTTCAATTTGTGTTGGTATTTGTCCATTCCATCCAATTTTGAGAGTGTCTCTTTCTGGTAAAGAAACCCATGAAATAGCGATGGACTAATGAATAAATCACTGGCTCACAGCTGAATTAAGTATCGCTGGAATCACTTTAATTTGTCAGCCCTTCGCGAGGGTGATCAAGAAGGGTGGCTTGTAGTTGGTAAAATGTGGCTTATCCGGTTTCTCATAATTTATGTAACTTAAATACTCCTTTTGAGGCTCGGTTGGCGATGTTGTGGATTGTGGAAATATGGATTATGTGGATTGTGTGGCATATGAAAAACACCTTTTCATTCTTCGCGAATATGTATAATATTTAATTTTGAATTGTGAGCTTCGTTAGGGTTTTATTGAAAGAATGAAAATTGGTTCCCCACCATCTCTTCGCGCTCCAAGCTTCTAAGTAATGGAATGGCAAATAAGCCCCGCCGGGGGTGGGATTGAGTACAATTTCGCATCTCTTGCGGTGGTGATAGCAAAGGGATGACAAAAAAGAAAGGAATAAGTGGAAAGGCAAAGAGAATAATATTAAATAGAATAAAAATTGGTCGTTTACAGATTTTTTGTGTGGATAGCAAAAGTATCTCTTTTGTATGGCATATGAATTGAATTTACAAAATTCCAAGCATGTTCTGTGCTCTATTTAGGGGAAAGGGGGGATGATATATAAGATAGGGAGATGTGGGAACAAAAACGGGGAAGAAGGAGCTGCAGAGAAAGTATCAATTTGGTGCTGGAGACACAATTTGTTTTTTTGGATGGGTGATTTTCCCTTCTTTTCCAGCTACTCTTTCTCCCCTTTTCTCGCTGGGGCTGCTCCTATGCACACAAGCTACCACCCTCTTCAGCTTTTATCCACTGTGAGAATGAGAACTCCACATCTTGACTTTTAAATCCCGTTTCACACACAGAAAAAGTCATTTGAGGGGGCGATAAGATTATCTGATAAAACTTTTCTCTTATACCCCCGCTACCGCTCTCCCGGTCGAATTTGTACAATTTTCGGGTTCAGCTGACTTTACGAGGCAAATAGTGCTCACATTGGTGGTTCGTTCTTTCATTCTTTGCAATAAAAGTAAATATATAACCCCCAAGTACTCCATGGTACATATTGTGATGAAAGATATATGTATTTTATGAAAGTTTATAGAAATAGATGTATAGGGTGACATGAAGATGTTTTTATATATTTGATACTGGTACACAATAACATTTATAATGCCGCACAAAATAAATTTTCCTTCCACCCTTCCCAAGGGTTGGGGTGCTTATAGATTGGGGGCTGATGGCTTTTTTTTCTCTACATCTATCTCTCATCTTTCTTCTTTTTATTACCCGATCTCGCCCACGCACCTCACAAGAAGAGCAATATAATATCTTAGAGAGCTTTAAAATTTCACAGCATTTGGGACCTATGTTCTGCTCTGAGGTCAACTGGGTGGGTACTTTATTTTTATGCGATTGACCCAGTGTGTAACTTATGCGTAATCTCCCTATTATACAAGAGATTAAGATTGGTAAGATTAATAGAAAAAACAACAGCTTCTAGACGCAATGCCAGATGCGAACTCCAGGAAAATACGAAATTGTTCATTAATTAAAAGAGAATATCCATTTGAAAACACTTTTTCTGTCTATTAACTATGATTTAGGTGAAAAGTGAATATTTTTTTCACAAACTCGAGCAGTTTGCAAAATCTCTTATACATTTCATTTCACAGTTTTTTTTATAACATCGATGTCACTGATGCCATAGTGTGTTGAAAGGGGTGAAAATTGTGGGGCACAAGCAGGGAGAAAAAACTAAGAAAGAAGCACAACACTCGCATATCAAGAAGGGATCACCGAGGGTAAGTAGAGAAATTTTTACGCACCCGAAAAATTTTATGCTTCTGCGGTTGGTGATGTAAAGTGAATATGAACACACAAGATGTCTCAATTCATAAGAAGAGAAATTTCCATTTATCTGCTAGGACACAGTATATCCAGTGGGTGGTACTTTGTATCTGCGGATGACACTCCAAAATGCAATGCTCTTTTCCTGTCCGTCTCAGGATCTCTTTCTAGCTACAAATATCGTAAGTGCACAGTTGATGTTAAGCATAAATTTGTCATTTTTCACAAAAGACTCTCTCTTTTTCTCTGAGTAGCTTCTCGTGTTCTGATTTGTCTAATTTGGTTGTTTATCCACTGTTTTTTTTTCTTTATGTTTTCTATTCCTGGCAATTTCACTCTCGTGCACAATTTTATGGGGCGCGTTGTAATTCAATTTGATCCACAGTTTTTCCTCTTCTATCGCACTAACAGATCTATCACTTTGTCCAGTGGATGAATTGTGTACACTAAAAGAACTATTAAATACACGTTACATTTAAATACACAAGATAATTAGATTCCAACGAGTTTGTCCTTGTGTTATACAAGTGAATTGAATTTTTATCGACTGTACCGTGATTAATTGTATTGTCGATAGAATCACCGTTCGGAGGAGTTGCTTTCGCTGCAATTTCCGCGGAAAAATGTACCTTTTTCACGCTCCTGGAAGAATTTTTCCACACAATCAATCTACCATCACTCTCATGAGGAAATATCCTTTCAACACTTCTCTTCGGATCGTTTTAATATCAAGATCCCTAGAGTGAATCTCTCGCTCTTCATATCAGCACTTGCTGGACGTGCTCCAAGGATACAACCACACACTCTTTGAGTTGCTTCTTGACTTTGAGCGGGAAAGCAATCCTACACATCACACCAATGGCTAGGACATAAATCCTCGTCACTAGTCCAGACTTCGAGACTGCGTGACCCACACGACACACTCTGTGCTGTTCGGGTGCAAAGAATGCGACAGTATAGTGATTGAGATGCCAAGGGTTAAAAGCGTGCTATCACAACCCCATCGCGGTGGTAACTGCCGCCAAAATCGAGTCGTCTGGGTCAACGCATGCGCTTGCGGAGAAATTAGTCTATTGTCGCCTTCTGTGCCATTATCGTTGTATCCGTTCAATTCCCAGTGCTTTTGGATTTTCCTAGCATCCCGACACCCAACGGAGGCGATGGTCTCGCTCTCGCTACTCGTAAGGCTCCAAACGTATCTACATACATTCAATACGCCACATATAGTACAGTTGGAAGTCTCTTTACATGCATAAGCTCATATATAAGTTGCACAGGGTGTCGTAAAAACCCTTGTAAAAACCGATCACTCCTGTATTGCTGTAGCAAAATGGACTCTCCACGTAGTTCTTAAATCGCTGGTCAATGTAATTTTCAATTGAAAAATCCGTCTATCAAAAGTTAAGAGAACACTCAAAAATTAAAACGGACTGAATGTTTTCTTTAATGACAAGAATATGAATAATGTAAGAAATAACAAAATCCTCCATCTATATACAAAGTTTAATTTCTTTATTGCATAATTTTATTTTGGTTTGTTTAAAGAAGTCAAAGAAAAAAAGACAAATAAAAACTCAATTTCATTGAATATCTAAATAAGGCAGTAGTTTATTTTTTGGGACACTCTTTTCCTAACTCCATGTGTATATGAAATAGCTACTCGACTGCTATTATATAGTTTGGGGGTGAGATTGAGCTTTTTCACTATTTTTTATTTATTTTTTGTTTCCTGTGCCACTAGTCTTTCATAACAAGTGCGGAATATCATAATGTGCGGCTGGTGAGAGATTGACGATGAGGTGGAAGCAGCCGAGCGAGTGCAAATGGCAATATTTTCATTGAATGGAGACCAAATTCGCCTCACTTCTCACCACAAACGCTCTGAGACAATTCCTCTGAGTGCATCACTTCCTCCAACCGAATCCATGAAGCCTGAAGTGATGCACCCCAAGAGATTCTCTATGGAAGATGCATAAATATGTTGGTCAATTCAAAGGCAACTCCTATGCTCCGCCTTTAATCCGACCACCCAAAGAGCTGACGAGACTGCAAGCATTTTAGGCGAGAATAAATCTTGGGTGTTGTGAGATAAATGCGTGAGAGAATTGCGATGAATTAATGCAGATTCACTGTCCTGCCCCACATGGGTACGATTTATTGAGTCCCTGGAATATATCCACTCAGTTGAGCTGAGTTCAGCTCAAAAAGGAGATCCCCACTTGCGATTTTGGTGGTTCACTCGAGATGACACCCACACTCTCCGTCATTTCGGACTGAGCTGGTGAGGTCGTCTCGTATCCCTAGCAAAGAGTGAAATGATTATAAGATAAACATACAAGCAAGAGCCTCTTGTCGGATCGTTTAATCAGAATAAATCCTTTTCACTCTCTTTTCTCACCATGTCGGAAAAGACCAAGTTGTTTATATGGTGAGAGAAAAGAATTTTCTTATACTGCTGATGGGTACTGAAAATGTGTGCGCCATTCCATGGCCAGAGGAAATCACCAACTTTCCAAGGATTGCGGCTGAAGGAGGGCCAGTGTGAGAAAACAATGGGACGGACAAAGAGAGAAAGGGAGAGAGAGAGAGTGAAAATGAGGAAAACCAGGCGCAAAATAAGCTCAGCTTGAATGCAGAACTTGGGATTTTCCAGTACTGATCGAGGCAAGTTTCTGACGCAGAAACTTCTGCCACAAGTGGGAACAAATACATTTCCTATATAACATTGAATTTAAGTCGCTTTGGGAGGACGTATACTCCACCGTTTTCCTAATATTACTTCAGGGAATTTTTGCAGAGAAAGTTCATGCGAAATCCCACTTCGAAATACATTTCGGCAAGAGAAGACGAGAAATTGAATTTATAAAATTTATGCAATTTGTCTTTTTTCTTAGTTTAAGAATCATGACTTTACAATTTAGAAGATTCTTGATAAAACATTGTAGGTATATTCGAATATATACAGGATTTATTTTCAACAATTAATACATACTTTAAGGGATTTTCAAAATGTCACACGTCAAAATATACAGTGGGAAATTGTGAGAAATGCCACCTGTTCTTCCTGAACATGCAATTAATTCTAAAATCCCTTTGTATCTCTGCTGAGGAGTAAAAAGAAGACCCCGTCTGTCAGTGCTGTTCTCTCGACATCTTTCCTCCTGACTCTATGGTGAGAAAACATCTTGCCAACCCTAAGCTGAGACTGAGTGAGAAAATGTTGAGGTGAAGGAAAAAAGGCAGAAATCCCCGCTCGTGAAATGAAAATCGCACGTTTCAAGCTGAACTCACGTAGAGTCCGCAGAGTCAATTTTATTTACATGGTGGCAAAAAGGTGGGAGAGATTTAATTGCATGATTTTCACTTTTTTTTGCCCACAAAACCACCCAAGAACATGAAAGTTGTGATTGCTTCCTTAACTTTAGCAAACCCATTATTGACTACTAAATTGATCCCACAAACTTTCTCCATAAAATTGAGGATTCTTTTCACCACAATCGTGTAAGGTGAAATTGCTCTCCTTGTTTCCACATGAATTTTTTAAGGGGCAGATTCACTAATGGGATTGAGAATGAGAGACACGAATAGTAGAATGATTGTGAGACGATCGGGGGGAGGTGTCAGATGTACCGTTTCAATTTTATTGGGTAGTTATTTTGCTCATATTCGTGTTAAGGGGGCTATTGTCAATGATATTGAAAATTTCAAAAAGTTTGACATGCAAGGAGTGAAAAAAATGGATGGAAATCTTTCTCGATGTGCTGATTTGATGATTGTATGTTGTGGAAAAGTTTTAGCAGATACTTTTGGCATGTGATGCCCAAAGCTGAGGGAGCAGAAATATGTGTATATGGTGTATAAATAAAATTTATATCTCCTTTCAGCAAAGTCTTTATAATATTTTATTATTATTCTTGATGATTTTTGCGAGATTGACCAATATATTTGTTTATATGGGGAGGGCATTGTATTGTGCGGTGGTGTGTGCAAAACAAGAAAATCTCTTTGTGCGTTCTACCCATGATATCGCTCATATTTCAGTACCCAGAGGAGATATTTTTTATTATTATTGATTTTACTGCATGGGTAGAAGCGTATAAAAGACAATCGGGCGACAGCCACACAGCACATTAAGAGCAAGCTTTTGCCTTCGTCACACGACTGTCGAATGAAGAAATCCACCAATAAACCACTTTTACGTGTAATCCTTTATAAATAAACTTCGAGAATCTTGTAAGAATTGCTTCGATATACTGTTGCATCCCACGTGGGTGGGGAGTGGCTGACAGAACCCTTTTACAATTTGTTCACCTGTAGATAATAGGCCTCTCAATTTAGAGACCGTCACGAGGCTTTCGTGCTAATAATAAAATACACATAACTTTTACATAATGAAGCTCAAATATATAATAAACAGGTGTGTGCTGGCTTCTCTCATGCCTGGAATGTGTGCTGTGTTGTTGGGGATATTTTGTGTGAGATGAATATTAAACGTCCTCGGGGTGTTATTTTATACAATCACATATTATCCTCACATTCTCCTCCGCGTGCATCCACTTCAAGATACTTGTATCGTTAACTTTCACAACGTGTAGGAAACGTGGGATGAAAAAAATTTACTGTATGCTAAAATATTGTTTGAACAAGAAAATGGGCACTATACTCGGACCATTTCTCAATTTTACAGCAATTTACAGCCTTCTGTGCTTTTATTAAAAGTCGTTTCATTTTTTAATAAAATTTTTTTTCATATGTCCGTAATATAACTGTGTAAAAGGATTAGATATATGCCGCCAGTTTAGCTATTATTATTTTTATGTAAAAATGATAAAATTGGATGCTGTATCATCTACATTTATAAATATTCCACGTGGTTTTCGACAATGTAAAATCCCATCACTAATTGGTACATAAGCAAATCAAGGAGTATATAAGATCTGATTATATGTAAAGCTTTCATATATTCCAGTATGGAGGATATTTAAAGATGCTAGTTGCTTCTTGTGTATACGAGCTTTTGAAGTTCAATGAAATGATTAATGTCCATTTTTATATCATATAGGCGCGCACGCCAATAACGCTCTCATGCTGAGGTGAGAGCGTGGTGTGGCCATGAGCTGATGTAATATGGATAGTGGTGTGAAAAGAAAATACTAATAACAATAATCGTACTTATTTCGAGTCTGTCGAAAAAGCTGGGAAGAAATGGTGATACCGGTGAAATTAAACTGTGCATAGTATTCACATAAGCGGGCATGAATATAACCTCACCCATCCTTTCCTGCGCGCCACCATTTTCGGCGGGAAATTATTTTCGTGACTTGATTTGCTAGTGATGAATGTTCTGAACGAAGAGGAATCGAGCGCAAAAAGCGTTTTTCCATTTATATCCATGCGTATATCGTCTGTATCTATTTAATCCATATTGGTCGTTTCGAATTGGAATGATGAAGATAAATACAAACAGAGCGCGATTGAGGGGATTTGAAATGAGGGCTAAACATGTGGAACTATCTCTGGTTGGGGATAGCAGAAAAAAGCACTCTCGTGGAGAAAAAATGGGGTGTTTTGTAAAGAGTGAAATGGAAATTTTGCTCCAATAAAATTCAGTCTGTGTGGTCCCAATTGTTGGGTCAGTGCTCTTCTTAATTTAAGAGGTTTAGTTTTAATTAATTTGGCTCGTCTCCTCTATGGTTCTCTCTCAGCCACCAGCTACACATCCAGCCAACCACTGATTCCTACATGCAGTGTAGACTTGATAACTTTGGAGTTCATCAATTGCGTTACAGCATCGCTTCATGACAGCATCCATTGATCCAATCTATCACGCCTAATCCATTGGAAGGGAGCATTTTGCAAACTGATCCCAAATAATTCAGTTTCCGCAATCGTCTTGCTTCGCTGTGGTCACTGATCCGTCTATGGCTTTTGAAAATCAACCCCCGCGCATTTTGACTCTCACACTTTCCCATTAGCTCAAACTCCCCTTCTTTTGTGCGCTGTGGATGTCAGAAACTTTGTCAACTCCACCTAAAACAATATAAATTCACTTGAGTCTCTCTCACTCTCTGTATTCCATTATCTCACCAAATTATTTTCATTGAATATCCTTAATTAATGAAGTTGAAAATAGATTATTGGCCTTTCCCATATTACATGGATTTCCGTATTATTCTCGCTTCTTCGCCACACTTCCCACTTGCGATAATAAATCATTTGGATGCTCAAGTTGCCATTTAGCTGGAGAGGAAATTGCAGGTCAGAAAACGAACAAAAATCCTCTCATGGCTTTCAAACCGCACTCCAATCCAACCAACTCCGACGAAGGAGGAAATTGAAATTAAATAGAAAATTGTCCCATGGAATTGAGAGAGGGAGGGTGGGCCAGAAAGTCACTCCAATTGGCCCAAGAGGGAAACAATCGAGTGAGAAAGGGCCTAATTGTAGCGCACATGAATTTAACGCTAATCTCTGGATAATTAATTGAAATGACTGGGCTGTTGCTTTCATTATAATAGGATAATGATATTGTACCTCTTTAGTCGTGCCACGGAGTTCAGATTGTTATCAGCATTAATGGAGGGTTAAATTGACAAGATTTCATGTAGCAATTGAAATATTGTCATATGATGGCGTTAATTTGATATTATTATGAAGCTTTTATAATGATAACCCATGTGCGGAGTTTTCGGGTTGTGAAAATGCTAGTTGAGTGCTACATTAATGAAATTTTCATTCTCGTCCACTTTCAATCAAGGCAGATGATTAAATTCTGCATGGTGTACGAGAGCCATTTTTTTTAATCTAATGAAAAATTCAAAATCTTAATTGAGTTACAGGAAAATGAGTTAAATTGTCATTAGTATGCCATTTAATTCAGAACATATTCTCGGCATAAAATAATTATATGTATCTCTCTCTCTCTTTTACTGAAAATCTGCTGCCTATGTTTCAGAGGGAATGATGAGCAAATTGGTTTTGCTATGCAAATTTTGTATATTTTTTTGCGCCACTTTAATATGTAAATAAGTCACATGTACACTTATCCTCTCAATTGTCCTCCTTTCTGCTGGTTGTTGTGGTCTCTGGCAGGTGAGTGGAAGTCCCACACCCGACAGCCTCTAAATGAACTCCTTTCTTCCGACGCTGCCTAACTTTAAGCATAACTCTTCACGAGCGCTCCCAAGCATTTCTCAGCGATTCATATTCCAAGTTGTAGTTGAGTGAAGTGGCAGTAGAGCGTGGGCAAAGAAAAGGAAGATTGGAGGGAAATTACGGGCAACAGGATGAAATTACGCCTCTGGAATACTCTCTGGTGGAAGAGATATTCAAGAAATTCCACCGTTCACGGAATAAAGTATTTGGTGGATGATGATTTGCATCCGGCTGAGAGGTACATTAAATTGCCATCCGATGTTAACGATGTGATATGTTGTGTATGGGGTGTGTACGCGACAGCTGATGTACTTAAATGGAAAATTAAATGGTGGGAAAGATGTGAGGCGGCACGTAAAAAAATTGCGGGGAGAATAATAAAAATGTTGTGTGGGGATTATGTCAAAAGATATTAGGATTATCCTCTATATTCCAACTTATGACAAGGTTGATGCTGTAACGTCGTATCATACCTCATCATTCCACTGTCCTCCGCATCACGTCCCGCCCCGTGAGGTGTACAGCGGGTTGTTTTCCTGAATTTCACAATGTCACCTCAGCAATTTAAACTAATTTTGCACATCTCTTCTTTATTATGCTTTCCATAATGGTATTTGCAATGAATTAGCATAATTATGTCATTCATCTTATACAAATAACGCAAAATTTAAATCACAATTGGAATATTGCGGAATTATACAGCATTTCAGATGGTAAAGTTGCTAAATAATAAATTTCATTCCGCGGCCTGCTTTATGGTGGGGCCAAATTGGTCTTTTTTCGCCTGAGAATCGCCTCTTTTGCTTACACTCTTGAAGGCATTTTCACATAAAATTATGATTGAATGCCTTTTGGAGCCGTATATAAATTTATATGCCTGAAAATGTAATCCTCATTCACACACTGAGTCGCTTCGTTCCCTTATCCCTCCAGCAATATTGAATGTGAACTGGTAACAAAATATTAATGCTTCAATTTCAATAAAACGAGAAACCTTGTGATATTCTCTTAAACGTGTCACACGAGGATTAAATCATTCACGTGATTTTGCATTCTATAAATATTACATTTCTATATATTTTCTGCAATATTTTTGGCAAATCTTCAGCATCCATCCATTCACAATACAGTCATGTCCCTAATTCGAGGACTGAAAACATAGGCTCCCCCAAGTGGAATAAGAAATACAATTTAGATTGAAATTTAGATCAATGTCATGTATCGCCAAAACGAATGCATATTCTAAGATTGCCATCTTAGTTTTCTTGTTCTCGAATTGAAAGAAATCCTTGGCCTTTAAATGTAATTGAGATGTTTGGAATGTGATATTTTCTCGCCAATACTGTGTATTTGCTAATTTGGATCTTTAAATCTTCCTGAGAATTAATATGAAATTGTAATTTTGTGAGTATTAAATTCTTCCACTTGTGAGACTCATTATCCCAACGTTTATTAAATTATAATTTAGACTAGAAAAATGTATTCTAATTGAATATAAACATCACTACAAAAATGTTTTAAATTTTTCATGTCGAAAATAATATACCTCCCTTAATTCAATCATGATGTCAATTAAACCTTCAGATTAAATATTACAAACCTCTGCCCCTGTCATTGAATTCATAAATACCGTTAATTGCAACGCCGAAAGCACTCGTGAATATTTAACTTCGTCATATTGTACCACCCTCGAAAATAAATACTTCACTTAATAGATTATGCAAAATTGATACACAATGGCTTTCAGGGAGTCCATTAAAAAATGATAATTAACTTTACCAGCTCGGTGAGCAATCAAAATCACGTTAATGGCAGTCATGAAGTTGCAAAAGTGGCCTAAAAGGGCGAAAATTCTTGATTATTGATTTTTAATTGGGAGTCACCCCCAGACCTCAGGGGTGGCAGGGAAGTTGTGAAAACAAACACCCACAGTAATGGTGTGCCCCATGTTTGTGGGGCCTGAGAGAGGAAGTGAGTTCAGGAACTATTGGCTTTGGCTACACATGGTGGCCACAATTTCATTTCTGGTCGTCTTTCCTGCAGGATCGTCTGGCTTCTCGTCGTCACCCTGGCGGTTTTTGGCACTGTGTTTGTCTCCCTACTTCTGTCCAGGCGTTTCTCCAGCAGCCCCCTGGCCACTGTAATCGAGAGCACAATTTATCCCGTGTCGGAAATCCCATATCCGGCCGTCACCATTTGCACCGGCAATCGCATTAATTGGTCCCATGTGGAACACGTGGCGGACCAGTAAGTGGGGGCATATTTGTTTACTGTCTTAATGGGGCCTCATAAATAATTTCCTAAATTCCAAATTGTACGCTCTTTGTGTGTGAAAAATTTGTTACAGGTACTCAACGGGAGGTGGCAAATTGCCGGCGGAGAGTCTGCGGAATTTCCTGTTGCTGGTTGAAAGAGTACTTCGTGATGAATTTGAGTTGGGAGAAAACTTGCCACAATATAATCAATCTCACGAGTTGGAGCATATCAATTTCAAGCAACTTCTATATGACGCCTCGCCCAGGTGCAGTGAAATCTTCGAGGAACCTTGCTGGTGGCGCAACAAATACCTCAATTGTTGCACCATCTTCACCCACCAACTCACCACTTACGGCATCTGTCTGGCTTTCAACTCCCTCACCTCTGTGGACGCCCATAGTCACCGCAATGAGACTGACTGGCCGTGGCGAACAAGCAACTATGGCGACTGGAGTGGACTCCGGATCACGTTGAACGGCTCAGAGGCTCATGGGATTGGGGTTATTTTGCATCATCCAACGCAGTGGCCGCAGATGGCTACGTTCATTTCCCCGGGTTCCATAACCACCTTTACTATCACACCCACATTCACCTACAGCCGTTCTAGCGTCGGCAGAATCCCGCCGGCTCAAAGGGGATGCCTTCTCGAGGTGAGTTTTCCCCAACTATCTACATTCAGTCATTCCAAGCATATTGATACAGTTGCAATTTCGAGAATTATTCAATAACAGGAAGATATCCGTTTCTCATTGATCAGAGCTTTCAGCCTATAAATCCCCATTAAATTTATTATTAGTATTTAGAATGGATTATTAATTCTTCGAATGAATTTCGCAGTCATAAAAAATTTATGAAAATTAGGTGTAAGCTTGAGTGTAAAAAATAATTTTTTTCACGTCGAATATTTTTGCTGTTAAAATCAGCAAAAAAAATTTTTATAGTTTTTTTTTTAAATAATAGTAGTAAAGAGCTTAAGCAGTTGTAAAAAATTATTAACTAAATCTAAGGAGCCTTTGATACTTTTACCACGAAGTAAGAATCACTATAAAACGATTCTTTGATAAAATTTTTTTACGCGATTGAGTAAAATTGTATTGAATGTTACGCGAAGACTGAGCAAAGAAAACCAAATTGCTCAACCAACACACTTTGCAAAGCTCATGAATTTTTCAAAGAGCGCGGAATACATTTTTATGTACCCTCGCAAGAGCTCTACAAGGATGTCGAGATCTTTAGAACTTCCTTATGAATCTCTATTGCGGCAACCTTTGCGCCAAGCATCCTTTTGGCACGAAAAGTGTCTCCTTGTACAATCTCCATTGGTGGGTCCATTGACACACAATCGGCCCCGGAATCAACGCGTTTTCCCAATGTCCGGTGATAAATATCACCCGCACGAATAAAATAGTTTGTCAGGCAAAGGCAAAAAAATTGATGGGATTTTTCTGTTTTCATGCCATTGATCGGGGTTATTTGGGCGCGCGTAAGAGAGGCGAAAAGCAAATTGAATCCTCTCAATTGTGTGGTGTATGTTTGCCCTAAAAAATCATCCCTCGAGGAAATGGTCCAGAGAAAGTGCTGACACTGTGCGAAGAGTGCATTTTTTTCATACTTTTCGCATTTGAGTGCATTTGGCCTACATCCAAAATTTGCGCTTGAGACTCGATGAAAGTCACTACTACATTTCACACGATAAAGTGATTCTGACTTGGATTCTGACCATGGCCAGGAAGGACATGGCATAGATGCGAGTAAAAAGTCAATCACGCCCGAACACTTTGTGACACCCCCGTGAATAAGCTTAATTCCTAAAATATCTCTCATTTGCATAAATCTGCAATTTACATTGATAAATTTCGCAAAGCACTAAAATACATCCCCACGTGTTCAATTTTATAACCATCCTCTGGGGGAGGATATTCGCCAACACGCGGATGAGAATGAGTTTAAAAGCATTGTTCCACCATTCTAGTCATTATTATTGAATTTCACGCTTTCGCCCGTGCATGGGGTTTCCACAGTATTAAACACCGAGAGGTTCCCAACCATCCTAACGAAGTAAGTGGCAGAAAGAGGAGACAGCGAATTATCTTGCTCGTTTTAACATGTTCATTCTGCCATAGCTTTGTGGCATGTTACATTTTTATTTAAAATGCAAAAGAATTCCGCTGGTATTTTTCAATGAGTTATTTAAAATAATAACAGAACATAACTTAAGCTTTCAACTGTTTTTTTTCGGATTTACGTGTGAGATATGAAGTGAATCATAGAGGTTTGCTAAGCATTTGGATTTTTTGAATAGGAGAACTTTTCTATCGTTTCTACCATAATCTTTGGCAAGACGATTGCTTCTGAACTTACAATATCTTTACTGACTTTTACTGACTATCATGACCAAAGCGAACGTGCCTAATTGGGAGAAGTTCTTCAAGGACTTTCTCCCGAGTACTTTTTTCATCCATTCCAAGAATTAATTACCATTTGGTGACATCATAAATAAGGGAAACTTTTTGGTGGACTCATTTAATTGAAAATCAATTTGCAGAGAAATTTCTTTTCTGGCATTTCCTTTTTGAGTTAATTCCTTCGTCTTGGCAGAAATAAAGCTTCTCAGAGTGGTTGTATGAGCTCATTTGCATTTGCAAACTATTTTACCAATTTATGCTGTGGAAAAGCGGTCGAACTAAAATTAGTCACGGACAAAGTAATTACGAAGTTAATAAATGTGACTTTTAGTTGGTAATGGGTAAATGGATCTTATAAATATTTCACAGCAAAACCAATTTGGCAAAATGGAAAAAGTGTGTCGGTTTCATTTTATATGACTCAAAAAAGACTTTTGATATTTTCAGTTTGACTGGAAGTTATAAAATGAAGGTAGCCAAAATATATCTCAGAGCTCATTTAAATTGCGCGCAGTAGGGTAGTGGAAAATCAATTCAATTTTGCATTTATTCACGGCATTGCATTGGATATGTTTTGGAAGCTTTCATTTGCCAGTGTCGCTGAGACTCAAGAAATTTCCTGAGCTGGTGCATTTAGTACAAAGTGCTTCTCTCCTTTTCCCATCACCAAATGCATCCGCCAAGGAAATTGTCTACACGGCAATCAACTGTGCGTAGAGAATGACTTTGGGGTGGCAATTCAGTAGTCTCTGTGGGCCATGCTGACATCGAGAACGGGGTGAATTGCCGAGATATTTTATGGTTTTGCCACCACGCTAAACATTTCACTAATCACAATCTATTCCGTGATCAAACTTCCGCTCAATATCCGGACGTTATTTTATAACACTCTAGGGTACGCGACGGCTGTGGGAGAAAGCACGATAAATTGGCGGAAGAGGAAAATGATGGGAAGGATGAGATGAGGATGGAAATGTTCCCACAAGCACCCCCGCCAAATTGTGTCACATTCACACACACTCACATTTTTCACTATAAATGCCTTTTATTTATAACGAAAATGTAACATTTCAAAACTCACACCGATTTCCTCTTCTCCTCCCTTATACCCGCTCACGATCATCAATCCATATTTTCTGCACGTCTGCGGCGTGGAAAAAAAACATTCCTCAGCGTGAAATCAGAGACGAGTCCGTGATGAGTCTTCCTGGACTGAAATATCACCTGGAAAATTGCATTGCAGAATGCCGACAGCGATATATGGTGCAATATTGCAATTGCAGTGTTGATTTTATGTATCCCACTGGCTCCTATCCCATTTGCAATGCAACAGGGATCCGATGCATTGCAGAGTTTGCAGGTAATGGAGGAAGTTCACTTATATTGCCACTGGAAATCAAAATTGAAATGCAATAAAGTGATAAATTTCTCACACATTTAGTACATATATGTGATGTGTAGCACTAAATTTACTCCCACTCAATTGCACCCAAAGGCCCTTTACCAGGAAGCTTGCACTGATGCCATTTCAATGCAAATTAGATTTTTTTTTCATTACACTTGCGCACCATCGATTTATCTACTTGAAATTCTGATCGGATACAAAGTAATTCAATGAACTAAACGTTGAGATTAAACCTTCAATTATGCTAATCGTAATTGCTTCCCATTTTCAACTAAATGCAAAATAAGTTAGAGTTTCACGATAAGAATTATACACTGATTTCTCTATTTTGGGCACAATTTTTATAATAGTTGAGCGTTATACGACTTCAAAGGCAAACACATCCACTGATAGTATGGCTTTTATGCACGTAATTCCAGTTACGTACTTATATAGTGATGGCCCTTATATTTACCACCTGTTGAACCCTTCTCTCAATATTATAAAATTTTTTACTGATAGTGACTGAGCCTCTATGTGCTGTTTTCGAAAAGAAAAAAAAAATCACAAAAACTATTTCACATATTACACTTACCTGTATAGCTACTATGTATATTTCTCTGCATACCACTTACATTTGATAAGTGGTTCTCTCAATGAATTCACAGCTCAATTGAGACATGATTTTGTGGGAAAACATGATAATAATTCCAAGTCCTATGCCGCCCTCTGCGCCTCGTGCTTGCCTGAGTGTCACGCTGTGACGTACACCATCACCGCCAGGTCAAATGCGCTTCCGTAAGCAATAATAAATTAATGATCTCATCCGCAATAATGTACTATTAAATTAAGTGACTCATTTCACTTCTTTCATCCGTGGGCGCTTCAAGTGTGGAGAACGGAGATTTAGTAACACTGGACATTCACTTTCAATATGCTACGATGGTAAAATATAGGACATATGTCGTATACGAGTTCCTGGACTTAATAGGTGAGTGCTTTCCTCATTAATACGTTAATAAAAAATCGATGCTCCTCTCAGCCGTGCCATTCCTCTCCATCGTCAAAACGGGAGCCAGCCTAATATGCTTTACGGATTTTATGCTTCATCCAGAGACTGACGGTGGGACATTTTTTTATCGTGCTCTCAACGAGTGATACGTGGTGAAAAATCTAGCGTATAATTCCAAGTGTTACGTGAATTTTCTGCAAAATTTACGTCTATACAATTTTCGACAAAGTGGAAAGAATTTCCGGGGATTTCCATCTATACATATGTATGTGTCAAACGAAGTAACACATATAAGCTTAAGTCGTGCCTTTATAGAGGAAAATCACTTCACTGCGACGTGGAATACCTTATGAAACTCACTCCAAAGAGTTACAGATTATTTTCTTTGTGAAGAAATAAATATTCTACACACTATTTTGGCGGAATGTTTTCAGAATATTCTCACCCACTCTATGGGCGATTGTCTGGTCGTCATATCATAATTAATGTTCACTAGAAATGACAGTAAAACATTCTGCAAATTACACATTGTCATGTAAGGAAGTTGTGCGACAGAAAAACCCATTGAGAGAGTAATTCTGAGGAAAAACATTGTTCATTTCGTGTTTCCTCAAATTTGGCGCATGATTCAGATGAATTTGCGCAAATTCATTCATCACAAATAGCTGGCAACGCTGGAGCCACATCTGAAATAGTCTTCCGGACAAAAAGCATACGTTTTCCCACCTTCTTTCTCACCCACACCGACAATCCCCCTCCCCCTCCCCACACAACCCTTCGTAAGTTTTTTTCCTCTTCGTTTCCGCAAAATTAGATAATAAAGATTAGGGTATTATAAATGGGTATGTGAGTAATTTAGGGTTGCTTTTTATTGCCATACCAGAATCTACTGCTATGGAATGTTAATGTTGGACTGGAAGGAAAGAATTGGTTCAACCCCATTAAATGATCACCAGACACAAACGCAAATGGTCATAAATAGACAAAAATCGAGATTTCTCCTGTGATTCTCCACCCCAGCAATGCCCCAATATTGCTCCGCAGAGACAGGCTCGCATGAGACTTAAGTCATTAACATTGTGTAGTGGAAAAATGAGGTCATTCTTGGGAGTTTTATATATTTACAATATTTTTTGCAAATCATTTTCATAATAGCGCAAAAAACGTGTGTATACACAATTGGGGAGGAAATAGAGCAATATCATGGGAAGAAGAACGACTTGGCCCTGTTCAATGACACGGAAAGTGCTGTTGAAAGAGGTTTCGACAAGGGGTTTGGTTAAAATGACTAAACATTTAAATGAAATCCATTTTTTCTTCGTCCAGTATTTGAGAAGGGAAAAAATATAAAATAATTGTCAGGGATTGATTTAGTGATTCTCCAGCTTGGTGTCTACCAAAAGCAGGCAAACTAAAATTGGACATTCATTTAAAGCTGATTCTTGGATAATATATTTAATGAAGTGCCTGCTTGAAATTGCCTCTATTATGATGAAAATTAATATTACCTGCCCAAATATTACCAGCTTTCAATTTCACCAAACACTTCACATAATACATTTTCCATAAAGCACTTGCGTTACGCTATGGCAGAGCATATTAAATGCTAAACAGATTTAAAATCGCCCATCGAGGTGTCCAGTAAACTAATAATTTATTCATGCACGCAAATCATCCGGATACAATTTTGTTACGTGGTTTTAATTATTTCTGCTTAATCGTGTTGCGTTTGTGGTGAACCATACGAGCGGTCAAACTGTTCCCTTTAATGCACTCTCACGCGGTTGGGGAGGTAGAAAAAAAACTCTCTCTGTTAATTTATTCTTTCACTTCATTGGTGTAATTATTTAATTGGCGAATTTTGTGAGAAAAAAAAATAATCAGCCCAAATCTTTGGCACTCTCAAATACTGCTGGAATGATTAATGGTTCCCCACAAGACTCGGGGAGTTCATTATTATATGTTCGCCTCTGTGTAGAATGTGATTTCTGCGCGAGGGTGAGATTTCATTAATTAATGTCCCTATTGTCGAGATATCAACCCCTCCCAGTCATATAAGAAAAATCCCACCGAATGGGTGGCAAACCAAAAATTCACTCTTATGTAAACATTGTCTTCGACAGCGGAAAAATCTTCGCCACTTTACAATCCCCTATCGCGCATTAGTATTGCGTAGACAATTTATAAAGGTGTCAAGAAACGGCTTCCGAATTGGTGAGATGGATGGAGCTTAGAGCGCTCGAAGAGGTAATTTTCTACCTCCTCCGTACATCCTAATTTCGTTACAGGATTTTCCATTGTCTTTAAATATTTAATGGAGCAATTAATAAGACACTTAAGTGTTGATGCTGAGATGTTCTCCGGCACTCACACGTCTTCTATTAATATTTCAGTTGCATTTGGAGGAATTGCTGGCTTATTCCTGGGTTCATCACTCTTAAGCATTGTGGAAATTCTCTATTATGCATTGTGTGGAATATTCAGGGGTAAAAATGTCCCGTCGTAGACACTAATTGGAACACCACAAGGGTCGCTCATCCCTCAAACAGGGTACATTTTCCAGCAATCTGTTTTCTTTCACATAGCATTTATTGACAATCTATATTGTGTAAAGTCAATCTGTAAAAATTGATCTTAATAAAATAAGAGAAAAATGCTGAGAAAATGTACAGAGTTTGGCAGAGTGTGACGAAGAGATCTCCGAGTTATTTGGGTTTCGTTTCCTGTTCATTTACATACCGTACGTAGATCGTAGGCTCCGGCAAAGGATCCGGCACCTTCTCCAGTTCATCCAAGTAGGAACAGGCGATAGCCAATGTGCTACCATCGTGACTGAAGGCGAGTGCAGCGATTGAGGTGTCGTAATGATGGAATTGGCATAGACGCTTCTTGTTGAATCCATCCCAGATGTTCACAAAGCCATCAGAGCCACCAGTGGCGAATGTGTGATAGATGTTGTGGAAGGTGATGGCGTTCACCGGATAGATGAGCTCTACGTTGTTCTCTTTTGAGCGGTGGCATTTGAAGGCAAACTTCTTCTTTTGCACTTCCGCATCCTGGTCGAAGTACTCTACAGCCACGCGGCCCTCAATTGAACTCATCACAAAACCCTCCTTGCTGGGAAAGATTTTGATGGCGCGCGTCTGGTATTTGAGGGAGGACTCGCGTCTGGACATGAACTGGCCCATGTTGCGCAGATCCCAAATGAGCACCTTCCGGTCGGAAGTGGCTACGGCAATCTTCTCATCAATCACCGCCATCGCGTACACCTTCCCGTTGCTCTGCTCGTACGTGCCTACACACTGTTCTTCCCGCGTGTCCCAAAGCTTTATCGTCTTATCCCAGCTGCCAGTTAGTATGCCGTTCACCTTTCCTGCATATTCCACGCACTTTACAGCGTTATCGTGGCTTCCTACTACCTTCTCCGCTTGAGTGTTGAGATCATACATGAGCACACGATTGTCCAGACCGCCAGTGGCAATGCGAAATGGATCCTGGAATAATTAATCAATTCATTTGATTTTCCTCCCATCAAATTCCACTACTACTAATTACCTGAAAAGCGAGATCGAGGACTGGACATTCCTGGATGAATTTGTGGCGCAAGGCAGAGTTGGTGACGTCGTAGATCCTGGTTGTACAATCCCAGGAACCCACTCCCAGGAACTGATTGCTATTCGGGGCAAATTTAACCGCCGAGATAACATCAGAAGGTGGATTCTGTAGTTGGACCTCCGCCTTTTTGTCCATTATGTTGATTTGCAGTGAAAGTGCACAATTATCACGGGAAATTCAAAGAAAATTGCTCCTTTTCAAACGAAAACAATAGCCGGGTGTCAAATCCAAGCCGTCTTAGATAATCAGGGCTGCCACACTTTCATTGTGAAATCTGGATAAACTTTCCCGCGCTTGCTCCCTTTATCCAACACCAACACTGTATCATACCAAAAATAATGAACCATCCCAATAGCACAAAAGAATTTCGTGTGTGTTTTTTTCTTTATTGCACAACTAAGAATTTTGTCTTTGGACATATGTCAAGACTGAATAAACACTAATTTCATAGACTGAATACTGATACAACATGTGAATTCAATAGTTTCAAAATTTCACGAATAATTAGGATGTTTCGGTGTCACCGGTGTCGGCCGTTGGTCTTCCACATTCAATATTTATCTGCTTCATAGCTGCCCTGATGTGGGTTTCCTGGGGTTCAGCATCATCTACACCCGGATGTTTGTAGCCATTGAGAAAATAGCAAGTGGAATTTCCAGCATTCGGGTAGTCTTTGGGCAAGCAAGATGGGTCCCTCTCCAGCATCTCAAATTTAAAGCCTGGATACTTAACCAGCCAACTGCAAAAGAAGACCAAAATTTAGGCCAATCGAATGAAATCACTCTAATACCTTCATTTATTTACTCATTTGTGGTAGGGCTCACGTTGATCTTTCGCGCAACACTGCCAGACTCAAACTTGTTGGCAATCGTCACGTGGTGCCCAAACAGACAATATCGTGGCATTTTTCTGCCCACCACTCCTGCCAGAACAGTTCCCGTGTGGAGACCAATTCTCATCTGTAAGTGAAGAAGAACGGAAATAATGAAATCTGCACCCATGAAAATAATAACACGGCAAGTGAAAGCTATAATAAATTGTGAATAAAAGATGATTCAAAAAACATAAGGACACAATTGGGGCAATTTAATTGGATGGCGGCACGACAGTTTCACACACGAATGTTTACAAATTAATGTTTTATGAGCTGCGAAGGGGAGTTTTCTTTTCACCCCAAAATTGGTCACTTAATTGCTATTTTTATGATTCGAAGCAATAACTCGACATTTCAACACATAATTGTGGGAAAAGTACCAAAAAATTATTTTTCACCTGAATATGTTCTCCATCATGAGTATTGTGATTGAGACAAGCTTGCAGCATCATAAGAGCCATCCATGCGACCTGGAAAAGCAGTACTTTTAGGAAATATACCTCAATTTCAAAAAGAAAAGATTATAGTACCTTATGGGCATCATAATGACTGGCGCGATGGAGTCCACTGGCCACACAATAGGCATCTCCAATGGTCTCCACTTTGTACACGTCGAAGAAGCCACAGAACTCATCAAAATCCCTGTAGAGACTCTCTAGCATGTTGATGACCATGATTGGAGTGGCCCTGGAGCAGATGCTAGTGAAGCCCACAATGTCGCTGAAGAGCATTGTGACATCGGGATGCGTCTTGGCTTCAATAGTCGCCCCACCCCAGAGAGATTCCGCAATCTCCGCCGGAAATATAAGTTGCAAGAGGCTCACGTTCTTCTTTCGCTCCTTCGTCACAGCGGCATTACCCTCTTCAATAGATGACTTCAACTTGTCCATGCGACGCCTGAGACCATCCTGTGCTCGAGCTTGTTCACCCACAAGGATTACTTCACGAGTAGCATCATGCAAAGGTATATCCGATATAAAGAGTCCATTGCATGTGAGTCCCTCGAGACCGTCAATGAAGGGAGAACCAATGAATAGCAGAGTGTTGGTCTCAGCACAGTACACCATTTGCCCCTTAATCTCCAAACCCGTCATTGTAGACTCACGGCGGCACACCTGTGACCGAATGGCGAGTAGGAAGGGTGTGTGAGTATGCTTCCGAATCTCCTGGAAATTCAGGGACAATCCACGTGGTCGCTTAAAGCGGAAATACGTAGTGGCGTGGCGTCCGTATAAACTCAGGGATTGTCTGAAGACGCGAGTGAAACCGTGGCCCAGCTGTAGTAATTCCAGGTTCTCATTCATGACAAAGTGCCAAGGAAATGCCTTGCAGAATGTAGAGGCGTTCATCTTGAGATCCTCAGACGCTGTGGAGACGGAAGCGCGTTTCCGCTCTTTAAGCTGAACTGGAGCCTCAAGTTGGCGTTTGGCCAGAGATGGTCCCACATCAAAAAGGTATCGGTAGCGTTTCACATCTCCGTCAATTGGCTCCATTATGATTCGAGCATCTTCAATGCCATACAACATTTTTGCCAGTTGTCGAAGGGCACCCAACAAGAGCCAAGAGATTACTGGACGTTCAGATGTGAAGATGAGCTCACCTTCGCCAGCGCAAACAAATCCAATGTCTGAAATATCTGCTTCTTGTAGCTTCAATACGTCGTGCACGCCATCAAGGGAGCCCAGGAACTCTTGCAAATCCCCACCGAGGCAGCGAAAAGCTCTCTCAATGATTCCCACACAGCAGGTCTCAATTAGCTCCTCACCAATCATCATCAGGATATCATTCGCCGCAGATTCATCCATGCCCACGATGGAATCCTGGATATCTGCCAAGTAGTCATAGTTGGGATACATGGAGAAGGACTCAGTATCGATTTTCCTGTGAAAAGAGAGGAAATCGTCAGTCCACCTTCCAATTTTCACATGATTTTTCACACAATTACGACTATAGGAAAAAGGCACACATGACAATTTTCTCCTCAATAAAATACATAATTACACCACCTGGAAATTGAAGGCAAGGTAAACACGCTGCCATCAAGCTATGTATTAAGAAGAATTATAGTTTCTCAAGGGGTGGAGATTGAATATTCACTCAGCTTTCAATTGAACTCAGATAATTACATGTTAGCACTTCAAAACGTCCACACCTCAGTTATTATTGTGTATGGTTTCAAAAGAAGATTTAACATTAACTTGAAATATAAATTATTTTATGAAAATTGGAATAAATCTGTGTATTTAAAATGTCTCGTCAATAGAACATAACTTAAAGCTCTAGATAAGAGAATCACATTCGAGAGTTTTATTGCGATAAAGTTCACCCATGCTGCAAAATACTCCCTTGCAAATTGCTTGTTTATAGTGATTTATGATCCCACAGAGCCGAAGTGCAAGCATAGTCATTTGAGTACATTAAAATCCCTCATGACTAGACATTGCACAGTGTCTCCAAGGGTGCTCGTGCCAAAGTAATAAATAGCGCTCGAGCGCAAGGCAGAATCTTGGGAATATACAGAATGAAATTTACTCACAATTTGGATATTCCTGGCCATCGATCGCTGTACTTCTTTATTACGGACTTCACGGCTTGGTTGATGTTCTCGTTGGATGGTGCCGTGAGCAATTGGATGGCGGCATTTAGATGGGTGAGCGTAAGAGCGTCATCCGGAAGGTCCGTGAGGTCGTCCTCCAAATTCCACGTTGCCGAATCAGCCACAGAGTGCTGCTTCCCAATAGTATGCACAAATGGGCAAGCCATACTTCCACCCAATCTGCCGAAAAACCAAGAAGAGAAATGTATTATGAGAATTTTCACAGCAGGAAAGAAAAAAAAGAAAGCTCTTCACCAGATACCAATTTAGCCGAAAGACACCCTTTCCAGTGCTTTTCCAGACACGAACTGTCGCTCCTGCTCTGAAGAAAGGTGGTTGATGCTCATATTAAAATTGATGGACGCAAGCGCCAACATAGCGAAGCTTTTGGCGTGGGGGTAGATTGAATGGCGAGAGCCAAAAGCTCTGCGATGTGCGAGAAAGTATCGATTTTAATATTTGATGGGCCTCTCCATGCAATTTAGAGGAGAGAAAAAAAATCATCAGTGGAAAACTGTAGTGAATAAAAATAAGGGAAGGAATCCCTTTCAGGCTCCAATCGGAACGACATCATCATTAGCATATCTTTTTGTTCCGTATTTTCTGCTTCACTGGGTTCATTAGTTCTGTATGGGAGCCACATGATACGCAAAGAGGCAAACGACGCAAATTATTGCAATATACAGCTGATAATATGGATCATCGGCGATAACAATGAAGCTTTAGCATTTTGTTTATTTTTCCTTTCTTCGCTGTTGATTTTACTGACACAAAGAATATACCTTTTGTCGCGAGAGATTCTCTCTATCGTGCTTTCGTCATCAACAAACTCTCTCAATGCCAGTGTTTTCATCCATGCGGAGGCACTTTAGCAGAACACTTTGATTTTATTATTCGCAATCTAATAAGAAATGAAAGACGACACATGGACAGTTGCTGTCTCGCGTTTGTTTTCAATCTCGTGCCTGAAATATTAGACATTTTTTGCTTGTGTTCACTCCAAGATTAATATTTAAAGATGATGATGAACATTTGAAAATTAAGAAAAAGAGATTTCAACCATGGATCAAAGATGAGTGTTTTCAAGGAAAGTAAAATTGAAAAACTCTATTAAATAAATTTTAATAGAATTTTGGGTATTTTGAGTAGAAAAACTACAGATTGACAGGAAGTGTGTCTCATCCGCGGCGAAAAAGCATTGCGTGTTGGTGAGAATAGGGAATCTCGAAGATATTCGCGGACTTATCACTATGGCTGAAGCTACTGTGGCAATGTGTGGGTTAAATTGCCACCGAGTGAGATATTCAATAGGCAGACACGAGGCAGAGCGAGTTAGACCATGAGATACCTTGACTGAGAGAGAGAGAGAGAGAACTGCCCGGGTTGGAGTCACAGAACACACGCGAAGTGGCAAAAGTGAGCCCCCAGACAGTTGCCACTCTCTCGCACGTTGGGATTGTTGCTGATTCTCGCTCCTCCAAGGCAACAAAGGCCAGTCGAATCTCTCAAGTTCAAGTGCCCTCCCGCTTGCCGCGCATTCCTCAAATTCATGACCGATAAATTGCCTGTGTTGTCCAATTGAAATCATTTTGGACTATGAACTCGCGGGGAGGCTTTTCCCATTGATTGGTATTGCGTGAATCAACCGGATCGTAGCTTGTGGTGAATTAATTGATATCGGCAGTATATCAGGAAAATTGATTGACTTTCCTAGATGCTTAAGCATCAGCACGAGCCGTGATTGTGCACATTTCCATCGTTTCCATGCGGATTTCTCTCCGTTTTATCATTTACACTTTGGTGTTATACTTGCGCGCAAAAAAAGACCAATTGGACCTGCTTGTCTTCCTGGCAACTTCGCCGTCTGGCTAGTATCTTTCCAAGCACCGTCTGCGTGTTTTCATCTTCCACCTCGTTCCTCATTTCATGCGCATTCCAACGATCTGTGCTGAGTGCTATATAAACAAGAATCGAGGCATTTCTACGGAAAAATGGGTGTCTCTGTGAATTTGGTAAGAAAATTCTTTATTATAACATAAGCAGCACGAACTATTTGACCTCTCCACCTCTTTACGACATGTCAATCAATTTGACCGGAGAAAGCCTTGACTAACCATCTGGCCAGGCAGGATTTTTCCGGATGCATTTATTGAAGCTCGACACTTGCTAATGCAATATGCAGAGTCAGAGAAATTGATTGCGGGTTATGCAACTTTGATTGCATTTTCCTGCTGTGTCTCTCCACTCTGGCTATTTATTTTCCACTCCGAAAGTTCAAGGGTCTGGCAAACAATCCTTTGGAAGTTTCTATTTGGGGTGCTGCTATCGCAAAACCTCTTGAATAATGATAAAATGCTGTAAATAACATGAAACGGATGAAAAGAATTATCATTACAAAGAAACTCTCGATTTACAGAAAAATCTACCAAGATAATTAGGCATAATGTTGAACATTTCTCTCCTATTTTCCACCCACGAGTAATGCGATAATGGCAATTTGTCTAAAAATATACCCACTATACTGCCCATGCTGAACTCAAAATTTATTAAACACAATCATCTTGACTGTATTACATAATGCGATACGCTTTGTAATCAACCTCTGAACCTATTTTTTCAGGTGAGATTCACCGTGCCGAAATTGCTGCCCTTCTTCGCCACCTTCGTACTTTACTTTGTCCTTTCGACGTATGACACGCGCTCAGAGGTGTGGTCCACAGTAGTCAAGTGCGCCCCCATCTACTCCCTAATCCTCTTCATCCTCCTGTACGGCGTGCACAACACCAACACTTCGTACACATATAAGATTCTCGCGGGGCTCTTCTTCAGTAGCATCGGCGATCTTCTGCTGAACATCAATCTCTTCGAGTTTGGCGTGTTGGCTTTTGCTGCAGCTCAAGTGGCCTTTATCGCGGCCTTCGGTTTCCGGCCACGGCGCTGGGACATCGGCTTGACCATGATAATGGGCTCTCTAGCCGCCCTGTCCGTCCTCCTCAACTCCATCAGCAGCACCTTGCTGCGATTCTGCTTGCCAGTGTACTCGTTTCTCCTTGTCACGATGGCCTGGCGTGCCGTGGCACGTGCTTCTACATACAAAGACAAAACGGAGTTGCCCAAGATCCTAGGCGCAATTGGGGGTGTTCTCTTCGTAATATCAGATGGATTTTTGGCATTCAACAAATTCTACGTCAACATTCCCTACGCTGTGGTGAGACACAAAGGCCAACAGAGAAGTCTCTTGTGCAAATATTTATAAACTCTTTCCCTCTTCTAGATTCTGATAATGGTTCCATACTATCTGGCCGAATGCGGAATAGCTCTCAGTGTTGTCGATTACAAATATTTACCCGTACAGTGAGGCCAAAGAGAGGAAGAATAAGCTCATACATACATCATTGGAAAATATTATTCGTCTTCCATACACTTTTCTTCCCCATTGTCGATATACTATTTTTTAACGACTCAACTCTACAAACATGGTGATTTGTTAATGCAATCTCTTTAAGTAAAAAGTGCAACAATAAAGTGTAGAAAAAGCGATTTTTTGTGACTTCCACTGGAACTTTCTTTTATTTCATTTAAACTTCCCTATATATGGCTACAGTAAATATTTTCTTTTATCATACTCGCACTAAAAGAGCATTTAACTCCGACTATACATAGACGATGCTGATTTCTACATGATTTTTTTCTCTGTTCTTTCCTCTTCATGCTTAAAATCATATCCTGTTTTGCCGGTTTATCATTTAATTAAGGGTATTCAGAGCAGCACTTTGGAAACTTTATGGGATAAAATCGTGTTGATTAATTTTTGCCAAATAACAAGTGCAATCAAAATTGTGCATTTTCAACAACCTTTATAAACCTACTAAATTATAAATAATTGTACTTTAGTTAAATTCACTTAAATAGCACAAAGTATGTAATACATATAAACTGTATTGCTTGGCGCTTTTAGAAAACCATATTGGAAGTTGTCACACAATATTTTATATATCCAATATTTGAGCTTAATTTAATAAATATGAATTTATTGCTATTGGATTAAATCCATCCTTTTCAATCCATTTCACTCATTTATATTATTGTTCGGCTAAGTTAGTGCACAGCCATTTGTAGGACATTTGCTCAAGTACACAATTACACAAAAGGCTGCACTGAATACCCCCACAAATTCACCCCATACTTAACATTTGAGAGAAAGGGTTGATCAATTTGGATCAGAAATAATTACTGGAATAGCATGAAGCGACTATTAGTTAAATATTCATGATAAATATTTTCTCCAAGAGCGTCCCATTATTAGGTATACACGGCAATTGATGGAAATTAGATAAAAATATTCAATAGAAACACTTAATAAATTAAATATCATCTACACACAATTGCTTTCACCTTCAATCCAAAATACTGATATACACTCACATCAACCCTTGCTTGATACACTTTTCTAGTCGTTCTAAAAACCTAGCCAATGTAATTCACATTTTTATATCGATAAAAGTTAAGAACCTTTTACTATGCATAATCTTTGGTCCTCGTAATACCATTGAAAACTTCCCAAAAATTTCTGGTTTAACAATGTGTCTTTTCATCTACACAATTTACTGATGTTCAGTCAATAAAATTGCTCCAAATATGTATAGTTCTTCTCACTATCCCCAACTATGTAAGATAATTGAACAAATTACCACATTTCTTTTTCATCTAAAAGGTATATAATATGGTATATATCAATTGAATATTCTTCTAGCGGTTTCTCTACGCCAAAAATTCAACTAATCTCATAAGGAATTGTTCAATGCATCGATTTGTAAATCACTATTTAGCGTGTGTTACGTTGTTCTGCTTGTGCTACGTTCTTATCTGGGATCAGCTTTCTTCTTATTTTCTTCTATTTGCTTTCTATAAATCTATAAAGCTACTAGTTTACTCTTGCAATTGCCATTCTCCCACTCCTTCTGCAAATTCCTTGCATACTCGGATGGAATATCTTGCAAATCACTCTGAAAAGTCAACAAAAAACACCATTTATTACCAAACTGAATCAATGGCTCGATAAAAAGTGTGAATGGAATGATTTGTTGGCTCAATGAGCCATTTGAATTCAATTAAATTTGATTGTGAGTTTTGTCGCATCATTTCCCGATTATTATCCTCAATTAGAGACCATCAGTAAATTACAGTAATAATTTAAAAAAGAATTTGAACTGAAATACAAAAATAAAAATGTTGGACTATTGCAAAGATATTGTCTTACCTTATTAACTTTCTTGCGTGGATCAAAAGCTATGCCAAGATTTTGCATTCCTTTTGCCAACTTTGAGAGTGGACTTGTTAATGTCTTCAATTGTCTGAGAGTCGTTTCACTGTGAGAACCACTCAAATTGAGCGAGAGATCCTTCTGCGCTTTTGGAACACCGTCAACTGTGGCAGCAGCACCAATTTCACTGGAACTTTGGCTCAATTTCATTGCATTTGGTTTATCACTGGCTGATATTTGTCCATCACTCGTTGAGTCATCCTTTGATGCATTCACATTGATTGTGGGAATCTCCTTGCTCGTCTCCACACACTCTGGAATTATCATCAAAATATGGGCGTATTAAAGAATAGAAGCGACTAAAAGGATATGTAATATGCTTACCAACGGCTTGTTCTATATTCGTTGGCTCTGACATGACAATTCCCACACTGGGAAGGAAAACATTCTCCGAATATAGAGGATTCGTCTGAACATATTCATTGGTATTCGGTTCGTAGATGCTGCAATCATTCTCATCGGACTCTGAACTAGTCTCCCCAGGCTGAATGCGACACTTCTCCTTTACGCCCCCCTTGGCTGTTGTGTGGAAAACAGAGGCGGCGCTTTTTGCATTCCTGCCTTTGCTCTTTGTTGAATTCAGAGTCTGTCCCAGTTTGGAAAACTGTCCGGCGACATTACTCAGTGCTTTGGAGCCAAATTGCACCAATTGCGACTCACTGAGATTTCTAGGAACCCCTTTGGGCACATCCAAGACTGTTGTGCGGCTCTTGCGCCTCTGCAATACTCCACCACAGATAAATGGCACATCAGATCTACCACAACTCTCCAAGGCGATCCGGAAGAACTCCACAATGGCATTAAGAGACTCTGCCATCTCCTCATTTGTTTTAATAATGCTGGCTGTGTTGTTGAAGAATCTAATATTGGATGAACGAAGCATGAAGCAATCTTTCTTGCCAGCCTTCAAACAATTGATCCTGATGCAAGGATGAGCTGCCACGTTACCCTGAAAGAGTTTGGTTTGCTGCAGCAATCCACACTCTATCATCTCAATTTCACTGAGAGCAACTCTATCAAAATTGACTATCTTGTCAAGATGAGAATCATACTCGGCCACCATGAAGCAATCGTCGGCAAGTAAGAGAATTGTATCCAGTTCCGTTTCATTGGGATCTCCAGTGCGTGGGTCTGCATTTATTAAGCCCCAAGCGCCTATCGGACACTGAGTAGCACCCAACATTATCAAGCGACAGTCTTCCACGAGAAGTCGAGCATGCTCTGCTGCCTCGATAGCATCACTCTCGTCTATTGCCTGTTGTCCGCCTAGTGCAGTTAATAACTCATCAGAAATCTGATTACCCAGCATCAGATCTATCGTCGCCTGACGATAAGTATCACGAAACTGAGCTAAATAGTATCTATTTGCGGAATTCATGCCATCCCTCATGATTCCAGCGAATTTCCTCTCTCCAGTCCGCGTAAAGTCACCCTTAAGGGCATTCGTACCGGCGTATTGGCGACTTATAATGTCCCCATTGTTCGCCCACAGTACCATAAAGGATTCCCTGAGGCGGTCAGGAATGGCGGTGCACGGTGACACAATGCCCAACTTTATCAGCTGCGACTCCAGTGCTACCTTGGCAAGAGCCGTCTGCACGACATTCGTGCGATCCAAGCAGTCCATACAATTGACACGAAATATTGCTTTCTGATCACAAATGGTGCCTTTAGCGTCACACCAGTGGAATCCCATGGAATTTATCTCACCCGCCAGGGCGTCCGTGAGAATTGTCACATTCTCATATCGCATGCCGCGGCTGAAAAGAGAATCATCATTTACATTTCCGCTCAAAAATTGCCTGCTTTATGACTCTCACTCACCAGATATTGTGGAAGTCAAACACGCAATATGCCACATTCTCATTGTTGTACTTCATTGTGTGCCGTGCATATGCGTCGCCAACAATCTTCTCCTTTCCAGCCTGATCGATTAGGTTGATTATACAAATAGACCGGTAAATCTGCAGCTCTCGAGTGAAGTGCTTTTCAAATGCAATTTGTGTTTCTGCAGCATCTACAAGGAAATTAATGAAATACAAATTGACACTAATGGGATTCACTTTCGTTTTGTCAATAATCTCACCCCTGTTTATTCTGGGCGGAGGGCGGTACTTAAAACCCGGCTGCGTCCAGTAGATTGGCACAGATCCACGGATCTGGACGAAAGACATTTGATGAGGTCCGAATGAGAGAATCTGCTCAGTTTCCACGTAATTCGCACAGTAACCTTGCTCATCGACACCGCGGCGTTTGTACCTCGTTCCAGCACGAAAGCGTGACCTCCTGGAGATGAGGGAGAGCGTGAAGCACTCCTTTTCCATGACGCAATGCTCCACTTGAACAAATCCCTGGATTATCGGCAAGGCCCAGAATTTGTCCTATAGCAAAAGCAAGTTAGTATAGGAATGTAGTATAAAACATTCAGTCTCCTTACCGATAGTTTCAGAATATCTGAGAGCATGTGTTTGTTCCAGAAGAATCTCTCATCATCCTCCCCACACCCTCGACGCTGGAGACTCTGCGTGATGTCAGCTGGAGAGAGAAAGGAAAGTTAAAATGTGAAGTGAACGCAGCATGCAGGCAAATAAACCTTCAGAACAGTAATAGAAGCTGTCGGAATCGTCAAACATCCTGTGGAGCTCTTCAGTAACCTTTCTTTCAATCCGGCCAGTATCTTTTATGCCCACTGAGGACTTGACTTGAGTGGAGGCAAGAAGAGCGGCGTGCTGAGTCGAGCTCTTAATAGTACTGCTGGCACTCTTCATGGCACCCCATGTCTTGTTCATTAACTGGGAGCTCTCCAGGAGAACATTAGACCGGGGCACTTCCTTTACAGTGCTATGGCGCGAACAGGGCGATAGGATGGCTTCCGGTTCTTCAGCATTAAGCAGCAGCACCGATTTAATCTTGTACACAATATTGGGCGGATAAATAACGCCCACTGGGGTGGCCTCCCTGATAATCATTAAGTGAGGCTCGAGGACACCGGGCAATTGCAGCGCCCCCACGATTCCTGGTGTCAGCCCCAGGCACTCGATGTCATCCACGGCGGATAGGTCACACCCTATAAAACGTGACGATAGTCATTTCCAGAACAGCCACAAAAAGGTGGGTGCTTTTTGGGGGGCAAAAGCCCACATTTTGCTTGGAAATCGATTAGGGAGGGGAAAACAGTGATTCATGCGGAGGCCACCTTTGTCTACTGCCCTACTCACCATTTTCCGCCTTGAACTCGCCCGTTTGGCGATTCCACCAGAGACTTCGGTCCTTCCTCACGAAAATATAGTGCTTGGTTGTCTGAAAGAGCTCCATTTATGTGTGAAATCACTTTTTCTTGCAAAATCGCGCACCATCAGAAAATTGTAAACATTTGCCACACAGCGCCCTCACATTTGGATAGCGAAATCTCAAAGCCCGGCTGAACGCGTTCCCTTCTTGGATAATCCCAATGTTTTCTGCGGGCAATTCGTCAAGATCCCGCAACACGGCGCACACAGCACAAAGGAGCTGACAGTTCATTGTTCGACGTGAATTTTTTGTGACGTTCGCGTTGTGTGCAGAAGAAAAGTGAATTTTCTCAATGGACTTTTTACCACTTGTGTCAGATGTAAAACCTTGAAAGTGATGTGCATTGTGTACCACAGGATCTAATAGTGCGATTGCAGTTGATATATCGATCGGTGAGTGAGGATCTGGGGCGAGGGAATGCAAAATCTCTCTGGTCTAACTTGCCCACTTCGGGCCCCGAGCAAACAAGGAGGCCATGCAATTCCAAGGCAACATCGTATTTTCACTGTTGTTCGCCCCTCTTGGCTTGCTCAGGAGTCACGCGGTGGGCCACGAGAAATGTGCCAGTCACTCCCGGAAGCAATAGGACCCGCGGGCTGGTGATGGTTGTTGAAACAGATGGACATTTTTGGAGTTACGCAACGTGAATGGGAAAAAACGACGAAGAATATGGAACTGAGCAGGGGCGGAGGCACTGTTGACCTGCACCACTTGCCAATTTCCAGGTCACTGTGACCCCTAAAGAGTGGCCACGCGCCCCCAACCCACCTTGACGATGTATTGGCAAAAGGGTAGAGCACCACCCCCACCACAGTGAAAATTATCGCCTGAAACCATTTGCAATGTTGAGGCATTTTTTCGGGGAAATTCAATTTCCCTTCCGCTGGCGAGACATTGGTGGCCAGTGGAATTGTATGGTGAATTGCTTCGTCAGCAATTTTTCACAGTGGCTCCTATAAAGCTCATGTATAATTCACTGTAATCGCAATTTCGAGTGGTTTTTGGTTTTCTAAAATTCAGAGAACACTACTCATCAACTGCACTTACACCACACACACACACACTTTGATGCGTCTGGCCAGAGGAAGTGGATCTGATGGAGAGATGACTTGCGCCACATGTGATTCTCATGCCTGCCATATAGCGAAACAGTGACCTTGGAAGGTCCTCTCTCAGAACAAAAACTGTCCCACTTGTGCTCTCTGTAGAGAACGATGCAAGGCTATTCTGTCCTTATCTTCCTCAGTCGAATGTGGTTTTTGAAGTCGTTGACCTGGTTTAATCTGTGGCTTTCCTGAAAATCATCTTTGATTTATCTGCTGGAAGTCCCTGTCTAGAAATTTCGACCTTCAGAGGTCAGAGCATCTAGTGAAGAGCGAGATATGAGAAAATGGTAAAGGATTATATTTGGAGTTTTGAGGCTTTATGGGCTTTATTTAGATATTTCCAAGGCTGATTGCAATATCAGTGATTTGGTAAAAAGTATAGTCCTGAATATCTACTAGAAATTTTTCCGAATACATCACGGAGATCCCCTCGTGACTCCGTGAGTGTAGGATAGAAGGAGTGCAATGGTGGCGAGTGAGGAATAAAATATAATTACATTGCAATCACGCAAATGTATTATTGTTTACGTTCTATAAATAGCGCCTGTAGAGACAACATTATATACATACAATAATGTTGGTTGTTTATCTGTGTTGGTCGGTATAAAACATCTTTTCTCTTTTTTTCTGCCGCGTACACCTCCTCTCTATTTTCATCAAGAGACTCACGGCGGCGGAGATTGTCGTATTGAGGAGGAGAGGGAGGTTGACTTGTGTGTTAAAACTTTGGGTGGAGATGGATAAAAAGACAGTTTTTCGTGATGCTGTATTAACATAGGTGCGATACACAGTGAAATCTCTCGAGTGGTGGCTTTTTTCGGCATAGTAAAAGTCTACCACGTATGCAGTGGAGAGAAACGAGTTTCAAAAGTGCTTTTTGCGCTCCACATGAGATAATGAATGTCGGCAAAATCGGCGTCTCCACACTCGAGCATTTTTCGTTATTTATCATCGCTATAGTCCCACCACCAACAAACACTAACAAGCTCGCTGTGCTGAAGGTTGTTTTCATATTGGACATCGTGAGAAAGTGTCTTGAGAAAGAGTCCAATTTTTCCGCCGGTTTCATCAAGCACTCCAGCAGAGAGACGTCCTCAGGAAACACAGTGATTCGTGTGTGCGGCGTGTGTTTGCACACGCGGTATTACGGTGTGTCTGGTAGTGAAAGAAGAGAAAAAAAAGCGGGGAAATAGAGGAAAACATCGTCTCCCCTGACCTTGACCCTTTTAGGTGAGTCGAAGGTTTCACCATGTTAAGCCGTCAGTGTCTCATATGGAGATGAAATTGTGTGAGGTGTTCTTGATGTGTTGCTTTTTCTTCTCTCTTGTTGATTCACATCGAATCGAGGCAATGTGTCTCAGCGAATTAATCGAAAATATCTCTCTCTCCCGTAGCAATTATTTCTCTATTTAGTCCGCAAACGTTTCTACGCACGCGATGACCTATTTCTCTTGTGCTTCAGGACACCACACACCACATGCCTGATGTGGTACTTTTCCAATAATCCATATGTGAACTTGAAGCTTCATTCACCATTTTTAACGTTTTTATTTCGTCTATTAGTTATTTAGTTAGCACAGAAACTCCATGTCACGGTTTTCTTCCTCTCGCACCCTCCACAATTTTTCTTCTTTATTCTCTAATAATACTTTATTTATTTTCATTCAATGTACTGTACAAGATGCAATTGTGGCTTCAATGCCTCAAAAAGATATGTATTTTTTTCGTAACGGCAAAACCAATAGAGAGGCATATAGGTTGGATTTTTATATCAAATCGACTTTAAAATGCCACAACACGTTCATGTCTTAGCGCTTCAGAGACCACAATCCTCCTCAATCTTGTTGAACCTCAATCTGGCTAATGAATTACATCTCTATTAGTCTAATATTTTCCTCTCTATTTCATAATTATCACTAATTTGTTAATAATTGAAGATGCATACTTTTATATATAAATGAGCTATTTGTGCTTTTTAAGATTAAAAAGCGTTGGCCCTAACTTTAGGACACTGTGTTAAACCGCATTCCACCCCGTTTCAGTGTTTAGGAAATAATATGGCCTCACTTCGACTTTATGTATATCGTGTGATTCTTCTGGTTTAAAGGTTGTACGATAAAAAATAAGCCACTTTCATTGCTATTGCCTTATAAGGATATTAATGTAAAATCTTTTCATTATAAGAGAAAAATTTATGTACTTGACATATTCAAAAGTATTTCCTCCGTAGTAAAATAATGTGGGTGGAAAGAGAGAGAGAGAGAGAGGGCGCTAGAGAAAGAGAGAAATTAAAAAGTATATGATTCTAGGAGATGAATGTAGGTCATTTTGCCGATGGTGGCATTCTTCTTCAGCAGAATTGAAAGTTTTAATGAAAAACACACTGAGTTGTGTGCAACAGTGTCTAGTGCAAAACGTGCCACAATTTTCCATGCGATGCTATCACAAGCGAGATAACAATATTTTATACAATGTACAAATGCAAAAATATTTATTTTGGAAGGTGATTACCTTTAAAAATGTCTCACGTATTTACTTTGCCGTGCGAAAGATTGAGACTCATTGCATTTTATTATGATGTCTTAGCGTGTAATCTTATCGAAATGTGGTCATAAATTTTTTTCCGGCAAGTACCATTGGTCTGGGAGATTGTGTGAGATATTGTGGCGGTATTTTTGGCATGGCGACTGATAAAGCCTCCAATGTTATCAATTTGGTGGGAAAAGAAAGTGGTTGTGTGTCAAGTAACAATTTTTCTGTGGTGTGTCAAAGACGAGGGTTTCTTGTCCTTTTTTCACTGCTGCCCAAATGGTTTGTTTGTTCATCGTATCACTTTCGTGTTGTACACAATCTGGGCGTCTCTCGCCATTTATCGATTCAGGTAACATTTCTCGAATTGTCAGTGGTGTGAATATAAAATTGCGTTGAAAGAAATTGGAATTCTCTCGCGGTCAGACACTATTGAATATAAACATTGGTGTTACAAGTCAAGAGCCTGATCGACTGATACGATTCCCAAATACCTGATTTTTCTTCATGTCTCGATTGGCTAATTTTGACTCGTGGATATTTGACGCGGCAGAGCTTAAACTTTATCAATTATCAAAGTGGAAACCGGTTTATAATCCCATACACTCTGTATAGTCAAAGTGTTTTCTATGTATTTTCAATTCAATTCAATATGCCCCTATAATCAGCCAGTGTTTACTAGTTATCAGTTTGATTTTTGCAAAAGAAACATGCGATCAGCTGACGGATGGTTTTCAAATGCTATGTATACTCGTCGTCAAATAGATATGAAAGTGTGTTGTTGTTGACTTGCAAGTGGTCTGATTTGTGTATTTTCACGTGAAATTTCCGAAACGTCTCTTTTGAATCAAATGTATTTTTTTTGGTACGTTGAATTTTATTTGAAAAGTACGAGAATATATATATATATATATATATATATATACAGTGTGGAATATAAATTCACTACAGTCTTTCCGGCCAGTGGGCTATTTATATAGCGTTGTATGCATTTTTCGTCTAGTTGAACACGAGAAGATTCGTGGATGGACGAAATAATTTTATCCACGAGATTCACACCATAAATTTCGTCCTTCAAAGTTGTTGAGTTTATTGACTGCGGCGTTTGCTCGGCGGGTCTTTTGCAAAATCCCAGAAACCCAGAAATGTTTGGCATGATCATCAAACACAAGACAGCGCTTCATTTTCTTCATTTCTCTTTTACAGTGTGAACATGGAAGGCTCTGACGGTTCTCCACCCCATTCAATGTGGATGGTGCGCGTAGGAGAGCTTTATCCGAAGCCGACACTTGAGAAGGAGGAGGAGAAATTGGCGATTCCCTTCACAGAATGTGAGTAACAGGAAGTGCTGCAATCAATCGTGATTTCTTACTAAGTGATGTCCGATTTCTTTCCATGCAGTGGCTGGTGAAGGAGTGAAATACATTGGACGTACTTCGGATGGCGTATTGGCGCTATCAAACTATAGGATTTTCCTATTAAAATCATCGAGTAGCAGTTTTCAGGAGACATCAGTGCCACTTGGACTGATAGAATCGGCTCAAGCGAGGGAATTATTTCATTTGGTGATACATTGCAAAGACGCCAGCACAGTAAAGTGAGTATCGATAAGTTGCACATTGAATTAAGAATTAATTAAAGACTCGTTGGAGTTGATCAATAACAGAAGTCAGTTTGTAATAAACCCCAATTCTTGAATCATTCGATTGGCAATGGCAAGTCTTGCTTGTGAATGCCAAAGAACATTGTGATTTTATCATAATCTCAGACCTTGCAAATGGATCTGAAAACATATTATTATTTACTCACTTTGATTTTAAGTATCTTTAAATGCTTAATTTTGCAATAACTGCTTCATGAATTACACAATGAAGCCCGTAAACAAATTCTAAAGCTGATAACGCTTCAGTCCCGTGTATCATTGTAGTACTGAGATGTATGTTTGTATTGCATAAGATTTACAATCACCTTTTACATTACAGATGCTCTTTCGATACCGCCGAGCAGTGCTCTGAGTGGCAGCGACGCATTTCTCTATCAGTTGGCGTCCCAGATAATCTTGAGTCACTATTTGCATTTCCGTTCTATGCGTGGGCGTCAGAATCACCTTGTTCTGCAGATAATGAATGGACTGGTCGACTCCAAAAGGCCGGAAACTGTGACGATGACTTCCGCAAAGAGGTAATTTGTTAAATTTGCCTGGGAATTTCGTGTGTTTCCTCTCCTTTTTATAATATGTGTATGTGCAATTTTTCCTTCAGTGTATCTGTGCATAATTTCACACAATATTGTTGATATTTACTCACCTTTGACATTATGCGGTTCAACTGGGGCTCAAGAGTGTGTGATAAGAGTTAATGAGAAATGGCAAGAGTGAGGGAAACTCTCTCGAGAGTTCAGTGATTTTGCACCAATACAGAAAAGTCACATTCTCTCCCTCTCTGCTCAAGTTTCTATTTACTATGCTTTATCTTTTGCTGCTTTTCACATTCTTTTTTCTGGAATCACTTTTTTCTAGGTTGATCGATTGCAGTTTGATTTACAAGGCGCTTGGCGAATAAGCAACGTAAATGCCGACTTCAAATTGTGTCCGTCGTATCCAAGATACTTTCTCGTACCATTTTGCATTTCTGACGAGACACTCCAAAGTGTGGCAAACTTCCGCAGCTCCAGACGGATTCCTGTGGCTGTGTGGCGACACAAGACATCGGGGGCCATTATATCGAGATGCAGTCAACCAGAAGTGGGCTGGCTGGGCTGGCGCAACTCCAAGGATGAGCAGCTGTTGAAGGCTTTTGTTGATGCGTGCGCGTTCGATCGCGGAGAGCAGCAGAGGAAGAATGGAACGACGGCCCCCGGCAGCGTGTCGTCCGAGAGTGCTCCATCGAGCCCAGAAGGAAGTCACGAGGAGGTGCGAATGGATGAACCAAAGAAGATTCTCATTGTCGACGCTCGATCTTATACGTCGGCCGTGACTAATCGAGCTCGTGGCGGTGGCTGCGAGTGTATCGAATATTATCCCTCCGCGGAGATTCAGTTTATGAATTTGGGTAATATTCATGCCATTCGCAAGAGTTTTCATGCCCTGCGACAATTGTGCGCATCGCCACCGGATATGAACAATTGGTTAGGAAATCTAGAGAGGACGGCTTGGCTGCAGCACATGTCAGGACTTCTGGCAGCATCTATGACTGTATGCCGTACGATTGAAGTAAATGGGCGACCTGTTTTAGTTCACTGCTCAGATGGATGGGATCGAACACCTCAGATTGTTGCTACAGCCCAACTTTGCCTCGATCCTTACTACCGGACAGTTGATGTGAGTGCCCAACATACCCCTATTTCCTTTAAGAGATGATTAACAAAGTGGGATATTATCAATATTGAAGGTGAAATAAGTGTTTGTTTTCATGAACTTTAATAAGCGCAATTATGGGTGGATTTTAATCATAGTCAGGTCAATCGTGAGGTCTCTTCATTTTCAAACACTTAGTAATTATTACTTTGATGAACAATAAACATTTAAATAACCAATATAATGACATCATTGGGAATCGACCTTCTTCAAGTTATTAGCTAATTCTCTTCAGTTATTTCAAACCCTTCTGGTTAGGTGATAAATCCTGCGATTAATTGTAAATGTTTTGAAACAATCATATTCACTCTGTTCTCTATATTTCAGGGATTCCGCACTCTCGTGGAGCGCGAGTGGTTGAGCTTTGGACACAAGTTTGCAGATCGATGTGGCCATGGTCCCAATTCTGAGGATTTAAATGAGCGCTGTCCCGTCTTTCTGCAATGGCTAGACTGTATTCATCAGATTCATCGTCAGTTTCCGTGTAGTTTCGAATTCAGTATGGGATATTTAGTGAGTATGATGCAAGAATTCTAACTTCCTTTCGCCTCTACCTTCTGAAATACTTTCTGCGCTTGAGAATTTGCTGTGAAAGCAATTGACGAAGTCAGTTGTTTGACTGTTTCAATGCTATTGAACTTGAATAATGAAAGCAATTGATTTTCTGTCTATTTCGTCGTCATTTGAAAGTCAATAATGTAAAAGTTGTTTGCTGAGAATGAAACACAGAGGAAAATATTGTTATTCACAACACATTTTAGGATGGTGTGAAGTGGAAGATGAAAAAACACGGTATTTATTATCATTGCAGATAAAATTGGCACAACATTCTCACTCGTGCCTCTTCGGTACATTTCTCTGTAATACAGTGAAGGAGCGTTTGGATACTTCGGTATTTGAGCACACATTTTCTGTGTGGCCCTTCCTATCGGGGCCCATCTACAAGAATCCCCTCTACATACCAAATAGGGACAAGGTCCTCTGGCCAGCCCACAACGTGAGGGATTTGGCCGTGTGGAGTGAGGTGTACTTGGGCAGTTTGGGTAATCAAAACTGCGCCGATCTGCCGCCATGCGGAAGTGAAGAGGAGGCGGATTCGAAGAATGACGAATCCATGAGTCCAATGACAAAGACAAGATCGTACGGGGACTTGATAGAGGCTGGTGGCACTCAAGGTGGCATGACAAGACGATCCAGTGATCCAAATATGCCTGTTGAATCACAGTGAGTGTATTATTTGATCATGTGCCGTGATAAATATTTGATTTGAGCTAATGTTGATCTCTTTTGCAGCATGATAAATTCAATAGATTTCTCAGCAGAAAATTCCATTGACTCTACGTCAGAGCGCAGTATATCACCGACACTTATTACTCAACATCTTTCATCAATTATACATGATACCACACAGAAATTGGAGTCAATGACACAGGAGTTGAACTTATCGGATGAGGAGCTGGAGCAAAAGAGACAACAGAGGGATTTTCTGGAGAAATCTGTTGAGAATGTGGATGAAGTGAATCAGCTGCTGATTCAAGTGAATCCCGAGAGTGAGCCCATTGACGATGTGGTGGAGAGAGACAAGAATGGATATGAAAGTAACAATTTCTGCGATATGGCCCACGAGGCGTCGCCTTTAGAGGAGACAACACAAGACAATGTGGACGGGAGTTTAGCAAATGATTTCAATTCAATGATGCTTCAAAGCGTCGATTTGAGAGGTAATTTGGATGAATGTGTTCTCCATCATAAATCACCCTAATGGGGAGAAATGAAATGGTAGAGTAGATAATTAATATTTCACGCTAATTACTCTATTTACAGACACTTCAATTGAGAATTGCTCATCGGTTCAGGTGGATAATCAAAATCCTTGGCATGGCTCCGTGGAGACCAGTACAGACACTCTTGTTCCAGTTGTTGAACAGCAACCGCTGCCTCATCGACAATTCATCATAAATGGAGCCGTGAGTCACGGAAATTCGGACGAGATGGAGAATACAAATGGTTCAATGATGCGAGGCTCTGGGTGTACTAATGAAATCACGATGATGCCTCAGATAATAGGAAGGGTGGTGAAGAATTTGCCTGAAGTACACAATAGACAGAGATTGGCGGCTCTGCAGCAGCAATATCCAATGATTGACATTGATGAGAGTATCCATATTCCTCCGGAGTATCAAAGATTAGACTTGACCAATATACGCGGAGATTCGAATAGTTATGGCAACGTTTATACAGCAGCAACCAGTCGACGAAGGAGAAACTCATCTAACTCAAAGAGTGATATCAGTCCCAAGTATACAAATGGAAAGTAAGTAAGCTAGTGGAATGTTCTGGAGTGATTTGTAATGGTTGTTTTGTGTGTGTTCTACTTTGTGGCAGTATGTCCCCAAGTGCCACAACATCAAGATTCTCAACGCCTGGAGCTCGGTCACTACCAATGACACCGTCAGGAGTAATTGAACGACCGAATGTGGCGATCTCGTGTCCTGATGGCCTGGCACATGCCCTCAGCGAGCAAAACCTGCGTCTTCAGCAAATTGTGTATGAACATAAGGTGAGTTGTTACATGAATCTTAAAATTTGATATGAAAAAGAATCACATACAATGTGTCATTTCAGTTGCGCGAGGAAGCTCTGCAGAAAGAACTCTACATCACGCGATTGGCTCTTCTGAAGCAAACATGTCAACACTGCAATAACACCCAATTTGTGTCAGAAGAACAGGTAAATATGGCACTTCAGTTTACTAACGTCAGTCAGGAATTGATTTTGTTGAAATTCTAAAACAACGCATTGTATTGGTTAAGTTATCTAGATGAGAAAAGAATAGTTTGACTAAAAGAAAAAAAAGAACAACAACAATTGATGATATGCAGCAATTTCTCTTGTTAATATCTCTCTTTCTTTCATTTTTCTATGTGTTTTGCCCATTGTTTTTTTGTACAAAAAAACCTGCACAAAAATTAAAACCGCCCACGAATTTTAGAATACTTTGAAGGATCTTGTGATGAATGAAGATATAAATGTAGTAACGCTTTTCAACAGCAGTCCGGAAGAGCTTTTCAGAAGGTGTTCAGTGAGTCCTTATAGTTCTGAGGGAATAATTTCTAATTGTGATTCCGTGGTTAGTTTTGATTTTCTCTGATGTTTTCTCTTTTTTTGCCTAACCAGACAAATTTATACTTAACAATACATCGTCAAATGTGTTTCTCTCTTTCGGCAAACTGAGAAAGAAAGAAAGATTGTGTCTGTGATCAATGTGAAAACGCCATTCCTTTCATTTTGCTAGAGATTGTGCATAATTTATTTGGTTAATTCCGTGACTATCTAACGATGAATCACTGCGAGATAGCGAGAATAAATCTGGCGCCAAAAGTGATGTGAATTCTTTGTTGGGATAATCATAGCATGAGGCAAAAATATAATTGAGAAGAAGCAAGGAGAATTAGTGCTGAATTGTTTGAAAACTCCAAACACAACAGTAATTAAGTTCATGCAAATGCCTTGCTAGAGATGTATGTATTATTAACTGAGACGGCATGTATAGTTTGATGTTAACCATGCTAATCATTTTGTATCATTTTGCTAGTTAGACTTCTGATGATGTTGAATGAGGAATTGTGAGAATAATTGAGTGCTTCTCTAAAGTAACCGGTTTCCTAATCATCCTAATCAATAACGAATTTCCTCAAAACAGTAAGATATCCTCTTGCAATGGTGTCATAATAATTGGGAATGCTGGAGAAATTAGATGAAATATTAACAAAGAAATTCTTCTATAAAGAATAAAATTGGCAATAACACACTGTCTATTCTATCTTTCATTTCCTTACTCTACTTTCAGAGGCACATTGAATAAGAATTACCAACGAAAGCTTTTGATGTTCTCTTTCAGAACTCAATTGTGGATGCTGTTGAGAATGCGTCCGTGTGTTCATGGGAGGCGGTCGAGGAGCGTAGTGGCGCTTCCTCGGCCAGCATGCCAAGTCAGTCAGCGTCCAGTGTGCTCTGGGTGCCTGATCATGCTGTAACCAAATGTACAGGTTGTGATATCGGATTTTGGCTGGGACGACGGAAGCACCATTGCCGGTGAGTTGCAATTTTTCCCACACTTCATTGCTGATATTTCGTCTCATGGCTTTGCGATGTGTTTACTTTAAAGGTCGTGTGGGCAGATTTTCTGTGCTGAATGCTCAGAATTTTGGGCACCACTGCCCGATGAACGACTGTATTCACCTGTTCGACTCTGTGGCCCGTGCTATCAGGCAGTGACCACGAAAATACAGGTAAAACCACATCTTCATTAGCATTGTGCATGTTTTTTTTTATCTATTGTCCTTCTTTTGAAGCTGCAGCACCATCAGCAACAGCTGAATCGTGTTCAGATGAGCTCAAGTGGCGCTCAGCAACAAGGCGGAGTGTTCAATTTGTCCATAGTCAATCATAATTACCAGCCACTGATGAGTGGGTGCTCCAAAGTGAAGAACGGCGGTGAATCGACCATCAACGTGAACAGTAGCAAATTTAGTGTGAATAGCGAAGCGACAGTAGTGAGCCCCGTTATCAGTGCTGTGAGCGGGAGTTGTGCTCCTCCAGCGCCAGCATCCCTTGAAGACTGCAAACACGCGGCAAATGGATCGGCCAGCTGTGAACGAGATCGGCCACTGAAGGCGCCAACGGCGACCAATTGAAGCGCTTTCTTGACCTCCCAAATTGCTCCATTCTTTGATTTCCTTTGAAATTTCGTCATTTTTTTTTTAAATATATTTAATAATTTCACGTGAGGAAGTTCTTGTAATTTCTCAATATTATCCTTTGGAGTTCTGGAGTGCGGAAGAGATTAAGTGTGAGTGCGTGTGTGTATGTGATGAAGAAATTACTACATATAGAGGACAAAATTCTGATTAGGAGTTACAATGAGAAATCCAGTGTGTTGTATAATAACTTCTTGAATATCTCTATATATTTTTAGAGATTAAGGAAAACAAAGTGTGTAGATTTGAAAAGGTGTTTTTCACATTTAATTAAAATGTAATAAGATTGATTTTATTGTGAAGGAAAAGATATATTGCTAGTTTGATAGATTTTCAAGGAAGAGAAAACTATATTTATAAAAAGTAATTATGAATTTGTTCTAACGATTGTTACTATTTTCCTCAAAGATGCGACATAGACGAGTGACCTATTCTATCATGGATGTAATAAGAGTAATACCAAAATTTATCCCTAGAACATAATATTCAATGAGAAATTGCAAAAGGATGGAGAAGAATCATTCAAAATTACACAAATTTTAGCGTGACAGCGAAAGAGACGACTTAGTTTACCGACGGTTCCTGAATGGACATTCAAGAGATGTGGAAATGTACTGGAAATTACGAATTGCGCCATAGAGATTAGGACATTTTTACTTAAATGTAAAGAAAAAAAAGAAAAGAATAATTTCCTACCTTGTTTTAAAACCCTTTTGTAACAAATCGTGATCTACTTTCGATAATTTAGTAGGTAACAAAATGAAAATGCAAATTTTAGGCGCAATGAAATATTTGGAAAAGACTGGTTGAAGACTTTAATAGTGAAAAGAAACAAATAACAGATGAGAGAGAAAGTATATTTAGGTGTAAAAAAAACGCGATATTTTCTATTAAGTTTATTATCCATTTTGTTATTTTGCCTATTATGACTCTGTTTCCGTATTCTCTTTATCATTTACGTGAATGCAAAAGAGCAAAGATAAATTTGGATTAAAGATTAAACGATGAATGAAATTTGAAGTGTGTTTAATATACGAACAATAAGTTTAAGCCTGGGCAACAGAAAAACAGAATTTGGATGAGTTTTTTGTTCGGAAGGGCTGTGAGAACATGTAACAAAAAAGATATGGTGAAAAAACGACATAAAAGCACATGAAACATCTCAAATTTGCGAAAGACATTTTATGGAAGGCAAATGTGTAAGGAGTACATTTTGAACAGAGGAAAATATATTCAATTTAAAGTATGATATAGTAACTTTGAGTTTCATTATTATTATTCTCAATCTTAATTTAGCAGATTATCGTTGAATTCTTATTTTTAAAGTCATAATTTTTTTCTATGTTTCCAGGTGGCGCGCCTATCGCTGAAAGGGTGAAACGGCAGGTGTTAAAAATCATAACTGTCGCTCCAGCGTAGCTCTTGTATTTCCCCAATTTTCATTCGTTTTTCACAGTAAAACGTGGATTTTTTCTGTTGAGAAGTGGCATTTTGTGTTCGTGGAAACTACATTTTTGAAAGTCTGGAAAAAAACACTCAGATTCCAGAGAATTTGTGGAAGAAAACAATAACAATGACGTGCATTCTCAGCCCAAACAAACGTCGCCGCGAATCTGAAAACTTTGTTCCTTCCGACAAGCTGTCCTATCATCAACAAATCTTTCCCGGAATGGAGACCAAGTTTATCTCGGACATACTCACGGCGAGAGTGGTAGAGAATCCGTACGAAGTGGTGAGGAAACCGCCGAAGAAGAAGAAAAAGGAAGAGTCCCTCACTGGGTTTGTCAACGAAGCCCTCAATCTCAATACTCCCGAAAGGCAGTTCAATCCTTTCGAGGTGAAGCGTTCAGAGTGCGATACACCTGTCCAGGCTGTCTCCTACGTCAACCTGGGTTTGAATTTGAAGGCCCCGGAGAGTGTCGGTGCAAAGAATCCTTTCGAAATTGTACGCTGTGAAGGCAAGGCGATTGGGAGGGATCAGGAAGGAATTGAGAACCCAGCATTGGAAGTACAACGTCCTCTGGCCATAGCTGTTCCTTTTACACCCAATGTGAATCGTCGGATTGCCTTTAGCGAGGTAAAGACCCCACCAAACTCTATGACGCCCTCGGAGATGTTGTCCAAGAGTCTTCGCTTCACCCCAGAAATTACAACCACTCCCAGGCGTTCCACACGGAAGAACCTCTCCACAATCAGCGAGGAGGTTTTGAATATCGACGAAGAGCTGGATTGCTACCAGTTGGAGTTGGAGAACAGCATAAATGAGGCAAAATCTGTCAACAAAAAATACTTTTCCGATCTCCGGAAGGGTGTTATGAAGAAGGAGGCAGTCAAAATTCAGCATTTACAGCCTGAACCTGATGTTATTTACGACGGAGATGAGAATAATGATGATATCCCAGCAAATGATGAAGATTTCGCCTTCAGGAATCCTCAACCCTTTCAGCGTGCTTATCGACGTCCTGGTCAAATTGCGGTGGTTTCCAAGGGTGAAACCAAGAGCTCAATCAGGCGTAGCATTCGTAAATTGGCTGGAATAGGAAAGAAACCAAGGAAGCCCGAAGATGAGAATCAGGAAAATCCCAGTCAAGACAGCACTGATAAAGCAATTACTGGGAACAAACTAATGGCTTCCATCAGACAAAGCTTGAGGCTGAAGAAGAAAGGGACGCAGGAGCAGAAAAATGTCCCTACGGAAGTGCTAAATGCAACAATGATCGAAAGCAATAGCCGACAGGTGTTCAGACAGCTTCAGGAGCCAGAAAATGCCTTCAAGCGGAACACATTGAGGCGCTCCACGAGACAAGTGTTGAAAAGCGTTTTCAAGAAGAACGTCGAAGGATATGAGTTGGAATTTACCAAATGATAAGCTACTAGATTTAACAGATTGCATTTAATTTTTGTTTAAGTGTAAACGATTCACTTTAGTGTTTGACGGGTTGATTTCCTTTATTTTTTGCGATTTTCACATCAACATCGTACAGTTTCTCTTTTGAGTATACCACAACTTCCCATTGATTTTTTTTATGTTTATTTATCGTTAAATATCATTGTACCTTCTCAGAATTTGAGAAAATGCGTCATCCACCAAATAGTTAAGTACCAAAAATGCATTTTCGGCTGGAAATGATCTTTTGCACTTGATGTTTTATCGGTTTTATCAAAGAAAAATATACACTTGCCACTGCGGAATCATGTTGTTTTCCTATTGCCTGAGCACCTTACTATCGCGACTCCATGATCTGATTGGTTTTGGCTTGGAAAAAGTTGAGCACCTCTAGTGGCAGAGGGAAGACGATCGTGGAGTTTTTCTCCGAGCTGATAGTGTTGAGAGTTTGCAGGTAGCGCAATTGCAGAGCAGCTGGACTCTCGGACATGATGTCTGAGGCCTCCTTGAGTGCACGCGATGCCTTCATTTCACCCTCAGCGGCAATCACCTTGGCGCGTGCCTCCCGTGACGCTTCTGCTTCCGCCGCCATGGCGCGCTGTAGCTGCATGGGCAGAGACACATCCTTGATCTCCACACGCTCCACCTTCACACCCCAGGGATCCGTGGCCTCATCCAGAGAGACTTGCATCGTGTGCGAAATTGCCTCGCGCTCCGTCAGAAGCTCAGACAAATTTCGCGTGCCCAGCACATTGCGGAGCGTCGTGGCGGCCAGGAGACGGGTTGAATGACTGTAGTTGGCCACCTGAATGACTGCCTTCAGTGGATCACTGATGCGATAATAGACAACAGCGTCCACGGATACGGTGACGGAGTCCTTAGTCAGCACTTCCTGCGGAGGTACATCGAAGGACACTGTCCTCAGGTCCACCTTGCAGTACTCATCGATGCAGGGCAGCACGAAGAAAACACCCGGACCTCGAGCTCCTCCCGATCGCAGGCGACCCATTCTGAAGATCACAGCCCGCTCGTACTGAAAAGCAATGATTTATCGGTCAAAAATGCCTATAATCTCCTCAGCTCAATCACGCGACTGAAACTGATAATATAAAAAAAAAATCAACCGATAAAACCGTCTCACAGACTTTGTGCTACTTTCTTTGCGTCTCCCCGACTGGCGTGTAAAATAAGCAATAGTAAACAAACAAGTAAACTCCATTCATCTTCCTATTACTCAAGACAAACATACACTAAAGAGATAAAGTGGGATTATATTCCAAGAAGTCAAACCGAGAGACAAACGCATAGGGCGAGAAAATTGAGAAATTTCCTCAATTTCCCAGAATATTACTTAATTAATAAATTACACAGCATATGTCTTTGCCATTTTCTTCGGAAAATATTCTAATTTTACTACTGCAAGAGAATCATAACTCAAGTCATGAATTCCAAATGTTGCGCCTCTCGATTTGATTTCTATTCTCGTATATTTGTGAATAAACAAACTTCGACGGAATAATAAAGTGATTGTGTTGAGAGAAAATTACAAATTACACTCCCCCTACTCAATATTGGGATTCTTCATCACTCACCTCAGCCACAACTTTGAACACGAAGAACAGGGAGAAGGGCAGCGTGATGACCATCAGGCAAATTGAGAGAACCGTCGCCAGAACTTCCACGCACGTCGCATTGTCACCTTCTGCTGCAGAATAAGATAAAATAGACACCAAATTATTAGATTACCTATATATGAATGACACTGAAAGTGGGACAAATTACTCAAGTCCACATAGCATTCAACACCGCCTGAATCTGTCCTCTTGCAACCAAGTTCCATCAAGTGGCGCCTCTTTGAGTCCGCCAGCTTCACAGGAGGGAACTCATCAGCGTTTGACCACACACTTCACACACCACGAGACATCAACTGACTGCGAGTGTCTTCAGCCAGATGAGAGGATGCTGAGGAATGAGATTTACAGTGCAGATTCTTCTCGCATTTTCAGCACAGCGCATTCAACCTACTCATAAATTTATCCGTTTGATGTTTACCACAATTTGGAATACACACTACAGCGGATGAACCACAGACAATCACTGACCCACAGCAGAAGAGAGCTCGTTCTCTCTCTCTCTCTCCCTGCTCCTCTGAATACGAAGAGGGAAAACTGGGAAATATTCTAATCCAACACTCAAGTGCGAACCCTCAGCACAAGCTTAGAGAAGGAGAAGAAACCTTTTCGTCATCACGAGTTTGCTTGGCCAAGAAAATCCCGCTTGTGGGATTCCATTGTTTTGTAAATATACTCTTCCTTCCTCCTAATTTTAGCATATCTCCTACTCAGCTTGTTTATAAAATGTCGTCAACACACTTTATCCAAAGACATTTCACTGCATTTTTCATCGTTTCAGCGATCAGCCTTTCGCGTTCAATTCAATGGTTCTCAAGAGGCGCTTCATTGAGAAGAGCTCATCTAAATAGGAGGGATGATGTGTGTATGTGTCAGAACATTAGCATATCGCATAAACACTTAATAGTTCATTAAAATGCTACACATTGAAAATTTCCTTGTGTTTTTTTATCTCTCACTCTCCCCAGCTTTCCTCATTTATGACTTGCAATCAACTTAATCGCCAACATCCACGAAAATACATTCACAATCTCATCATCGAAAGCCACAAGAAGAAAATCCATTCTCTAAACATCTAATAAATTTTCACAGCTGTAGTAAATTCTTGCGTCGAAACAGTAAATAACTAGTTAAATGCTGAAAGAATTGGGCGTTTTTTCATCTCATTCACTCAATGAATTTTCACATTTTCCACATTTATCACACATGGAAAAATTCAACCAAGAAACCAGATTATATTCAGCAAAATGTGAGGAAAACCTCTTTTACTATACGAACATAAATTTATCGAATTATATTTACACAAAGGTTACCCCTTGATTGGCATAAAATTACTTATAAACGAAAATTTTCATAACTAAAGGCTGTTCTCCAAGTTGTAATGCGTAAAAAAATTGAAAATTTATAGACTCTTGTTATGTTTTGTGGGAAATTGTGTTATATACTAGCATAATTTATTACACAAAATTCCCGATTTATAAACAAAAGCGCCTTTTACGAGATCAGCAAAGAAAAACTTCTTTTGAATTTCGGATGAACAAAGCAGAATTATCGCTTCTTAAAGACAAATTTGTCAAAAAGTGAGAATAAAAACCTCTTGCAATATCCCAAAATACATTCTCGACAAGCCTGTGAAGTCATTGTGTATTAAAAAGAAGTTCATTGCATCTCAAGCACAGAATCTCTAGCAACAAGTCACTCTCAAGAGGCTCGCAAACATTGGATTTCGCGGAAAATCTCAGTGTTGTGTCTGAGAGAATTAGTGATCGATTTGGAATAATCACGCGTGATCCCCAGATGACGAATGTGGGTCAGCATATAGCAATTTATATCCCTCCTTTTCTTCACTCCTTGACACATTTGGTGAACTTATGTGCTTCACTATTTCCGCCAATTATGTTCATTTTCATTCAAATTTTCCCCCTCAACGTAAAACTGGACAAATTTGCTTTTAATTACGCTGCACATTGAGGAGTGGCTTTCTCATGTGTACCCGAAGCCTTTTGTTATCACACTTAAAACTGTTAGCAATTAATTTCAATTTTTTTCCTTATATAATTCTCAAGTGTTCCTCATCATCGAATGATGACACATAATTTCTATTAGCTCCCTCCTGCGCATTTCTATCTTTAGGTGATACCTAGAGTGGAAACATTGATAACCTTGTGCAAACACAAGATATTTTTGAAAGTCGTTCCCGTTTATCACACCCACAGAGTCATATCGGCGCTCCATCATAAATTCATCCATGATTATCATTTTGATTAGTATTACGTTCGAAAAGGAATAAAATATAATGCCAATGACAAAAATTGATAATATAGTGAACTTACATGTTCTCACGCCGAGTGCACGAGTCTTCGGATCTTGAGCGGCTGCAGCTGAAGTTGATGGTAAGCTACTCATGGGAACAGCTTCCGCAGCCGAGTTTGTTGCGTGAGTCGTCATTTTCCTCTCAAAACGAGTGTTTTTTTCTCTCTCTCACAAAAACAGTCTGAAATGGTGGCAGACGGAAATTAATTAGACGACAATAAGATAAATCACCCACATTTCAATAACCACTCTCTTGATAATCTGTCTGTATATTCTTCCCTGGATTTATTCTACCCACTGAAATTCGCGCGGAAAAGTCAGGAGAATCAACACATCACACCAAGCCACAGAAATCAACACTGATTGCCAGTTCACAGTTTCTAGTGCGTCGAGACGCACACTCGTCGGAGAAAAAAAATTCCTCAGACGGTTGTTGGCTCACGTACAGACGTTAGCTAGGAGGTTCGGACGCCTCGTACAAAGCCACAACATTAAAATCTCCACCCGCCCAAAATGTTTACATTCAGCCATCGCGGAGATTATGAGCAAATTTATCCTCACACTCATGATTTTATACACGTATTTTCTATAAAATAGAGAATTTCAAGATAAACAAATGAACAGTTTTTGTAGTAGTTGAGACCGTTGTCGACTTTGAGTAATTTCTTAACAATCCCTTTCTAATAATGAGATGTTTACTTTCAGGATTTACCTAATCCTAGTACCTTATGAGGAATATAGAATGATATATTCTATAGTTTTTATATACATAAATTTTGTACTTTCACTTGTTTACTAAACTCACCCAGCTTCCTTTGTTCTAATCACAGGTTTTTATTTGTGCGGCTGACTTAGAAAGTTCAGAAGAATGATGGACAGCGGGATCACTTAGGATCTTCAACACCTCACTCGGGTGTCGACTTGAGAGTGACTGTGACTGAGTGCTGACACACTGGTAGACTGCCTAATCTTATCAAACGTGCTCGAAGTTATTGTTTCGACTCATAAACAGGTGCGTTGCGAAACCGATTGCAAAATTCAGTGTGGCCCAGAAATATTGGGGCGGCATCCCGGGACAATTATCACAGGCTTAGATGAAATTCGACGATAGGGGAAGTTGTGAAACTCAAGTATCTGACTCAATTTCTAGCTCTCTGACGTGGGCTCTTTATTGCCACTCGTCGTCGGCAGGAATCTTCCATGCTTCTTCATTGTGTCCAGAACGCCAGCAAAATTTGTAGTTTTCTTCTTTTTCGGCGTCGCATTGGGCGTCCTAACGCGCATTTGTGTTGCTGTCAGCGGAGTCTCGTCCATGAAGTCAAATTCTTTGTTTATCGGTGTGTTTCCACTTCTGTTAAATAAATTCCTTCTTCAGTGAAGAATCTGGATCAGTAAATGAAACACCTTACAATTCCTTATCCGATTGATCTGCCAAATGAGGAGCTTCTTCGGCAAGAGTTGGTGAAGGCAGCTTTCGGCGACCGGGACATTTCCATTCTAGCTCCAAAACAGCCCCTTTCTCTAACTGCACATATGCAGCCTCCAACTCTTCAGGCGTTGGCTCCCAATCATCAGAATCTACACAAGGGATGCAGAATGACTCGTTCTCGCCCATTCTTGCGGGAAAAACACTTTCTCGCCTCGTTTGTGGCTGTGTTTTTGTAAACAAAACTGACAGCTCTGGAAATCCACACCAATGCGCCACCTGCTGCATAACATGTGTAAGCTACACTGTTCCCATAATTGAGCAAAAAACATACTCTTCAATGAAATTAGAAGATTTATTACTCTAAAAAATGTGAAAAATCTTTTAGAAAAATTACGTATACCTTGCAATAAATTATCCTCAGTGCACACAAGATATTTTTAAGAACTTCAAGAAGTACGGAAAAACCTGCACAGCGATTCCAGAGACACCTGTGTGAAAAGATAGTTGATTAGTGAAGGAGTGACAGTAATATTTTGCGTAATTCTTTGCGAAAAAAATAATTTGCCAGCAATATTAGTGAATTAAGTGGTTTCCTGTTACTCCCCACGTCCTGGTGATCTCTAGCAAACCAGCAGGAGTGTCTGGGCAGAAGATCCGCACACGAGTGGGGAGTTACTTGTGTAAAACAAAAAGATGGATGATTTGTCGCAGACGGACTACATTTGTCGTGTTTGCCGTTGTGAAGGCCAGTCCGACCTTTTCCACCCATGCATCTGCACTGGGAGCATCAAATGGATCCACCAGGACTGCCTAATGCAGTGGATGCGGTACTCACGGAAGGAGTATTGCGAGCTATGCGGCCACAGGTTCTCCTTCACTCCCATCTACTCACCTGACATGCCAAGGGTGCTGCCGCTGAGAGATGTGGCTGGTGGGCTTCTTAGTTCCATCGCCACGGCGGTCAAGTATTGGCTCCACTACACTCTGGTGGCCCTTGCCTGGCTGGGAGTGGTGCCCTTCACCGCCTACCGCACCTACAGATTCCTCTTCTCCGCTTCATATGATATGCTTTTGTCGCTGCCCATCAATATGTTCTCTACTGAGAACATCGCAGCGGACGTTTTCAGGGGCTGTTTCGTGGTCACGTGCACCCTCTTCTCCTTCATCGGGCTGGTGTGGTTGCGAGAGCAAATCCTCCACGGTGGTGGCCCTGATTGGCTGGAAAGGGATGATGCTCCAGTGCAGGAGCCACCGAATCCTCCTCCGGCGCCGCCAATGGAGCAAGAAGAAAATCTGGTGGAGGCTAATAACAACATCAACAACAACAATAACAACAATCTTGTGCCGCCAAATGTGATGCAGGAAGATAATCCGCCCAGAGCCAGGTTTCCTCAGGTTGCTCCCGTGGATCGACCAATGGATCGCGCAGAGCCTCCAGTGGTGGATCAGGAGGAGCCAGAAATTGAGCAAGAAGCAGTCGGAGACGAAGCCAATTGGAATCCAATGGAATGGGATAGGGCTGCTGAGGAACTGACTTGGGAGCGTCTTCTTGGCCTCGATGGATCAATGGTGTTTCTGGAGCATGTTTTCTGGGTAATCTCCCTTAACACGCTCTTCATCTTTATTTTTGCCTTCTGTCCCTACAGTATTGGCAATTCGGCAATATTCCTGCTGGGCATCTTGAAGCCCGGAAAGCCCCAGATGCACTTTCACGGATTGCTCACTACTCTGCTGGGCTACTGCATTATCGGGATAACTTTGGTTAAATTACACGCCTTGGCGAAATTCTTCAAGATGAGGAAGAGCCGTAGAATCCTGGGTCTGTGCTATATTGTGGTGAAGGTATCCCTCCTGTCTGTGGTGGAGATTGGCGTACTTCCTCTGGCCTGTGGATGGTGGTTGGACATTTGTTCCCTGCCCATGTTCGATGCTTCTCTGAAGGATCGCAAAGCGAGCTTCAAAGCAGCCCCGGGAACATCCCTCTTCATTCACTGGATGTTTGGAATGGTCTACGTGTACTATTTTGCATCTTTCATCATTCTTCTGAGGGAGGTGCTTCGACCAGGAGTGTTATGGTTTCTTCGCAACCTCAATGACCCGGATTTCAGTCCCATACAGGTAAATCAAAACATTATTTGAAGTCTGTACCATAAAATATTTATGTCCTCTTCTAATTGACTATAGGAAATGATCCACTTCTCCATTCTGAGACACATACGACGCTTAGTGGCATCTGCCATTATCTTTGGTTCTGCTGTTCTCCTTATGCTCTGGCTACCAATTAACATCCTGAAGAATGTCTGGCCAACTTTTCTCCCTTATACACTTTCTGGAGATTCTGAAGTGAATGAACTCAGTCTTCAACTGCTGCTCTTGCAGGTAAAAAAATACAAGCTGTACATAAATTTCAATGGGATATTAAAAGATATTTTTTGCAGATTATCCTCCCGGGCTTCTTCGAGCAATCCCAGACGCGAGTGTGGCTGAAAGGCTTTATCAGAATCTGGTGTAGTGTCGTCTCTTGGATTTTGGGCATTCGCAGTTACCTTCTAGGTAATGAAGATCATCAACAGAATGCCGGCAATGATGACGGTCAGCGGAATGCTCCGGAGGCTGGACAGGGCTTGGGAGCTGCTCACCAGGCACTCCTGCACCGTGACGTGCCCGTGGGCTTTCAGCCCTACGATCGTCCTTCATATTTCATCCTCAGACTAGTTGGACTTATTTGTTTCATGTGCGTGAGCCTCGTAATAGGATCTCTGCTCACTCTGACGATACCAGTGTGGATTGGTCGACAGTGCATGGCTCTGTGGTCAGTTGGGGGTCACATATCGCAGACTCCTGTGGCTGAGGAGGTCCCTCCTCGTCCTCATGAGCTCTACACAGCCGCCATGGGGACGTATCTGTGCTGGATCATTTCACGGGGAATTGCCATCGCTGTGAATCTATTCCCGCAGGGTCGCCAGGCGGTGATGCAGAAGATCAAGCACTGGATGAGCATTGGAGCTTCTTACGCTATGGCGGCAGTAATATTCGTGCTGATGTTTGGCGTTGTTCCACTTCTTTACGGACTACTACTGGAACTCGTGGTGGTTGTGCCACTGAGAGTGCCTCTGGAGCAGACACCAATCCTCTTCCTGGGACAGGATTGGGCACTGGGCGTACTGTATACCAAGATCACATGCGCTCTGACACTCATGGGACCCGATTGGGCCCTCAAAAGAGCCATCGAGCGTGCCTATCGCGACGGATTGCGTGATATCGATCTGAAATTCATCATCAAGGATCTGGCAGCACCGGTGATAATGTGCTTCGGATTGGCTCTGGCAGTGCCCTACGTTCTGGCTCACTCAATCTTGCCAATGTTCTTTACTAATCAGCACACGAGGACTCTTCTTGCGCGACGAATCTACCCATTTTTCCTTATTGTGGCCGTTGTCATTGGAATAATAGTGTTTCAGATACGACAATTCAAAAAGCTGTACGTGGCCATCAAAAATGATAAATACCTTGTGGGCCAGAGACTCGTTAATTATGACCACAGGAAGAGGAGAGCTGAGGCGGCCGCGGCTGCAGCTGCTGCTGCTCAAGCGCAAATGATGTAAGACAATGATAATTGTTACTCCGCTGATAAATAGCAGGCAAAAGATGCATAAATTTCCAAAACATGAATGTTTTTCTTTTGGTAAATCTGTGAGAAATGAAGATATCAGATGAAAAAATATTGTTGCAACTTCTATCTTCACATTTTTAGGCATTACTTTTTATCACAATAATGAGAACTGATTAGGAATATTCTACTAATTTTCTCACTATTATAATTTATAAAAGATGTTACGAAATGTTTTTAGTGATAGATATTATTCAATTTTATTTTCCGTAAATACGCATTAGTTCTCATTTTGTTTCCAAATTTTCTTTTCAGTTTTCGAGAAAAATGTAAAGTTTAGGTAATTTTAGAGAGAATAAATAAGTTTAAGTCCAAATTATGTACATAACAGAAATGTGTGAATTATCTTGAAATAATTACATTATCGAATAAAAGTGACATTTTTAATTAGAAGCAAGGAAAACTGATTTTTCTCGTATAATGAGATTACTTAAAGATGAAGTTATTATTCCTATAAATATTTTACATGGCAATGTTCATCACTGAAGATTGAGACGTTTCGCCAACGGCGTCCCCACTTATGTTCCGAGGGTTGTCCGGAGATGGGTATTCTATGGTTCCATCCGGTTCAACAGTTGTCTGTGTATCAATTGCATCTATCTCATCCTCCTCTTCCTCGTCGTGGCTCTCCTCATCGTCGCTGTCCTCGTTGGCTGTAAGAAATTTTTCCCATTAATCCGGGGCGCCACTAAAATAATCATATGAAGGCAAGTCTTACCATCATCATCGGAGTCTGGACACTCTGTGTGATCATGAGGAGCCTTTCCGAGCGGAGAAATATCGCTGGCGACTTGTGTTAGTGCGTAATTCTGGAAGAAATATCAACAAAATGTAAACAAGAACTAAACCAATAACTTCTTTCTATTCTTACCTGGTCATTTTGAATCTCTTCCAGGGCTGTGATCTCTGCATCCTCGTCTCGTGGGGCGTCCACATCAAACCAAATACTGTGTGTTATTGGAGGAGTCAGTCGAGGGAAGAAGGGAATCATTTTGTCCAGAGGAAAACTCAGCGGCACGCGCTCATCAAAACAATTCAACTGACATTTCAGTTGAGGTTAGAATTGCAGCTGCGGAAATGTCTACTTTCCGCGCGTGCCGTATTTTTTTGCGAAATTACGCCACTAAACATCCAGTTGGGGCGCAAAATCTCGTGGAGTCTGTTGCAGTAACTGATGACGGATCAACTCTGGTGGCTTGGCACCCGAAACCTGCTTTCCCCTATGAGTTCAGCAAGCCCATCCCGCCCCCAGTGGAGAGGGACAATTCATCTTTACTGAAGGAAAACGCTCTGAACACCGCAATGCAAGCCTTCAAGACTAAACATCCGGAGGTGGCTAGAGCTGAACTCATGAAGATTACGCACACCACAAAACATCCCTGGTACCCCAGACCCAGAGACAAGAGGGCAAAGAAAAACACCCCACTAGACAGACCTTATTTGTAATGAAATCCCTGAAATCCGGAAAAGTATGTCATTGTAGTTGTAAAATAAAGTTGATTTCTCTATTCGTGCTTCCTCTTTTTCACAATGTTTCCCAAAAGTTCAGAGATTGGCAGGCTGAAGGGTATGGGCTCGGTGGTGGAGCTCACGCCCGGCTCTTGGGCGGCTTTTGACGATGAACTCACGCTCTTAATGTTGCGGTGGTGCGGAAAGGTGGGCATCAGTTTGGGATCGCAAGGGAATGGCATCTCCTTGAAGTAACTGCTGTGCAGGCACTCTTCGGCCGTGGCTCTCTTCTTTGGATCGTACATGAAGAGGAAGTTGAGGAGTCTAAGACCAGCCGCTGAAAGCCAGGGGAATCGCTGCTTGAGATTATTATAGGGTTGATGCTTCAGAGTGAAGTTCTGCACGGCTGGAAGCGATGAGAATTCTGGCCAGATGCCATCTGATGGTGTTCCCAGTAAGTCTACAATCAACTCTAATTGGCCAATTTCAGTGGTTCCTGGCAGGAGTGGTTTGTGCCCGAGCAGCTCGCCTAGGATGCATCCCACAGCCCAGATGTCGACTGCTGTGGATTGAACCTTCGCTCCTAGAAGCAATTCAGGAGCTCTATACCACAGCGTCACGACTTGTGGCGTTGAGGGCTTCGACGGAATGCCAAAGTATTTGGCCAGACCAAAATCTGCAATCTTCACCGTGCCTTTGTCCGTCAGCAGAAGATTAGACACCTTTAGGTCTCTATGAATTATGAAGTTCTCGTGTAAGTACTTTACACCGCGCAGGACCTGCAGGATCAGGCATTTCACTTGAGATTCCGAGAAGTTTGTCTGCATGTTGTCGAGCAGGGAGGCTAAATCTTGCTCGCAATACTCAAGAGAGAGGAAGATGCTCTCCAGACTTCGGCCCACCACAACTTCTTTCAACTTCACAATATTCTCATGGTCACAGGACATGAGAATACGAATCTCCCGGAGGCCACTTATCGGTAAGCCATCCTTCTCCTGGTCCATTCGCACCTTCTTGAGAGCCACAATCTCATTGGTCTTTGTGTCCTTTGCTCGATCTTAAAATACGCAAGAATGTTTCATGAAATAACTGAAAATTATCCAGGGTATTATACCATTTTGTAGGTGTAGACTTACAGACAATCCCATAAGTTCCCTCGCCAATCCTGTTAAGCTTCTCAAATTCAGAGACGCTTCTGCACCGCCCGAGAATGTCACTCTCTGGAATTTCCATTGGTTCTCCACTTTTAAATGACACCATCACGTTCGTACGCTTTCCCGGTGCTTGAGAATCCATAAATATATTTGTAAATAGTCGCGTTATCAGTTGTACAAATGGACAAAAGAAAATGTTAGTTTCGCCGCTTCCTCTTACTTGTTTTGACTTTTCATCCGTGGACTTTGTGGAAACAGCTGATAATCCATGCGCAGAACCAGAAACTTCGTGTCTTCGCTAAACTGTTCCCGATCTCTTTGAAAATAATAACAGTAATTTTTTTATAGTGAATATGATTGCATTTATTTTTCTTTCTTCAATTTTGTGTTTACAGACAAACTTCAGTTAAAAATATCCATTACTTTAGATGCTAACACTTTTTTCATAATCATAATTGTATAATCATTTTTATTCAATTTCATATGGATTTTTTTCACTTTTATCGCTAAATGTAACACTATTCAATTTTTTATATGAATATTTACCAAGCCAGTAATACTGAATGTTACTGACTCTTACGCTTTTCTCACTCCGCACATCAGCCAGAATTTCATTCTTTTTTCCATCCTATGTCATAGTTAAGAGATCAAAACATTCTAGATACTTTTTTCTCTTCTATGTTATGTAATTTTTTTTACTGGTATTTCATGCTTCAAGAAGGGGAAAAGGGATTTATTTTATCTAACCTTCCTTTTCGTTACCCGCAATTCAAAAACGGGTCTGTCAAAATGAAGTTCATGTAAATTTGAGAAGAAATTGTCGATTAGAATATTACTCTTAAGGACTACACAACATGTCTTTATTACATTACATAACAATATTTTTCTCGTTAATGTGTTTTATCTGTTCTCTAAGTCTTTCAAAATATTCTCACTTTCTTTCTTTTTTACTTCATTTTGACTCTACGCATCTTCACCCCTTTTATTAACGTTCAAAATGTTTGTTCGAAATAATTGAGCTCGATTTTTCCGGTTGTATTTTTTCTCCTCTCTCTCTCTCTTATTCGCCACCCACAAGTTGCATCAAAAACATCTCTTCACTTAAATCCGTTAATAAACATAAAAAAAGATTTTGTATAAAAAATGCAGTCCTTTGATTATAAATAATTGAGTTGGTAAATTTCTCGCATTTTTTCTTCACCCTTACTTTCTACATGTATTGCTAAAGCATAAAAACTCTCTTGTTTTTTCGACCACAATTTAGCACTAAAAACTTCTCTACGAATTTCTGTCGAAAAGATATTCTCTTGATTTATATTCTTTGGCGTATTTCTTTTTTTTTTGTTAATAGAAGTTTTGGTGCACTTAATTATGATTAATTCATCTTAATTGTTGGGAAAAAAAATTCATGTGTTCAAATGTTTCTCACTTCGTCAATGTGATCGGCAAATTTTCGAGACGGTAACAGTTCTTTTTCTTCATCATTTATAAATACAAGTTTGTGCTAATTCTCATTGTAAAAGAACTTTATAATACAAAGTACATAGTTTAGTTCGCTACAGAATACTTATCAATTATCCGTTTCTCTGCAGAATAAATAAGATACACTGCAAATAGAAAATATGTTCCCATTTTAGAGAGTGTTACGACTTATCTCGGTGTATAATTTCCTTTCAAAATTGGACTATATATATATATAGATAGAATATTTTAAAACCTTTCAGAATACAAAAAAAATATATATATATTCTCAAATAACACAACTGTCCAAAATTAAACTAAATAAAGTTTGTATAACCAAAAAGAAAAAAAATGGCACCTTTTATCTCAAGTTGATTCTCTTTTACTAACACTATTTCCTTATATTGTGAATTACGAAAATTTTGATCTGTGTCTCCTTCTTCAAAAAATAAATATTCATAAAACACCACGAAATTGATTGTAAAAATCTCACTGAATTTTATAGTTTTATCTTCTAATTATTACATGAACTGCTTCTCTTTTTACTTTATCAATCTGTATTTTTTTTTATTACCTTTTCCATTTAACGCTAATTCAGACTATTTTTGTATGTTTACTTTAATCTTAAAATCTCCTTCAACGTCTAAAAAACTTATCCAAGATTTTCACTTCTATTTCTAAGTATGATCATTGAAATGCTATAAGGAAAAATCATCATAAATACAAGTAAATGTTTCAAATAACATTCATTCTACCACTTTTTGTTCATCACACAACGAATTTACCCAATTTATCTATATTATATCATTTCATATTATAATCTTAATACATATTGTGTCATATTGTAGTAAAATCTCATTCATACGGTGCTCTTAATCCCTGAATAATACAAATTATTCTAACTTAGTAAGATAAATCTATACATGAGATGTAATTTTTTCCTATATATAAAAAAATTCCCCTTAAAAATTAGAATCAACGAAAAATGTTGATTGACACTCCAAGTAAATAAAACATCAAGCAATCGAACAGAAATTAATGTCTTTTCTCTCATGGATTTCGCATAATTGGAAAAAAAAAATCAAGGAAAATACTCTTCGTATTTGGAATTGCATGTACTTCTTTATGTTTTTATTTTAGCGGTTTTAGTCATGAAATGTCTAGAGAAAATGTTAATTATTCAAGAACACACTCAACTAATTAAAAAGTTATACGAAAAAATTGACCCAAAAATGCTTCTCACGCTCTTTCATTTCAAATTTCTCATTTTCTCTAAAATTCCTTTTATTTACAGAACAGGAATACCGCATGTCTTCAAACTTTTCTCACTACCTTTTCAGAAACATCATCACTATTCTATGATCATCATTTTCCTCTCTTCGTCAATAGTTTCTTTTTCAGCTATATTTCTTTTCATTACTTTTCAATTGAAAATGTTCACTCGCATTAATATAAACTTTGAAAAAGGGAAATTATTGGCTGATTACGCATTTTTCGTTGTGACTTTCCAATTTGAATCGTTTTTAGGGACATTGATAAATCAATATAAATTTTGACTGCAAATGAAAATATATCCTTTCATATTATTGCACATTCATAAAATTCCACCAATGTGTGTGTCTATGAATTTGCATGAAAATACATATTCAGCAATACGAGTGAATCTCTTCAGTCGCTGCCAGGGATGCAATCACAGATGGGCAAAAAGACTCGCGAGATGATTAGTTGGGTGTGAATATAAATAAATTAAAAATGGAAATGTATGGCACTATTTCCACCCATCTGCATGATCTCTGACCAAGCGCTCCTTGACCGCAGCAATGCGTGGCCTCGCCTAAAATGCATTGCTGTATTTTAGCTACCTTCAAAGTTCCGTCACGGAATAGAGATCATTATGAGCACCACCGGCTGTGTTGGCGCCGCCACGCTGAAGGGAGCGATAGTACACTGGGGGATCATCTCGTTTGCTTCCACCTTGCCTGCTCGACTGCGACTGCTGATGATGACCGTGAGATTTGCCCGAACTGACAGGGTATTTCGGCTGATGTGGCATGGTTTGATATCCCTGCTGATGAGCCTTGGACATCTTCATCGGATAGCCCGGTGGCTGTTCACCGCCATGGAAAGACGTCATGCGAGAGCTATCATAATGCTTCTTCTCCTGTGGCATCATCTGCCCATGGTATCCACCTGAATCGCGGGATTTATTGTCATACCCAAATGTCGTGTGAGTACTGCCTTGATGATGCTTGCTAGGGTACTGAAGAGTGCTGAAATTCTGTCCTTTGGACGACTGTGCCGACTGTCTCTGCTGACTCATCTCCTTGTGACGATTCTTCGGCGGCAACTGAGGTGGCACCACCTTTGGCGGTGGAGCAGGAGTCTGTGGCTGCTTCATTGAGCTCTTCAGCGGCACTGTTTGCTGATGTTGTTGCGGTGGTTGCGCAAATGATGACTTTTGATGCATTCCCGGACGCTGCAGCGAACGATACTGATTCAAATTTGTCGCACACAGTGGTTGTTGGATGTTTTTAGGCGCCGATTCAGTCATCTTCATCGCTGATTGCGGAATCTCCGGCAGAGGCTGATTGAGAATTGATATACCCTTGGTGTTGGAGCTCTCCTGGGACCTCGGCTGCCGATGATACGACGCATCAATGCTGTACACGGACAGTTGCTGCTTCACCTCCTCTCTTCGCTCAGCCGCCGCAGATGCGCCATTGGGCACATTGCTCTTCTTCTGCTGACCCGATGTGGCAGTGTTGAACGGCATGGTGGAGGTTGAGTACGAGCTGGTGTAGTCCTTTGACACAGTTGCCACGGTGGGTGGTTGTGCTGTCTTTAAATTGGGACAGGGACTAACTGAAACCTTTGACACCCCACCCAGACTCCCGCCATAGCGGCCACCCTGCCGAAGAGTAGCACACTTGCTGGCTGCAGCCGCGGCAGCGCTCATCCCAGTTGATCCCCGGATGGCCTTCGGTCCAATGCTGATATACTTGGGATCGAAGCGATTGAACCCATTGCTGGATACGTCCCTTGGATCCTTGTCTGTCTGCTGTACTACCGTCTTCTGTTCGATTGATGATGATTTGCTTAGAGTGTCACTGCCTGCATTTAATGTGCAGGCAGGCGATTCTCAGTAAAAGTCGTTTGACTCCAGTGTTTTGCACTGTTTGCTCAGGGTGGCATATTTGCCATTGTTGGGCCCAGATAAGTACGACGATTGCTGCGATGGCAAGCGACCAAGAGTGTGATGGCCACTGGAGGTCCTGCAAAAAAAACAACCATCCATTGTAATGATATATATTCACAGTTATTATCCACATAATTTCACCATAAGTGTTTTCTCGCCAAGAGAACAAGAGGAAATTAAAGGACCAAGAAATAAATTGGCTCTTCTTTCACTTAAAACTTTCATTGCTCTCACATACAAATATTGAAGCAATGCGAAAAGTTTCTAACTGTTTTTATTTTAGGTAAAAAGAGGAAAAGATCGTCTCTCTTCTTTGGTATTACCACTAATTATATCGAATACAAATAACAGCAATGTAAGGCACAAAAATGTCGTATGCAGAGAAAGAAACCTAACAAAAAATTAAACTTGCATTATTTCGTCAACTTTTGTCATAAATTCAAATTGGGTCACAACTTTTCCCACAAGAATCATCAGTAACGAAACGATGACTCAGTTCTTGACGAGTTTCACCATGAATGGAGACCAGGAAAAAAGTTTACCACCCTTGTAATAATTGAGAAAGGTACGTGAAGTGGGAAAAGGGCGTATATATGGCGCACGAATGGAGAAAAATGTGCGTGACTCTGGAAAATTTTAATATCGATTTATCGACGTCATTCGCGGAAGTGCAACAAACGAGACATCCACTTCTTCCTACACGCTTTTCCCTTTTCAATTTATACTTTTATTCTCGGATCTGAGTATATTTTAATGGTTTTTCTTCTGTTTAAAGGCACGAAAAAAAAAGAAATATGTTTAGTGTAGTGTATATTGTATAATTTTTTTTGATCTTACTTTGCTTGGCCCAATCAGAAGGATTTATGAAAATGGTTGGAAAAATTCTCGGAAAATTCTAAACGACCCATATTTTCCTCTTTTCACTGAATTCAAAATAAAATATTCATAAAAAAATTATGTGCATGTTTGGTGGTAAATTATTATGTGCTTGATACACTTGACTTATGCATTTTCTAGAAAATCAATTTTACAAATACCAAAATAAATAATGGGATGAAAAAGGAATGAAATTTTTAAAAGTCTCTAAACATTACAAGAAATTGGTGAGTGCTTTTCCACTAAAAAATAACATTAAATGTTGGTATTTGCAGCAACGAAAATAAAACTTGTATCTTGATAGATGGGTATGCATATAGTGGAATGCCAGAGTGATATCTGAAGTAAAATGCCTTTGGATTTTTGTGTATGACTTTGACTTTGGTATCGAGTATAGTGTACGGTCTGTAAGAGATATAAATTTTTGGACAATTGCAAGATCACATAAACAACCATTGTATGCTAATGCCACATTTATTGTGTGCAAAATAGCTTAATATTGCTTGAACATTGCAAATTATTTCGCCGTGCAAATTAAATAACAAATGTCTCAATCTGTGACATATCATTCAGTGCACAACATTTCCCCATAGAATTATAACAGCATATTTGTCTCATTAAATGTGATGACTGTCAGTTAATTTACACATTGTTCTGTTCAAATAATTCCGACTTGAAACATTGAAAGTGCGCTTCTCAGAAAACTTTTCTCCACATGCTTCGAGCAATTGGAGTCTAACTGATGAAATTGTAAGCATAAAGCAGAGAGAGGATTCAGTAATTTTTCCATACAGATAATTTATAGAAGATTCTCAAATACGCGAAGTCTTTATACAAAAACTGTTTTCGCAGGAGTTTTTCTCTCTTATTATTACCTTTCAAATACAAACATTGGCAATTTATTTCCAATTAACAGATGCAATTATCGTTGAATGGAATAAAAGCTAACGTGTAGCAAAATGAAGCCTAGAATTTGAACAAACTATTTTTCTGGCTACTAATTATTATTATTAATTCAGCAGCAGCAAAAACATAAACTTTTGATCTCTACTGCGCTTGCAATTGTCCTGAATTGATAACAAATATGAAAATGTTGATGGATATGTAAATATTGTAATAATAATAATAATAATAACAAAGCCATGCCTGTTGCCATGCACCACAACATTATAATCTGGTGGCGGTGAATCGCCACTATATTCCAACCCTCGCAATCCCGCCGTTCCGTTGCGACTCATTGTTCCGGATGCCGAATTGATCCCACTCAATTGATTCTGCTGCTGGTGGTGCAGAAGAGTGCGATTGATAGTGGAGGTGCCGCTGAGGATTGGAGCTGTGGGCGACATAGATGAGCCAGATGGAAAGAGGGGAGTAGTCTCGGATTTATCACCATATGGTCGTCTGAAAGCAATTTCACAAGTCACATGTTATTGTCCTCTCTTACCCCAAAAAATGCAACTGCATCGCGGGACTTGTCATTTGCGGTGAGAAATTGACTGACATATTTTTTACCGCAAAACAAGATACTCACTTCTTTGCCAAGTATATCCAAGCATGAGAGTCCACACAGACAAGAATAGTAAGGAAGAATGCAGTCAAGAGACTCGCCACGAGCATGAATACTAGACCATAGAGACTAGTTTCACATAATCCCTTTGTGGCTGTATTGTAGTGTTGCTGTACAGTTCGTGGATCAAGCATTGTCGACAACACCATCAATTGTCGCTTGCTGTTGTCCAATTCCGTCTGAATGTGGGAGATTTTTGAACCCACATCGACACGTGGATACATATCCATAGAAATCCTACAAGAGATGTCACGCCAGAGATTAAGGACCGAAAGAACTATCATTTGCATCAATACAAAGCGTACACATTAGCATCTAAATGCATCACACTTCCTCCCTCTTTGATAAACACACACACACACACACACACACACATACGAATACAGTCCAAATCGTGGAGAAAGAAGTGACAATTGTACTTCACATTCCCTACCTGGATACAATCTGGAGAGCATCTTTAGCACGATCCACATTGTCTCGTGATTCGTTGAGTCGCAGTATAAATGGATTTGTTCCAACGGTCCCACAGTTCGTATAATGAATATCCGGCACTTTCTGCTGACTGCATATATACTCATTGGGCTTCACGCAAAAATCACCCAGTGCAATGGCACCGGCCAAGTAAATGCTGGACAGCAGCCAGCATAGAGTTACGCCCAGGAGGCCAAACACACTGAAGAATATTAATGCACATCTCGATGACCGCGCTACGCCAATTATTAAAATTGTGCATAGCAGCAGAAGGACTGCCAGAAATCCCAGAGTCACTGGCCATCGGATGGACTCGTAAAACTCTGCAGTCTGAAACATATACGTACATATTTAATTGAAGGCATCATCAAAAGGCAGTTCAATTTATTTATCTCAACTCATAGATTGAATATGAATTCATCCCTACAAATCGAGCACGTTATTGTGAACAGAGTAAGCAATAAAAGTAACACTTTAATCCCATAAAACATTTAAAAATCATCCCATGAGAAAAAGACCACTCGAGAGAATGCTCTTTCAAATACAGAGGAAAGATGAAAAAATATATGCTTGAAGTATACTTACATCTAAGAAATTCTTTATAGTCACTTCAGAATGGGATGATCGAATGAAGTAAGAGACCGCCTCGAGCGCATTGATAGCCAATGTTGTATTATCTTTCACTTGTCTCACAGTATAGAGAACAATAGTGAGTGCAGTTTGATTTGATGTTGGTTTATCAAATATATCCTCCAGCTCCGACATAACCACTCTTGACTTTAAGTTGTGTTTCAATGTGTCCGTCTGTAGGGAAGAAGAGAAATGAGAATTCAAATGTCATCTTGAGGACTTATGAATAATCAAACATCCGTTGAATCTCTGAAGTATGAATGAATTGATTTCATTCGGCAGTGAGTGCCAGAATTACAAAGTACTCCACAATCTGTGCAGAAAGATTGGCGACAATTTGTTAATGAATTATTCATTCAACTTATCTCAAGTTAGTTATTAATTGAATCATTCATATCAAGCTGAAATTTCTCAATGCTTAATTACATTTCAATTACTCCACTATTCATGATTGCATCCCGTTTCTCTCTTATCCCACCCTCTTGTTCGGTGGTCACACACAAAAAGTCCCTACATACCCTTGCTCTTTTAACTTTATGCAAAACTATCGCGGAAAATGCTCTTGATTTTTTCCATACACTACGATAATCCATTAAAATTCACTTCCCATTCGCATTTATTTCAAGTTGGTTCACTATGTACCCTACAACCACAATTCACCCTATTCTTCTCCCTCATTCAAGTGCAAATTCACTTAAATTAGAATTCCGGCCACTCTCAACCAGCAAATATTTATCTTCAAGGAAGTTTCAGTCAGATTGAATGAATGGGAAAGAGTTTTAGAAAATCATTCAAGCTCTTTTAAATTCACTCCCCAATTATTGAACATTACTGCACATACATATACTCTGCATTCTGCAGCAATTTTACACATTCGAGAGCCAACATCTGCCACTCATCATACCAAATTGCTGCACGAGAGTGAGAGATACAGAAACGCAAATGGTAAAAATCGCTTACACAACTGTTCAATGCACTCACTTGATTTCGTACACTTTTCACCAATGCCTCAACCTGCCGTCCCGATCCGAACACCTGCAGGACACCATTGTGCAGATCGTCATTTCCATATAAACCTGCAGAAGAGGGCAAAAAAGAGCACACGTTCAAAGTCAGGCCTTTTTTCTGTATATATGCACATAAATGCACGCTCTTTTGAAAAATTACTCATTTAGACAGAATTATTACAAGCAAACGTATATGGAGGTAACTGTACAGATAACAAAGCCAATTTTAAATTATAAAAAAAAGACTATTACAAATATGGTTCATAATTTGATATTATCAGTTTAGCTTTCCGCTTTTGTAGAAAAATGTGTCCCAATATCTTCTCATATATATGTATTGATAGTCAAATATTTATTTTGACTCACCTACTCCAATGGCACAACCACAAAGTATCGTTACGATGAGCAATGTACACTTCTGACATGTATTAGATTTGCCTCGTCGTGGTTTTCTATCACAACACCTCGTCAGCAAATACAGCAGGAGTCCAATCAGTGAGACAATCAATACTGCAGCCGGAATTGACGCTAATATGCCCAAACTCTGTAAAGATGAAGGAAAAGTATAAGATTAGTGTATTTGTTTTAGATTCACAGTCAATATCAAAATATGGGACATACGCAATTTAAAGTTTAAGGGAGCAATATTCCAAGACAGGAGTTCATTATTAAATTATATGCCTCACAATTTATGGTGTCTACTATACTGAGATGACAATTTGACTTTCCAATAAAATCACCATGAAATTTCCGTCATACATGGAGTATATATATATTGTGCTTTTTAATTACATTCCTTCACCAAAAGGACACATGCAAATTTTTGATAAAATTTCCAGCTCATAATGAAATCAACGATGGAAGTAACTCTATATGCATATTTTGATTTTATCGCACAATTCACCAGCATAATTTTACATAAATTAATTTTCACCATAAACATACAACGATTTAATGTGCATTACATGATTGTGTGTAAAATTCACCAAAACCGCCAAAATCAAAATATATATATTACATATGTACATATCGATCTTGGCCCAATTTCACACAATAAATTAAGGTCTATCAATCATTTCAATATAGTGACAAATGCATGTGTGTCACTCATCGCTACATCTAATACGCTGATTGAATTGCTAGGGAAAAATCAATTGCATACAGAATAGAGATTTGTGCAACTGACTGATATTGCCGTATAAAATACTATCACGTTGTACTGCATTGCATTTCACATGGAAAATGTAAGTAATGCAATAATTTACACACATTTTGGCAACCGTAATGCTATAACGTTGATGTCGGATTAAATGCTCCAACTATTTAGCCAAATTGTTCGCATACACTACGTTATCCGAGAATTTTGGTCTCCCTCGGAATTATATCAAATTGCTAAACCACTTTTAATTATTCTTGTGGTGTAAAAATGTCAATTTGAATTTTTACCAAATTACATTTTACGTTATCATATTTAAATGGTACCTCATCTTAATTAAATTTAATTTAAAGAGACAGATTCGAGAAATTATTGTCTTCTTGTATATAAAGTATCCATAGATGGCGTGTAGAACTAAAATAAGACTGATTTTGTGATTTTGTCTCTATCCTCTGGGCATTTGTGCATCCGCTTCCATCCATTTGCTTTCTTCTCACACTCCCATTCCTTCCTTTTCCATTTTCTTTATGGCTCCCCCATATCACGTTTTAAATAAATGGTGTGAACTCACTCTGCCATGGGTATTTTCAAGATCAAACGCCTCACGTTGAACTTTATTCACAAAACACCCACCCACACAAATACGTCGTATTGCCACCCAAAAATTCACAACACGACCCAATTGTTTTCCCAAATAACCCATGAAACTCTCTTTAATTTCCTCTCCAGCAAACATCTTTTCCCATGCAATTTTGGTGTGAATAAAAACCCAAAATTCAAAGTACAATATATCATATTTTCTGCAAATTTCCGTTTTTGTCACCACCCCTTCTCAATATATGGATTTACTATGTGGCTGTGCATCACACAAATGACACAAGATGAACTAGACTGGGTTATTGTAACACCACATTGTAACCTCATACGCCTGAAATATTCTGCAGTGAATGTGGCTTACATAGAACAAAACCTTTTTTCCCTCTCTCAACTGAGAAGGAAAAGCATTTTCAGTAATTAATATTTTCACATATCATCCGTTTCAAAGGATCTCAATGCACAAAGACACAATGCTAAGTCAATGCTCTGCGCTGGGGATGCTTAAGAAAAGAAGAACATTATTAAACTTTTGTGATTCACGATAACTGACGAGTTAATTTCAGAATGTCAGCCACAAGTTGATTGGGCATTTCTTTCTGCCTTGAGAAAGTCTGAGATTCAAATTGTCTTTCTGAAATTTCCACAGAGACTTGAAATTGCATAACTGAGAGGAGGAAATGTAATGTGACATTTCATATTCAGATTGTAAAACTAGCAACCATGTTACAATGAATTCTCGCCTGGCTACTTTAAAGAATGCAGAGAGTAATTTCATAAAATAAACATCAATCTAGTTTTGTTTGAATAAATAATTATAATAAATTCTCGTTTTATGGAGAGAATAGATGTGAAATATTATTAAATAAAGGAATATTAAATAAATAATAAAGTGATTTACAGAATTTTACTTATATTTCAAATTTGATATTGTGTACATGATATGTATTCAATTTTGACAATGTGTATATAAATTTCAATACAAAATTACTGGAATATAGCGTCAATTGTCATCCGTCATGGAGGTTTATACATCCAGAGTTAAGGATAATAGATGGTATAATAATGGCACACCTTAAATACCTTCTGAATATTCAATAGGTCATGTCTTTCATTTATCCCTTTCCCCCCATTAATACTTTATGCTCTTGCAATGCTGAGAAGAAAATAATAAAAGGCACCGTATGATATTAATGGGAGGCATGTGGGGCTGGTTCGTAGAACGTACATTATTCAGCAATATTTCCAATTCACCACTTCTATTCTGCCATTATCATAATTTCGGTTTGAAAATGGCAATGTCAAATATACTGAGGGGTGCATACAAATGTTTTGGTCTGAATAAAAAGTCAATAAACTGCTGGAAACAAATTTGCCTCGTCGTGCTATCAGTTTGCACATCAAGACACCGTGAAGTGCATTTAATGTGCATCTTCCTATCTGATCATGCTTATATTCTTTATGTACGTTGCTGTTAGAATTTGCACAACATGCTGGAGGATAAAAGCAACACTTCTGACCACACGTATTTGCTAACTAAATCTCTTTTTCCGACTGCCAAGAAAATTACGTAAAAATAAAATTGTATTCCAATATAACACTACACTCTTTAGTCGTTTTATCTTCACTAAAATTCTTCAAAATTCAATCACTGTAGGCACGTAAATGTTTATTGAATTCAGATTATGCACCTCAATCATGAGGAATGCAAACGAATTTAATATCCATAGAAAAGTTTTCTTGCAATTTTTGTCGGTATTAGCATGACTAGTCAAAGACTGCAAAGCAATTACATATATCATTATAGAAAAATTGTAAAGAATTGGTTTTCTCATCGAATTAATTCAAAGGTGAATTAAGAAAGAAATTTCGGTGTAAGAATAGCGTGTTGCTATTGTTGAGAAATAGCTTAACATTTATCCCAGTGAATAATGGAGGTGAAGAAGCGACAAGATTGATTCATTCTTCTCCAATCAAATGCACCACATTCTACTAAATGAGATGAACGATAAAAGGATAGAGGATGTTGAAGAGTGGAGAAGGAAATGATTTTGATAGAAAGGAGGAGAGACAAGGATTCCAGACCAATTTTGTCATCATCATCATGGGTTGGACAAAGGGACCAAGTAAATGACGCTTGATTCCATTTATTTGGACAAGATTTTATATCATTATTGTTTTATTATGTCAGACATTTTCGTGGACAACGCAGGGGATATTAATTTTCCTAATGGTATTCACCTTTACTTGAATGCCTACCTGGAATGTCAAACCAATGTCTTTATTTGTCGGACATACACATAAACTGTATGAAAAAAGCAAGACGACATTAATCTCGTGAAGAATTTTTAAACTTTCCAGTAATAAAGCCAATGAAGTATAAAAGGTAAATATGTAATTGCTTATCTTAAAGTGATAAGAATACATTTGCAATATTGATTTCCTAGAAAAAGAAATTTCCTCTACGCATTGTATAAGAAGATAATATTTTTGTACAACGAGCAAGTAATTTCTTTTGTACTATTTATGGGAACACTGACCTTAGAAGACTTTAATTCGCAGTCAAGATAAAATTGGAATCTTTCATCCAATTAAATAATATTACGAACGATAAAAAATCTGACACTTCTTTTTAGATCTAGTCTAGAGTAGAACAATTTCAGCAATTACGGATAGCTCAATTAGGATTGCATAACATATTAAGACATTGATGGGCCAATGTGAGGTTAAAAGAGACACGCGTAAAACAACTTCATTGACAACGCATTTGTCTCAATTCCCCTCATTGTGAGAAATTAATTAGTCACCAAGAGTCCAAGACAATTTGAGCAATAAGACAGAGGAAGACATAATACGGATATGGTAAGGAAAAGACACTCCGCATGAACAATTTATTATGCAAACGTATGACTGCTTACATTGTTGGACTATCAAGCATATTGTGTGGCGTCCTTATGAACTTTTCGTTGCGATTTGTCGTGAGAGCGTTGAACAGCAATTCATTTTACATAAGGTTTATTGTGGTCATACTGTACTTTGTACATTGTTTCTCGTCTACAAGGGGTTATTTTTTTTCTATTTGCCTCTTTCCTTGCCTTGCCTCCACTTTAAACTAGGAATTGATTCATATTTCAATGTATCACTGAATGCAATCATATTCAGCTGTTGCTGTACAAGTTCATGCAACTCTGATCAAAATGCATACATGATTCAAGTGGTTATATATTCCATGATTTTCTTCTCATATAAACGAGAAATAACTACACTTTTGACGAAAAAGGGGGTTGCATGACTTCAAGTTACTTCTACCTTTCAGGAAATAACTCTAAATATGTGTAATTCAAATTTGTCTCTGAAATGCTCAAAGTTGCCCTGATGATAAACACCCTGTTGCCAAATTACCATCCCCATCTGTGGAACTTTATATGAGTATGCTACTTCAGGTGAAATTATGTGAGAAAATATTTCCAGTTTATTAAAATTGTTTTCCCCTTTATTGCTTTCCGGTATAGCGCGTTCTACTGAGGGTTTTGAACGGTGACAGTGAGGAGAGATGCTGAAATTGTGGTCATATAATGAGATGGTTGTTAAATTAACAAAGTTACAACTCACAAAAGAGCGCCCACCGTGTTGGTGGGATCCTTGTCATAAAGGTAAAAAGATGAATAGAAAGAAAGCGATACAAAGTGTATAGGAATGGCTCATAAAATTTCATTGGGATTCAACATAATGATCGTCACCTCTCAAACTTACTAATTACCGCCTATACGATGAACTTGTATTTGTTCATGTGAAACGGCACTCGCAATGGATGAAATTAAAAATATAACATGTCAGCAATTACTTAAGTCTTTATTCACTTCGTTTAATATCAATGTACATGGTCTGAAATAATCCGATTACAAACTTACAAGTTTCGCTATGTAGAGAAACTTTCTTGTATGTATGTTACTCCATATGTGGATTATTTCGTGAGTTCTAATTTGACGTACAAGACGAACCGTAAATTGCTATGATTCTCACATTACTGTGCCGAAAATTCTAATTACTTTGGGCATTTTGGGTCTCAGAACTGCCTTAGTTTTCATCGATAAATGTACGTATTAAGCAAAAATATATTAAAAAAAAATATCTTTTCATTGTCGACGTAAATTATAAATATAGATACAACATAAATAAATATTTGATAATATTCAAACACTACTCAAAGTTGCGGCACGAGTCTTTGAACGACTTAGAAGAATATCTGTGACAAATTGCTCTAAGTATTTTCAACTCACACTCAGATTCTCTGAGTCACACTTGTGTTAATTCAAAATTAAAGCACCTAATTAAAGACAGTCGCTTTTCTCTCTCTCTCACTCTCTCTCTCTCTCTCTCTCTGTTCATCTTTTTCTCTCATACATAGCGTCTGCTTATGAATCATATCTATCATGTTTCAGACATCTGGTCCACATTTCCCTCAAACTTCAGAAGAAAAAAACTTTGATTCTGCCTCTTTTTAATGGATTTCAAATGAATGACTGAAGAATAATATCTCAAAACTCCCACATCCAATGCATCAGCTGAATATACTTAAGGCTATTTCTTTGATGATACAACGAAATGGGCAAGAATTGGGCGAATTGAAATTCGTATGAATTAGCCATGCAAGAGTTGTGTACTTCGTACACAACTTCCTCTGGTCTTCTCCTCAACTCAAAGTTCGTGTCTGGAGCTCTATTCTTGTATCCATGGTCGAAAAGAAATTTATGGCTTTTTGTTAAACATACAAACATGCATATTTAATGGTTATCTCATCAATAATCTTTTTTCCTCCCCACTTTTTCTCCACAGATTCTCAAAGACGAGCAACAAAAAAGTCAAATAGTGACTTCCTCTCCTTGTCAGGCACTCGCCACAGAATCCCATAAATTTCCCCCAAGTGTCATTCCATCATTGTCACTGATTATTAAACAGAAATTTCCACACCATGATACTTCGTCGCAGTGGAAGTTGATCGAGAGCTAATGGGGGGTGTCAAAGACGCGGTGGTTGTGCTCAACTCAAAAAGTAGTCAAATTGTGCGATGGCATTTCACATGAAACAATTCGTGATATAAATGCAGAACGAGGAAGTTCATCAACCAAAACTTTGTTGATGGGTTACAATGTCTTTGATTAGTTTTGCCCTCAATTTCCTTTGTCTTACTCATTCACTCTATGCATTTGATCTTTACGTTGTACGAAATGAAAACATTGCTATCGTCATTACTCTCGACTTGTTTCCTACTTATGCAGATAATCATGCAAATTTGTTCAGTACAACTATGCAAAAAGTCGCATAAGCAAACACAAACCACAAACTTCAAGTGATAATTTTATCACTAAGCCCCATTTCCGTTTGTCTTGTATACATACATATACTTCGTACAACTGAAGTGAGCTCTCGATTTTGAAACGACAGCATTCTAAAGATTACAAAATAAAAGGTAGTTGCCGTCTTTCTAATTTATAAAAAAAAAACTCAAAAAACATTATTTCAAAGATATAGAGAATGTTGTAATTAAACAATTTTCATTAAAATCTATATTGACAAAACTGTTTTGCATAATCTAGGATAAGCTTTGGTCACACCTGCAATTGTTCTCTCATGTACCTACTCGGATTTCAATTAAAATTCTAATATGGTCAAAACCGATTTAATTAAAATCTTCACTGTATGAAATTCAATTATAAATTTTTAATCGATTTTCTCATCCAATGACACTTTTTTCAAGTAATCATGTAATAAATATTTCTCTATATTAATAGACACTGCATAAAATGTGATATGGATAAGAGGGAACTGGAAAATAAGCAGAGGTATAGTGTGTAAAAAGAACATAGAGAGATATCAGAAATTTATGATTATAATATTCAAAAATGTAAATTTGTGGTAAAACTTGTAAGTCAGAATAATTGATTTGTCCGATATGAAATATTTTTCCCTACGGCAAATTCATGGAATGAGCCAGGATATGGAATATTGAAGAGGTGGAAAAGGAGTGGTATTGAATAGCACAGAATCGGAAGTGATGGCAAATTTTCATACCAATATGAGCGTTGGCCTGAAAAGTGTGACGATGTGGATGAAAATGAGAAATAGAAAGAAGATTTCTGTCAAGTACTACTGCATTCAAATTCTACAAAAATTGCTACAATATTATTTATTGAAAGATCTCATTTGCAAACAATGTTTGAAAAAATGAAAAAAGCCCTTCAAAATATTTCAAAGGTGTTTCATAGAAAACAAGGAAACTCTCTAAATAGAAATTGATTGCTGTTGTATGGAGTATGGCTCAAGTGTCTGCAAAAGTGTGAGATTGTAAAAAGGAAGGAGACAATGGCAAATAGATTAACAAATAGTGAAATGCAAATGTGTGATGAGTGGCACTGGCTTGTGAGAAAAACAGCTGAAGAGATAGAGAATCCGGTGTGACAACAGCAGTAGAACAGAAATAGAACGGAAAGCCGGCATTACCAAGTACAAGGTGAGGAGTGTTGTAGGAAAATATGCTATGGGGAGGATCATCTCTCTTGAGGGCATGTGAAATGAGTTTTGATACATATCCACAGCCACTTTTCCCACCCAATGCACAATTGCGGAAACACATTAGGAAAATGTCGAAGAATTGAGTGTGGGTGCGATTCCACCTTTTCTCACTTGTGACGGTGCGGAAGGCTGTCTGTTTATCCAACTTTCTCGATAAGGTGTTAATTAAGTCATGAGGGAGAAATTCACTTTGCCTGTTTGTCAATTCAAAATCACAGTCAAGGATGGAGAGAGAGAGAGAGAGATTTCCCTCCTTTATTGAGAAGGCCTTAAAGAAGGGATCCTGGGACGAGTTTGTCTGGCCCAAGTTGAAGAATTTTTGGCAATGAACCAATTGAAATAAATTTCAAGCTACTTCTTGTGGGGAAATTCAAGAATTCCCGTGTTCAAACTCACTCTTCTGTCCATTTTCACGACCCACAACTGAAACTGGAGATACAAGAACTCGCAGATATTGAAGACAGAGTCTGTGTCGAAGGGTGCTGGCTAGGGAGAAAGCAATGGCCTTTCTATATGCCCTTCTGTCTCATTCTATACATATTTATACAAGAGAATTTCAGCTTATTGAACTCTGCGGGAAGACAACCCTATATTTCGGATATTTATAGGGCGAAATCGTATATAGTTTTGTGTACATATGCTGGGTGATATATTGCACTGCCATGGACGATCCTTCCCAAATCATGCTCACTGAATTTATCTAGCCATATAGCCCCAAAATATGCATCTACACACTGTCTCATGAATACACACATGCATCATTTTGCTGGTAATTCAATGACTTTTTTATTTGATCACTAAATAAACTGACGCTTTCAGTGTTTCTCATCCAATGTTGTAAATTGATTTGTTTGATTGATTATGAAATATGACTCTGAAATAATGGGTACCACTAAAATTATTTCAATTCGCTGTCCTTCCTCTTTGGTCCATAAAAGACTCACACACAACACACACACTCGCACAAAATATGTGATTTTGATGGGAGAAAATACAAGCGCACAAACAATTTATTTTGTATCACAGCATCTCTGAATATCTCATGTTTACATAATTCAATTTCACTGCACACAAAAATGAAATTCAGCTGCAGCGCAGACGAATAATGTCTGACGAGTGTCTTCATAAACAATTTTCCGTGCCATTCTCACAATTATTGTTCAGCAATGTTATGCAAAATTTTAAGTCTGTCTCCTATTTAGCATACAAAAATGATTTTCATGTGAAACTTCCCTTAGTACTTGTGTATGTATTTTTTCTACTAACTTTTTCCATCATTCATATTTCTCTCTCTATGCGACCTATTATTTGCACTCGAAGGCACACATTTTTTTAAACTTCGCTTACCAACCCCTGAAAATGGTTAGTGTTTATTCGAGAGGCTGTGGCACTCTCGGCTCGTTTTAGAGGGTGTGACTTCTTCCAATGCAGAAAAGTCCGCAATTTTCCTCTTCGTCATGAGACATTACGAGTGAGGGGATGCTATGAACACATGTGGTCTGTCGAAAATGGAGGGCAGAAGAGCAGTCAGTACTTTGTTGGTTAATTGCCGTAATGCAAGTGTGCGAATTGGAAGGGATACGAAATAAGAGTGCAAATTACCAAAGTTAATGCATGAAAACCTTAAATTATGCAAATGTTTAATACATTCTCTAAGGCAAGTGTTTCATCTTATCAAATATTTCCACGCTGATAGATTAATGCAATGTTCGCGGAAATTTGAGTTAATTACATATTTATATTGTATATTCATATATAGTATTTCGAATAAGTAAGGCAATTAAATGTGAGAGCAATGTCTGTACCAAAAAATCTTCCCGAATCCTATGAGATATGATGCTTTCCAGTATAAGATCAATTGGACAAAGTCAACTTAGGAATCACTGTATGCAATTTCAACAGACTCTCAGACATTTCTTTTAATTATTTCTACACTTTGTATCTTCGCCATTGAGCTTCAATCGCTTCATATAACATGCTGTATGTTTCTATGAAAAAATTCTGTTGAAGTAAGAAGGAAGCGCAGTTGTAAAAAATTGAAGGCAAAACAATTTCCTTGAGCGGAAATTAAGGTGGAAATAATTCAGTACAATTTTACAGGTATTTCTTCTCAAACTAAACATAAAATGTAAAGAGATGAGAACAAATTATCCACTGAAAATTCAAATTGTGATAAAGATGAAATCAATCAAAGATCAATAAAATAGACCTTTTTTTTCTTTCAAATAAACTCTTAATTCAGATCATTTCTTTTTCTTACTCCCCATTCGGACGAAAAAGTTTTCCGGAAATGGGGTGTGTGAAATTGAGGGGAGATTTTTGGATGAAATTTCGAGGGTGGATCTCATAATTTCCATACATTCTCATTCTCTCTCTCTGTCTCAATATAGAAGCACTTTTCGGCCCACACCCCCAAAACAATCTGTTAGGGGAAAAGTTTCAGTGTGAGGATTAGGGACGAAGTGTTGCCAAAGAAAACACTGGGAAAACGGAAAGTCTTAGGCAAATTCGAGGAGGATTTTCATGATTTGGTTGGCAACTAATCAGTCCCTCAATATTCAACGTTTAGCATGCAAAAATTATGCAATAACAGACCCAAATCATCGGAAACATTGAGGCAATAAAGTATTTGTGTCATGTACACTGCCTCATATCGACTCTCTTAAATCAGCCAAATTCGTTGATACACAACTCATTTGAGGGGAAGGGAGAGGGGAGAAGGAAGGAAATTACATTTAGACATATCATGGCCCTTTCACTCTCCCCTTCGCAATCAGAGTAACAAGACCCGCATAATGGGTGTGGAGCCGCAAAATCTATCGGGAAAATCAAATAAGGAAGAGTAAAATTAAGAGCAACGTTTTTCCTTTTCAAAAACACCACCCCCCATATAAGAGGGTAGGAATCAAGCGATTATTTTCACTGAATAACTTATCCATTTTTCTCGTTAACCCCCACACTTCAACCCTTGGCGTGTATTACCGTTGACTCGACGCAACTTTTTTACGAGCCAGAGAAGGAAGTTCAACGAACGGTAATGATTTCTAAATAAAGATGAGTTCCGGATGAGAAAGATGTACGGGAAAGATTGAAGCGTAGAGAGATTCTTATTATTTCATTAATGTCGTCTCTATATATCTTCCTGTATTGTCTGGCAATCACTAAATGTCCGTTCCATTGTGAATACACATTCGGTGGTGTTCAAAAAATCTAAACAAATAAAAATTTCATAAGAACTGAACACGAAACACTAATTGGGCGATAAAGTGGCGCAGTTGGAAAATATGCAGTGCATTATGAGATTAAAATAGTTGGAAAATATATGGCAATGTAAGAAAACCACAATTCACGTTTTTTTTTACCATTTATTATGGTTTGTGTGAATTTTGCGGCGTTCAGTAAAAAAAAATCTTTTCACTTTCTACCTTTAACCATATCATTTTCGGATAAAACTCAAGCCATCAGTTACAGAGGCAGATGTACTCTAATCGTCATTCGGATAGAAGTAGGCTGTTTGCGAATGCAACACTGAGTAATAAGATTTGCGGTGATTGTGGTGACGTGGTGATTGGGTGAAAAGTGAGACCCAGATTATCTGACATCAAAAACCAAAAATCGATTTCGAAAGAATATTTAAATACAACTAGTGTTGCAAAACTACATCGTTTTTCAGCTACATACATATGTACATATATATTAATAAACATTTTTTAATGTACAAATTTAAATTATTGTGATCTTGTTCTATTCATAATATTCAGTCTATTGACTAATATTTAACCAATTTATCCCCAATTTTATAAGTTACATAATAACTTTATCTTTCTCGACAAACCACATTGGTGATAAACCTAGTCAGACGCATGCCGAATAGATAAACACTCCGAAGACTCGTTTTGTCAAGGACAGACGTTTTCGCTTCGTTTTTTGCCATTTAAGACGCACTTGTAGTCTACTTTTCTGATAATACCGCGGCCGTCCGGAAGGCCTGAGTGTTTAACTGCATTTCACGGGGAATTTCTCGTGGACCATCAGCATCTCTCGCACATAAACAGGGTAATCGGATAATGTGGGAAGGGAAAATATTATAATGAGGCCGCCAGGCAAGTTGAGGCGAACGGTGAAGACAAAAGGATGGAAAGTTCCGTATTGAATGCAAGATCAATTTACATAACATCCCAACAATTGTGCTCGGCGCACCGCGAACTGTGGAATACTATAAAATTAATTATGAGATTTGTCGCTGGAAGCGTTTCACTCTTCTCTCATTCCATGTCATTGGATGCACACTGACAGTGGACACTCAGGATTCCAGGGAGCAGCGCGAGGCAATGGGGGTTACCATTGCGTCAATTTCTGGGAAAATGGGCGATTGTGCGAGGCGGGGGTGTGGACGCCCGCCCGCAGTTTTAGGGTGGTTCGAGTAGGTGGGGTCCATTACCTCAATGTACGAATCGCTGTTGGGATTGAAGGTATTGCTGACTCGGTGCAGAGTGATGTTGAAGCGGGGCACTGAGTGTAGCAGATCCACGAACATTGCATGGGGCTCCATTCCGAAGAGGCGGGCTCTTAATTGATAACTCATGGACAAGGTGGCGCCCTCACTGGACACCTACAGCCTCTTCCGGGCCGAAACTCCACTCGAAACTTCCTGTTTTTATCTCCGCAAAGGGCCCCACTCACTGCGCGGCCCTTTTCACACCACTCGCCACACACGTACACAAATCTCACCAGCAGCCTCTGGCGAGCGCACTTCACTGAGCATTCACGGGAGGGCGTCAATTTATCCCTTCGTGCACGGATTCCCTCATCAGAAACACCCCAGCCACCATTGAGCACTTTCGCACCTCAGATTTCCGCCAACAGACCTTGTGCGAGCTGCTAGATTATGCACCACACTCACCAACTAGCACACTTGAGTCACTCTTCACCGCAATTTTGATAAGAAGACCGTCGATTATTTGGAAAATCCACTTTTTCTCAGAGCTTCTTCATCTTGTCGACACTCACTTTGTCACTTTGGCGAAAAACTAACTTGCATGAAGCATATGCATCTCCAGACTCAACCCACCACTTTTGCTGTCTTTGAGCAACATCATGGCGTTGTGCTCAGTGGTGAATTTCTCCAGTGAGATTTTGGCCGTACCGCCTGAAAAATTCTCATGAATTCAGCATACTCACGAATTGCGAATGAAAGTGTATTTTTATGCAAGAATTTAATTTCTCAGATCTACGTGTAAATAGGTTTAAATTGCTTTATTCGTCTTAATGATTTTATCGAAATGTTCTTTCTCTTCACTTGAGGTTATGTCCAATATTTTGTAATGCATATTTTCTTCAGTATTTTTTTCAATTTAGCACAGATGGATAAAGGCTTTTATATAGGAGCCTCCTAAAAGCACTAGATAATCTCAGGGTAAGCACTTCCAATAACACTTTTCCCTCTGTACCGGAATGTATATGTCTTGATCTTAAATTTCTGCCCATGTCCGGACAAGAGACAATCAGTGTCCGGGAAGATGGCAAAGCAAACAGTGTAGAGAGCCATTTCCAGTTCAGGTGATGTGCCGACGAATAAGCTATTCACCGGCTTGTTGATATTGTCATAACTGAAGCGAATTTTCGCAATAGAGCCACTCTGAAAAACGTTTACAGAATTAGAAATACGCTTCGCAAAGGTAAATGAATTAACTCACTGATCCAAGATCTTGCTTCCTAATGTATCCCTTGTAGTCCAGGTGACCAGACTTCTCCACCTCATGCATAAAAATCCAATTGTGAAGGCCTATGACACTGTTATTCTTGAGTTCTGCCAGAAAAACATGCTCAAAGCCAGAACTTCCAATTCTTCCTTGCCCCCGAGAGTACATGCTGAACCATACGGTTTTCAGGAGATCTTTGTGTGACGCTGGGTCCGCCGTGACCTTATCCTTTCGCTGTAGAAATAGCATAGCCGCTCTCATTGGTGCCGTACCCAGAACTGCGTCCAAGAAGTCACTCTCTTCGTTCTTCTCCAACGCGGTGGAATGCTCATTAACACTAGAATCAAGCTCATAGTTGTTAAAAAGCAACTTCATCTTTGACACTGTTGGAATAGCGTTCAGAGAAGCTTCATTGTTTATGGCGAGGAAGGGATTTGGAGCATCATCCTGGGTGGAATAGGAGACAGTTTTGCTGGCATAGTTGGGAGTAACGTAGCGGGCAGCATTGTTGGAGTCCTTCGTGAAGAGCGTCTCTGAGAGGGACAGAACTTCAGATTCAATGCTTCCTTCAGCTACTGGTGTTGTTGATGTGACTTTGGTTGTGAAGATCGGGACTGGCGGTTGGGGAGTTTGCCGTGGCAGGAATTGGACTGAAGGAACCGTTGATGGAGGGTTCTTCCAAGCCGACGGCGGAGTCGATGGAGTTGGCTGACTTGGGGTGGAAGCTCTACTGGGAAGAGCTGGAAATTCTTCCTTTTTCTGCGTTGTTCTTTCGGTTATTCTTGGAGCTGCGCTTGTGGTACTTCTCGTTGTGCTGCTCTGAGTTGTTGATGTTGTACTTCTAGGTGTTGTCGGGGTGGTAGTTGATGATGTGGGGACTTCTGTAGTAGTTTTCGATCCTCCAGAGAAGAAATTTCCAATTCTGCCGAAGAATCCGGTCTTCTTCGTCGTCACATCAGGCGCCAATGTCGTCGTTGTCGTTGTTGTGGATGGTGTTATTGGTGGTCTTGGTTGATACCCGTCCGGATATGAGAGATGCATCAAATTTTGCTGCCCATCTAAGCAGAGTCAGAAAAATATCGCATATTTCCTTCAATTATCTCCTTCAAATTCACATTGATAGCAATTCATAGGTCATGGTTCAACATTGATGCGTATTAATTGGAGTAACTCTAACACTCAAAGCGCACGGACGAGTTTCAAGTCAATTTTATGGGCACTTATTCACGAAATACTTTTTTCTTACCTGTTGGAACTAGCAACATTGCCAACAATGCCACAAAAAGCAAAATAAGCTTGAGCATTTTGGCGTTTCTTTTTTCTGGTATGTAAATATACACAGAGAAGATCACGTCACTCTTGCTTGTGAGACAGTTGATGAGAAACTGATTGTTGGAAAGCCACAGAAAGGTCACGTTCCGCCTGCGACTGCTCCGAGAAATATGCGGAGAGCAACGAGAAGCACGAAGGTTGTATTGGTTAGCATGAATTAATGAAGAGTGAAAGAGAAATTCGTGGAATTTTTCGTAATCTCTAAAGAATTTGCAAAAATATTCAACGGTCGTAAAAAGAAACGTCTTTCAAATGCTATATTTTCCCTCCAAAATATGAGATTCACCACTGCCAGTATATCCACCACAAACCATAAAATGTTGCCATAAAATGATTATTCGAGTTGTTGAGGCCGCAGCGGCTGGAAATACGCAGATTGAAAACTAAAATTGTATCACTATCATTCATAGAAATACTTTTAAACTTATCGTTTATTTTACTTTATTTTCTGTCATAATATTTTTACAATATCATCGAACAATTATTTTTGAGTTTTTTTGTATAATGATATTACCTTATCTTTTTTTTCCAGTAATATTATACAAATTCTTCACATTCTCCATTTCATTTTCATCTTCAAAACAAAACTGATTATTTTTCTCATTTTTGGTAGTTCAAGCTTTTCTATTTCCTCCAAAATCTCAATAGCATTTTTTTCTTTCTCTCTACCTATGCGTTTACCGTCTCTTTTGTTGACACAGTCCATTCTATATGTAATTTACTTTCACATGAGTCGTCTCCAAAATGCCATGCATTTTCTAAACAGGATTTACGGGATTTACCAGTAATTAATGATTTAATTGATTGTATGTTAATAGACGACAAAATTTTGGTCCGTGTAGTAAATTTGCACATGAAATTTATGAGCTAACTAGAATGATGTGATCGTCCTTTATTTGGGGTAATTGATCCTATTCTGAATTTGACACACATTCGGACATTTAATTGATTTCCTTAACAACATCTGCAATTTCCCTTTTCTTCATTATCTTGTCATCTATTTTAAAATCTATATTCTTCACCATTTTCAATATCTACTATATTTTCTCATCTTTAGATTAATATATTTCTCTTCTCTTTTCTCCGTGAAAGACTCCATAAAAGTATGTAGGAAGGATAGAAAAATACTTTTGTAAATTGTTCCATGTTTCTCAACATTTTTAAGATTATGTTAAATTCCTTCATGGTTGAGAGTAAAGCAATGGTCTTTCAATAAAATATATGAAATTTCAACTTTGTATATTTTTTTTAAATTAACTTCTGTTTTCGCCATTTTGTACGAGATTTCTTAATTTTCTGAATTTCTCTCTTACATGCCCTTTGTCCAGATGATATTTTTTTATCCGATATTTCAACGCATCCTTCATAAGATATTTCAATTGCATAGTCTCAGTTATATAATTATTTGGTGGGAAGGCTAGAGATTTAAATATATTCCGTTACAGATTGATCTCATTTGAAAAATTGCAGTCGTCAGAAATGTTGCAGTGTGGAAAGTAGGTTTTATAAATTCATTGGTTTCTGAGAAAGATTCTAGAGAAAAAGAATGACAATAGAATAGTTGGTCTCGAAAAGGATACATATTTTCTCTCTCTTTTAACGTGATATTTTCATAATATAACGTTATTTACACATTAAATTTTACACAAATATCTTCTATTTTCTATTTCTTGACAATATTGTTATGCTGATGCCTTTGTTAGGGAATTCACTTTTCTTTGACTTCTTGTAATGATTACGGGGAAGCTGAATGTACTGTTTGCCTAAGGACATGGACACAAATATCGCACCTGTCGCATCATTTATTTCCTCTCTAAAATTGCATTAAGAAAAGATTTCAATTGATAATACCAACTCTTTCAGTCTTTTTCTACAAGTATCTTGATAAATTTGGTTTCTAATTCTGTTTATTCTCTCCTCCCTTAGTTTAACTTTCACTGACTTAAACCTATAAACTCTTTATATGTATACTACACGTTAAATAATTTACAGCAAACGCAAATATTAGATTCTCCAAAGAAAGTAAATGCATGTTAAATAGAATTTAATTAATGAGAAAGTATTTTCTTTAAATTATAATGATCTATGCTCTTGCATGCAAAAGTGAAGTCCATTTGGATTTGGAAGACTAAACATAACAAAATACGATACAATTTAGAACAATCGACTATTAAACTATTAAATGAATTTCCAATCGTCGCATAAACTTTTACTTCTAATAGATGATTTCTCAGTTGTGTGGTATGAAATATTCAAGAGATTGTATTGAGTATCACAAAATTTACGCAAAAATTCTCATTTGAACACATTTGAAATTATTGTTTTCTAATACAAGGGAGAAATGTTTGAATTTTGGCTCAATAGGAAGCATGAAATCTTTTATCATTCTGATCGGGTTGTTTTTATTTTTAACTTCACTTTAAGTCTTAAAGCTAGGACAATTCTAATCTCTTCATTGCATGTTTCCACTTGACGCCATCACTAAATATTAATTGAAAAGGACTTCCTTCAATACAATCTCTTATCGCCACGAGATTTCATTCTATTAGACTCTCTCTCATCGCAATCTAATCTAGGGTACAATTTGCCCTCTGATGCACATGTCACAGGCAGGAAAACCTTCCGGGGGAAGTGAGGGGGAGCGTCTAGCTAAAATTAATTAAATTCATCATTGATCATAAGCACACTGAGGATGGGGGACCCACATGGCGGGGGCGGTCTAGGGTGTTAGACACTCTCCGGATTGAGCGGTAGATTGCTCTCGCAGCACTTGCAGATGAGGGCACTGAGCCGATCTCCTATGCATGTCCAGTTGATGGAGAACGATCCGCCGGAGAGAGCGCTCGCCGTCGTGGCGTCCGTACTCCGTCGTCAAATGTTATTGTTGTCCGGGTTGCCGCCGCCGGTGTCACTAGGCCCCGTGGAGGCCACAGGGGTCTCAGGCAGCCGTCCTTCAGGCGGCAGGAGCCGACCGCCTGCAGCGGCTCCCTCATCATCATTTTTCGACGCTGAGCTCTTGCGACTACTGCTACTGCTGCTATATCGATGCTTGATGGGCACATCCAAACTGTAGGCGCGATTGCGTGAAGAGTTGACCAGAAACACATCACCGCGACACTTGAGATTCGGCGACACGCTCCGATGTGAGAGATTGCAACAGAAGCCATCAGCTCTTGGCGTGCCGGCATTGTTATTTTTCACAGGCGAAGCACTAGCTGTTCTGGTGGATCCCGCTGCCGGCAGACGCTTGGGATCCTTGTCAAAACTCAAACCAAAGCGACCTGTGAGCTGACGAAGGCGTGATATAATGTTTCTGGCGCCAGAAGCCACACTGTTGGATTGGCACGTTGACGATGCCATGGACATCTTGCCAAGGCGCATCTCTCGTGTGGGTAGACTTTTGCTCTTCTCGGTTTGGCTATGTCCATTCCCAAACTCCCCGACTCTCTCCGCAATAGCGTCATTTTCCATGCCAATGTTGTGACGCTGCAGCAACTGTTGCTGCTGATGATGGTTATAGTACACAGCGGTGTCGCTCGTGACCGCCTGCAGTCCGTCTGACATTCTCCGGTTTTGGTACTGATCCAAACTCACGGCCCGGTTCGTTCCGAAGGGCGTTCTGTGCGGATGATGAGTGTGGATGTTGCCATAGGAGCCTCTCATGCGATTGCAGTACATCTCAACGCACATGGATGGTCGCTTCTCCTTGCTGATCTGCCTCTTGCTGGTCTGCGTCGACTTGCTCCGGCCACTGCTCTCGGTGTCCACTTTGAACTTTGACGTCTTCTCGGCGACCTATTGCACAAAATGAGAGGGAGAGAAAGGAGGAAAATGGATCAGTCCACTCCATATACCCTATACACCCTCGGGCGAATCATTGATTTTCTAAAGATGCTCCTCTCATTCTCAAGGATGAGAGAAGGAGAAATTTTATTAATAAATGCAACATGCACTGTGCTTATTCTACTGAGATTACTTGTGGTGAGATGGAAGCTGCATACTCTCGAAAATTTATGCGAAATCCCACGTACAATTTACACGGCATCCTGCAGCAGTAATCTTAACGCTATAAAGCAAAGTATTTTATACGATGGTACACCACTAGGGAAGAATATGAACAGCTACTGCAAGTGAACTGACCAAAAATAGTTAAAGTGTTTCTAACTCTACCTAATCTACTGAGACTACTCTCAGTAATACATAGTAATACATATATAGGATGTGGCTTCGAATTTCATAAACTTTTCAAAGCTCTCAGGCAAAATCCTGAATTATGCGATATTTCGTGAGAAGGATCAACATAATATACCATGATTAAATCGGCTCAAATAGTTGAATTCCTCGCATCAATTAAACCCACTGCAACACATATTGGGATTCACTTTAAATAAATATCAAATAAGCTCCAGCAGAGATACAGAGTCGACGCTTCTGTTTCTCTTCCACTCCGAATATAAATGTTTATCCCAAAATTTTCCCCGGGCTCTATACAATATTTGGGTGGGAGAAGAAATGGTTATTATATCGAATTTTGCAATTTAGATGAAGCCCGCGAAATATTTATTAATTTTGAGCCTTTAATAACCTTCAGCTGCCTTTCATGCGTGAATTTTTCAAATTATAATAATAAAATGAGCTCTACCTCGACTTCAGTGGCCGTTTCTGAATCACCACTCTCACTGCCTTCGGGAAGATCATGCAATTCGGCCGCAATACAGAGTGGCTCATCAACGGACGTCCGAGAGTTGGACTTCTGCGACGGGATGCTCCGTCGGGATCTCATGCTCATGCCACTCTGGGAGCGTGGCAATGGTGGAGATCCACCCTCTGATGAGTTTTCTGTCTCAACCAGTGATTTTCGGGAGCGTGACTGTGCATCGTTGAGCCGTCTGTAGTAGTCCAGGGCCACGCGCACGGGATTGATGATGAACTCATTGAGCTCTGGCAGTATTTCTCCCAGGGCCTCGAACAGTGGCAGCAGTACAAGTCCGATGAAGCGCACCTGGCTGCCGGGCTTGCTGACCTTCTCGGGGTCCATAAAGGGTGTCACCGGAAGGCCCTCGTTCTTCTCAGCAGCGCTCTGCGCGAAGAACTCCTGTAGCAAACGGTCCAACCACGGCTCGGCCACGTCCATGGGGCGCGCTTCGTTGGATATGTCCGCCACCTTGATTAGCACCATGCACAACAGATTCGTGTGCGCCTTATTGGAGTAGTCGAACACCGGACTGATATCCCTGAATTGGGTCAGGATTTCATTGTGACGTGCCATATCAGTAGCCAAAATGCACCGGATGATTCCCTCGCGAATTTCCCTAAAAAAGTTCCAGAGTATTTTCACATTATGCAGATTCATGTCAATACCTTTGATGTTATTTTGGAAAATCGAGTACTTTCCAAATTGCAAAAAAAATTTTACGGAGTGGCTTTTCTACTTCTCCAATAATACACATTTCAACGTCAAAGAGCTTTTCAATGTACACACCAAAGTCCTATCCAAATGAATTACCACAGTCTCCCTAATTTCGATCTTCCTTGCATCCCATGGTTCATTTAATAGCAGAGAACTAGCAGTGCACGAAAGCTTAATGAATAAAGCTTATCCGTATCCTATATGCAATTTCACACAAGTACAGAATTTTAGTAAAACTCACTTGAACGACTCCTTGCCGAGATTCTTGAAAATGTTGCAGTCTGGATGTTCAAACAGTCTAAACGCAATTGAGCAGTGATGATTCTCCAGCGGTGATATGTCATTGTATCTGTAGATTTCAATTAAAAGGGAGAATGTTATGAGAATGAAATGAGAGAGTGCATGGGAAGAAATTTGATTAAATTCTCCCTTAAACTATACTCTGTTGAAGTTTAGTTAATTAAACGATATAGAGATGTTTGTGGTGTACTATAACGTTTGTATTCACATTCTGTAAATCATAATTAATTATATATTCCAATGAAAAGAGCTTATACCTACTCTTGTGATAGAAACAATTAACTTTCTTGGCTTTGCACAAAAGTTTCCTTGGTCAATTTACTCAAAGAGAAAATGCAGTGTAGGAAACTACTAAATAATATTTATAAGTAGGCAATAAAGATTGAGAGTTGAAAATAGAAAGATTTTTCTTGGTAAAGCTCAACTCTCGACCTTTTATCACACTTAACAAACAACCCACGTAACTTTGTTGAAAATTTCAACTCAATTGTGTCCTACGCTTCCGAAATACTACTTATCGTGTGCCCTCGTCGATTCATCCTCAACATTTTATTCTCGAATAAATATTGAACTCTTCAAATAAATAAAACACCACCGTGCGTGAATGGGTTGAATTTTTCTTCAGATTATCGTAAAAGCTCCCTCTTTTAAGCATTTCCGACAATTTCAACGTGTCCTTATCACTTTTATGGCGGTATCTTTTATATGTGCGCATATATTTTATTCTGTAAAAAGTAAATCTCTCGACATATTTTTGCGGGTAATAAAGTGCGAGGAATGTCTTTGCCTTTGGCATCTCCCACAGAAATTAGTCAATTAAATGGTATCGCACCGGAAGGGATTTCTAAACGGAAAGATGAGTGATAGAGACACATTCTTCCGTTCTTAATGGGATGGAATTTGTCAGGTGTTTGAATTTGATTATTGGATTTTGTATACCTTAAAGCTAGCTCCGTCCTTGCATTTATTTGATAAATATTATTGTAACCGGGATGATCCAAGTCGTGACAAATGCAGGAGACAAGCAGTATGAGGATTTCCAAGTAGCCCAATCTCGAGGGTAGATCTGTTTGCCATGTAATCGCATACATCTGAAAAGACATATAGGAGAAGAGAAAGGATATAAGTTGACGAGAAATATGATGTGTGTGCCTCATTTTTATTATTCCTCTACACAAGAGTGGAATAAAATACTGAAATGCGGAGAGAGAAAAAAAAAATCCCACAAGTTTTCCCGCACCAAACAAGCTCACGGAAGGATACGAGTCTGTTTGAGATTTTTATGAATGAAAGACGAGAGTAGAATAGGAGACTGAGGAAAGTATAAAGATCATAAAAGCCACCAATAAACTATACACTATGCCTTCCTTCCGTGGTTCATGTCCGGGAGGGAGGCTTTTTATGTGATCACTCACCATTTGGGCGACACAGAAGCAGTGACGGAAATTGTGAAATGGCACATCATTGTAGTGCTTGTAGACCTCGTAGAGCCACTCGCGGAGTGTGACCAGGGGTAGATTGAAGCGACTGACCAGACCCAACTCGAGGAACATGGTTTGCATCAGGTGCAAAATATCCGCATCCTCCCACTCGTACGAATCGAAAGCGGGCAGTCGGAGGGCGGCTTTCACCTCGTCGGACAGAGCCGTATCACATAATTCGAGAAATTTTTTCTTCACCTCCGAGTGCTTCGGCAGACTACTTTTACGCTGTGGTGGGCCCATTGGACGTTTCGATAGACCTGCAAAATACATAGTCAAACATAAAAGAAATGTATTAGATTTTTGAGAACATCAAAAAGACAATATAAAAAGATACAAACATAAAATAACGATAACCTTTAGATATAGATTGTACGCAGTTTTGAATTATTGATTTGCATTTTCCAATTGACTTAACCGCTTTCCATGATGGTCAATTGTTAAAATTCCCAATTCAATATCCAACTAATTTCATAATCATCTTACAAATATTGGGGCTAGAGGAAAACTCCACAAGAAGAAATTTACAGTATAACTGGGGGAATATGATGGAAGAAACTCTGATAAATGGGATGGAACAATGTGAAGAATTTTCAAAGGGTCAGTTTTTTCATCTTTCATCCTTCAACCCCTTTTTTTTGGCGTGCTACCCCATTGATGTTCAACATGATCCCCGAGATGTGCCCTGAATCTCGACTCACTCCCGCTCCACTGAAGCCTTTGTTGGCAAATCAATATATTGGTTGGTTCATATTATCAAAAAGGATAAAGAATTTTTCCTCCAGAATGGACATACACATTTCACGTCATAAAATAAATTCAAAATTAATCAAACACACGCAATATGAATTTTTGTATTCTCTCATTTTTCTTCCTCTTCCACCGCACTTCCCCATAATCGTGATTGTATCTGAGTGAGAGAACGAACGGAAAGGAATCTCATCTACCATCAGGATAGAGATTGAAGAGGAGGAAAACTTTGGCATTCCCCTCAATTCACACAGATATTTGTGCCAATTTGTGTGAAGAATAGGAAGAAAAGTTTTCCTCCTCTTTTCAATCCATCACGAGAGTGTTCACGGGTGAAATTCAGCTCAACATTGCATAATTGAGGGTGAAATTTTGACGTAAAGCCAAAAAAATTCACTATGCCCTTACTCTGCAATGAGTTAATATAATATATCCTAATTATATTATTAATGCATTTAGTGGCATCAAACTATACATGCATATGCATAAAAATTATGATTTCTCATCTCTCCATTTTATGCAGCAAAAGTGCGCATGAAGCGAAAATCCTGGGAGTATTTAAACATTACCAACTAATAAAGCACAAGCAGAGTTTCGAATTATAATGGTATTCAAAGAATTCCTTTTCATATCACTTAATATAACTTTCTTCATTGAATAATGCATTCTGCAGTTGAGATATGTACGTAATTTAATTTAAAATATACTTATGGCATAAAAAAACTAATTCACATCTCATTAAACCTAAATATCAAAATTTCTTATTAGATGATAGTTTTGAAAACTCCTAATTTGAATTCAATAGCAGAATCAGTGAAATTGCTTACAAACTTTCTTCACCCAAAAAGCAATACTTAAACGAGCATTTACGTCACCTATGAGTTATACTCGAAAGTACTTAACACAATATGTACGGAGAATTTATCATTTTCCAAACGAAAGTTTAACAAATTTCATTGTTATAACTAAAACTTATATGAATTATATGAATTTCATGCAAAGCTTCAATGATAATGCGATATTATATGTATATGTGGGTGGGTGTAAGTTGAGATATAAGTTTTGCAGAAATGCTTAATACTTGGCTTGTTGGAAACTACCTATTTTATTCCTTATGAAAAATCAGCAACGCGTCAGTTCTTCATATTAAAGTTTACATTGAATTCACGACCTTTCACGTTGTATTTAACATTGATCGTTTCACATTGGGATTTTCACCTTTTCTCCACATCATTTCCACACCGCCAATATAACACACTGTTCTAGCTCATTGAACTCAAATAAAAAATACAACAATATATCTCCACTGAAGTCAAATATGAGGGGGGCAAAAATATGAGAGGAGGAGTATATATCAAATCACAATTTGAGCTCCAATTTCGGCTGAGAGCTTTTTCTCTTTAGCATTCACAAGTCAGAGAGGGGTTGGCGTAAAGGATACTCCTCGAGGCGAGAGTGGTGGAGATTGAAAGCTCAAATATCACAGGATTTGCCGACTGATTGAAGAGAGAAAATCAATCACTGGAGAGTTCAATTGTTAATTTAGATGTTGTGCGATCATGATGATAAGGGCCAAAAATTGACTCTCTTGAGGGGAGACAATTTGTTCTTGCATCATCTCAAGGCACACTCAGAGGAATCAGTAGCAATATTTGAGATGAATATTGAGAAAAGTGTCGATTTACCAATAGATTCAGTTCTTTTAATTGTACTAAGAAAAAATCTTTTACTCAATGGAGAAAAAGGCTTTCAGCAAATATTGCTCTGAAGGTTTTAATTTTCATATCGTGACTTTTTCCGAGTGCACCTAACGAAGAAGGAATTATACTCGACAAAATTGAAGTATTTACCAAAGTTATCAACTTACATAGCCAGTTCATCCTCTCTGTGTACTCAATCTTCCTTTTAAGATCCCGTACGAGCGCTCGGATGTCCTCCTCTGTTATGATCAGGGACTCTCCCTCACACTGTCTAGCCCGTTGGCCATCAGGATTGTCATCGCTGATACTGCCGGTCGTCGAGGCTGTGTCCAGCACACCTCCGGACGGCTGACCTGACACCCTTTCTGCACTCATGCCACCTGGCTCGCGCTGGCAGAAATGTTTCCTGAAACGCTCTACGAGGCCCAACACCAAGCGTTTATCTACCTCATCATTGGCAGCCGATGGATCCGTCACGACCTGCTGTGGTCGCAACAATGAGTGTTCCAGGTGCTGCAGACGCTCAACAAGGTGAGACACGTCGGCGATTAATTTACCATCAACGCTCAGGCCGGCGCCACGTGAGTTTTTCTCCTTGAACATTCGCCAAAATCACACACGGCCACACCGGAATCACGCTCCACGCCACCCTCAGCTCCTGACCACCGCCAATTGGGTCGTCCTCAATTACATAGGGAGCATTGTTGCTGGCCACACTGAGCGCCCAGTGAATGCCGAGCCGGTGCTCTGAAACGGAAGAAGGGAAAACAGTGAGAAAACCAGACAGACAGCACTGATACAATTTTCATCAGTTGGGACAGATTTGGCAGTACCGAGGGACACGAGGAGGAAGAGGCGTCCAGAAAAAGGCACTTTCAATCCTCCCGTGTGCTTTGAAAATTTAATGCTTCCCCTGAGCTTCTCCCTCATTCTCTTGAATTTTTAAGCGGTGTGCAATGCAAATGAGAGATGATCAATAGACATCTCCATGACCCGGTAGAGATTGCGAAAAGTTTTCTAATAAAATTCCATTGACCTCACATCCTATTGGTTGGTGAAACTGGATTTAAACTTCCGAAATGGACAGCACAACTCCATTTGCAAACATTTCAAAGGCTGGCAACGAAAAAATCTATAACAGCAAAATATCAGGAATACAATTAAGTATTTTTTACTCTGTATTCTCACTAGAAAGGTAAAAAGTGAATTCTGCTTTTCAAAACTTGATTTTACCATTTATGAAAATTCAATTTGATGAAAGCGGCACCTTTTTCGCATAGAAAAAAAGGAGAGATGGAAAGTTTATGATTGACTGAAAAGTGGAAAATAATCACATTAATCCATTTAAAATTATTGATTCTCGGAAATGACTCTCCAATTTTGCAAATGATGCTCGCCACTTTGATTCTCATAGCAATGAAATGCAATTAATTTCTCCTTTGTGATTGCCCTAACGGGTAATTTAATAAGGGTGTTTCGATTGAACGGAAAATGTGATACCTTTTCCACTAAGCAATAAAAACTCCTCACACTGCAAACTAAAATAGGCTGACCTTTGACTTGTTTTTCAGTCAATTTGCAATCTGTGAAGCTGTCATGCTGTGCTATTTTAATCATATACACCAAACGCAAAAACACATAAGGGCACATTGAAAAAAATTCTAGGATCCACGGGAGTGATGAGACAAATAAAAATTATTGCTTCTCTCTTAAATTAAAGGTTCGCAGCGTGAAACAAAGCATAATATCATATGTTACGTGAACACATAAAAAAAGGAAGTAGAAGTGAAAACGACGAGCCAAATTTTCCACTCCGGGGAACAGAGCGGAATAATATTTCAGGCAATTATTTATCTAAATAGCATACAACGTAATTATAATTAACTATTATTGGCGTTAATAGAAAGTGCATAAAAATCGCCATCAATAAAGAGGGTCATATTTTGCCAATTATTGAACGCCACATTGGCTAATTAATTATCATGCTCCAGTCGCGCTGTCCCCATTTGAGAGTCTGTACGCCAGAATTATCTGCATCATCAAATTTTTATGATACCACAATCACTTCTCGATGAGGACATTAAGCAGAAGCGCCAGACGTCATCGTTTGCCCTAAAGTGGATGGGAAAAAAAAACCAACGAGGACGTTGGCAAATTTGCCGAATCTTGCAAATTTTTGCATAACACATTGGAGTTGAAATAGAACTAAAATATAGATAAAGGATGGAGAAGTTTTGAACCAAATAAATATTGGTATAAAGGATTTTTTTAAAGTCGAACTTTGCATCTGCTAAAAATTACTTTAAATACATATAAAAATTTTCTCAAATTACTGTTCAATGTAAGTTGATACAAAAAAACCATTTCTACTAGATATGAACAAAAGACATTCCCATATTTTTAATTGATGTTAAAAGTATCTATGCTAAAATCAGAACCACAATTTTGAATAGGAACCTAAAAAAGCTCCTTTGAAATGCAAATCTCTTCAATTTGATTGTACATTGCGGATTATTCGCAATTGCATCAGTTCCGAGGTTTAAGCGGTTATTTCGCTCTTCGTAGGTTTTACAACTGAATAAATGTCATACTTCTTTGAGGCTGTTTATTGCAAATCGCGCTGGGACATGCAATGGTAACATGTGGAGCAAGCTAATTGGTTGTGCGACGATGTTAATCGATTAATTTGCACATCAAGTGTGTGCAATTTTAGTATCCCTTCACGGTCTTTCACTGGAAATTCAACTATAACAGAGGTTGCAAGGGATACAATGTGGACAGTGTTTGCGTGTGAAAATTGAAAGGTGATCAATTAAATTTGCTCAAATGGGGGCAAATAGAGTGCTGGACAATAAAATCAAATAATCTCTTAAAAAATCAATCGATTAGAACGGCTTTTATGTTGGCGGAAAGCAAAAACATTTTTTAATCTTTGCCCCAAAAAAGCACACATAAGGGATGGAATTAGAGGACAAAAGCTCATAAATTACATAGAGAAATGATCTCGTAGAACTTGCTGATGGGAGTTGAACTTCTCCTGTGACACACAACAACATCCCGCCTTCAAGAGGGCGGAAAAGTGTGCTGGGATACCGCCTAGGGAAGATTATTTATGGGACTGATGTCAAGTGGTTGTCTGTTTATTGACGGTTTCACAGAGGCTACAGTAATTTGTGAAAAAAGCGAACTTCCCCACACAAATTAATTACATTGAGTATGAAATACTTTTTCATTCAGAAGTCATCTCAGTGCCCCATGCCTTTGACTTCGAAGCCCCACATTGACGCCCCCGCTGAGCGAAAATAATGTCTAACATTTTAATATTTTCCATGTCATAAGGACAAAATGCGTGAAATTGAATTATGGTGACAGTCAAGTATCATAATTACATGCTACAATACTGTATATCATCGCACGAAATTATGTCAACACTGTTTTATAGGCAGCATTCTGCAGTAGAATATACATAGTATACATATTCAGTGTTTATAGTATTTTACACCTTTCCACTTAAAGAAAATACAACTATATTGATGGGTTTATTTCATGTAATTTTCCCTCGAGTTAATATGTCAAAAGTTTACATGAATCATTCTATAATAACTTTGAAGTTTGCTTTGATGGGAAAATGAGCATTTCTTTCAATGTGAAGTCCATGGAACAACCTTGTCTCAGTAAAATTATCAAGAATAAGAGATAATTGCGAGTTTAAAGTTAAGGTGGAGGTTTTCCTCGCAATTGCAGCTATTCAAATGCACTCTAATTGTGTGATTATTTTAATTCACACCTTTTTTGCGGTTAGAAATAACCACTGAAAGTCATGGTTATATTCCAAGCACTGTTAAATAGCGACTTTAAGATATAACACAAAAGTAATTTCACATGAACTCTTTAAAATTTCTCACCATGAATTCTTTCTGAAAGAATTGGCAGCAAATGGAATATAAAATTCAGAAAATGTTGACAAATTTTCCATCACTTAAAGAAAAATCTATTCTCTTTTTCATTGTGTCCAACTGATAAGTCCAAGGATAAAGCAAAATGCATCCTTAAGCATTGAAACTACTCGAGAATAATGTATGACGAATAATCCAGCTGAAAATCCTCTTTTTCCTGTATCTAGCAAATGCCTTTCATCTGTCGTTTTACATTCTGCCAATACTCCATTCCCATGAGATGAGAGACACTTTAATACAATTTGTGGAATTTTCACACTAACGTTCTCGCCTCCATTCACTTTAACGTATGGTGAAAATTACAAAAATATGGAAATGAAGTAACAAAATTTTACTACCGCGTTAGAAGATTATTTAGTCGCTGCTTTTGCTTTCTCCCCATTTTATTTGTTGTTGCCAAAGTGATGACTTGTGAAAAGTCTCGTGTTCCATATTACAACCAACTTAAATTGACTTTCATACCCAATTCTGAGTATGAACAATTGAGGCAGAAGGTCCTCTATATTTCTGAGAAACATAGATGGGCATAATGCAAATAAAGAATAACAATTTTCTTTCCACTCTGTCGAGTGGTAAAATGTTCTATTGAGAATACATCAAAGAGAAGAGATCGTCGATAACGCACCTTAAACAATCAAACTTCCAATTATTTTCTATGTTGAACTACATTTCTATGTGTGCGAAGTTAAAGTCATTCAATTTGTCATGGAAAATAGCTCGTTAGTCCATCTAACATAAGGAATTTTTTTTGTAGAAAATAACACAATGCAAGCAATTAATTTGCTGGGATGTAATAAATATGGAAATGTATTCGACAAAGTCCTCTTCTGTTCATATTCATAAAAAAAATTCTTTATTTAGCAACCTTTAACCCACAGTTATTCTCTGATATGATTGAGTGAAGAATCGATCTTTGAGTACAGGAAAACAACTGTGACGCATTTATTGTGACAAATATTTATCTTATTAATATTGAAAAAGCATCCCTCATCTCGGTATCGCCTTGAAATATTAAAGTGGCTGACAGTCCCTCAGATTTTGTCTTCGACCAGTCTGACAGAAAATTAAGCTCTAACGCAAACAAGTATTACAGCCACTGAGTTACTGGCATACACTCTCTTCATCCTTGGAAAAACAATAGGATTTTCGTACCCGACGACAGCTGCTTCTTTACACATTTAATTTGCCATGAAAATGGATCTAATGGTTAACTCTTGCCAAGCTCTTACTTTGTAGTTTAGAGTGCAGACACATAGTCATTATTTGTCTTAATGTTAGACTGCTAAATTTCAGGTAATTTAAGGACTAATAGTCCCTAAATGAGGTCAGCAGCAAAGCACTACTCATCATTGTCAGCTAGACAATTTGAAAATAGTACAAAAGCGAGAGCAATTCTCTTTCCTATGCTTGTCTGCGATTCCTCGTGAAAGTGGTAGCAACCATGGCATTTGAAGCCTTTATTCACTTTTATCCTCTCTTTCCAAAAAGAATAAAAAAAGAAGAAGTGTTTGTGCAGAAAATTTTGAAATCTTCTGAAGACTACATGAGGCCCAAGATAATGGAATTGGACCAGAAAGACCTCAACGAACTAAACCAGGATCTCATCAAGTGGCTCAGAAGTCATGCCATGCGACAGGATTTTGGTTTCGACAACCACAATATTTTCTCCACTGATGTGCCAAGAATAGTTGAGGACTGTAGTGAATACTCTGAATACGTGGTTAAAATCCCGAATGGTGGTCGGGCATTGTGTGATGAAATATACAGCATGGTAAAATATGAGATTGCAAATGGTAATGAGATTTATTTCCAAAAGTACCATCAACTTATCTGCTTGAAATTCTGTGGGAGTCGACAAGAGTGCATTAAGCTGCGTCAGGGTTGGAATCGAAAGTACAAAGTGACTAGGTTTTAGACAGAGATGTGTAAATAGTTTTAAGAAACAATTTAGATTTTGAGTCATTAACAGTTGGCAGGTAGAAAGATCGGTATATAAAGTGTTACTGTTTATTTGAAGAGCTGGCATTAGAAGGTGAAAAGTGAAAGTGATCAGTTCAGAGTGCCATACCTGCAGATGATCCAATAAGTTAGAAAAATGTCGCGAGAATATCTTACAATTAATCATGTCTTCTACAAATATAATACCTCAACACTTATTGATCGACACGTAGCGTTGATATTAAATTTCCCCCAAGACTATATGAAACCCGTCTTGGCAAGACTGTCAACTGAGGACCGTGAAAATCTCGAAGCGGACCTAGCAGAGTGGATTGGACGAGATCGAAACAAATGTGGCGTGATGGCAAAGTATTTTTACGCGATACCAGGACACAACTACTTCATAAATGCAGCGCCAAAAGACGTCACAGAACTACATGAGTTTCTGGATGAATACGGCGAGAACGGCGATTGTTTTATAGATCATGGCAAAAGAATAGCAAAGACAGTGTTTGAGATGGTCAAGATAGAGATTCTACGAGGGAATATGACATACTTCCACAAATATCATGATTTGATATGTTTCCAGAAGTGTACAACGCGTGATCAATGTATGAGAAGACGCATGATGTTGAATATTGACTATGGAACATCTTTCTTTTAATTGTATCAACAAATAAATGATTTTTATGGGGACAAAGTATTACGTCCACTTTTTAATTAGATCTGCACAACATTACTTTTCAATGTTTAATGACCTCACGCTGAAAAGAGTCATACATGAGTTATGAGGTTATCATGGCAAAAAAGCTCATAATTCGCTGGGTGTATAATATTTTTACATTAATTAGGTTACACTGGCCACTCGGCCTTTTATATACAGCGAAACTCGGAAAAAGATGCGCAAAGCAGAAGGATTAGTCGATTTAATACCCAAAATATACGAGGTGTGTTACAATTCGGCGGTATAACCTTTGCTAATCTTACTCATTAATGAGAAAAGATTATTGTGGTAAAATTAAAATTTTTTCTGTTACATCTCAAGAGCGGGCAGCACGTGCGATTCATAAATTGACTGCTTAGGAGAGTGCTAAATACTGCGAATTGAATTGGCATTCATATGCAAAAAGATTATGGAAATCAGGGTGATTTAGCAACAACAAACGGGCATTCAGTGAATAACCAGACAAACACACCTCTTCACAGACTCTATGTCGAACTAGGTGAGTATTTCACAGTTGACGTCAAACATCCAGAAATTCTGAAATACTCAGCCGGAATAAACGTAGAGCAAAAAAACTGTTCATGCTATGTGATTTGTGGTGAAAATATCGCATTTTACGTATTGTATTATCCCATCATTTTGAGTGCGCGCGCGAGGCAAGAAAAAAAAATTTGAGGAGCACATGTCAAAGAATCATCTATCAAAGGCCCTTTCTCTGCACTCCCACGTCTCTTTATTCCCTTCTCATGCCCCTTTCATTAAGGTGAATGAGCAATTGCCAAGTGACTTTGAAAATCCGCCACGGCATGAAATCAATAAAACCCCGAGTCAGTAGCAGAGATGCCATTCCCGCCCATTTAGATCATTCAACTCTACGCGAATAAATCGACTCGCGACTGATGCCGTCTTTTGGGAAATCCCCATGCATTGACAAGAATTTCAATTGTACCAATTTCCTTTATTTATTTTACCACCGCCACGAATTTTCTCTCTGGAATTTCTATTACAAATTTTGGGCTCATTGCACGAGAAGAGTTGGAATGCTCGAGGGCGCAGGGAAACTTATTTTATATATTGATGTAACTAGAACTGGTAGAGGGAAGTTTTGCAAATCAAAAAACCAGAAGCATAAGAATAAAATGATAAAAATAACATTTTTGGTAACTCTAGTATTTATCACGGATATTCACCTTTCAATTTGTTAGGCATTAAAATTTCAGAAGTAGTATTTAGATAGGCGAAAAACGCATTTATATCGTGTGAAAAAAAGAACGTTTTTATGACGCTTTGGGGCTTTTCCCCCTCAATTCGTATTGTTCCATGCCCTCGACTGGAAATTCACACCAGAGTGAAAATGAATTGTTCTCAATTTCAGGAGAAAATGTATTTTTGTGCTCTCTCTGTGGGTGGCACAACAAACCATACAGTTCCACCCACTCAGCTTTAGGGGGAAAACCGTCAAAAGCATCAAGCCTGAGAATTAGTTGTAATGCCACCAAGATATTCTTCACTGGTTGTCTATTTTTGCCCACTGTCACTATTGCTCCCAATTTACCACCCAATCACCCTTCATCGATTTACCCCATGTCACATGTTGAGACGATGGAGTGACAAATATCACGGACGCTCTCTAAGAAGTTCAAACTCACCCTCTGCAGAAAATGGTTTTAATGTCTCAATTCTTTTTCACATTCACATGCCATTCACATTGGGCGAGTCAGTGAGAGTGTCGCCAATTCTCTATGTCCCAGACATCGATAATTTAATTACAACTGTCCATTCGTCTGAATGCTTCCCTTCGTGTCTCTACTTTAATTACAAGGCACACAATTTCGTCGCGAGGTAATTTAATGTGATGGATTATCTAGTTTCCCGAGAGTGGACTTCTAGCCTTTGGGAAATACCGTCAATAATAATCGATGAACTTCCTGTACATGAAATATATATATGGTTTGCCCGCCCCGAAGTGTATTGTTTCAATTAACACGACAGTGTCATAGTGTACTCAACTTGGAGGTTCTTTTCGCGAGAGATTTATCGTCTGACGGGATAATTAAATCTCGAGATATTTCATCCTGTTTAGCAAACCGCTGACTTTTCAAGAGTGTCGCTGCGAAACTTTTTGTTCATTCATTTTATGCTCAACTTGTATGTGGATTGCGGCCGTTAGGCACTTTCAATCAAAATGGTTAGCAACAAGAGGAATCGATGGAGCTAAAATATATATTTTGGCCTACGAATGTGCTTTAATTAGACCCCCTATTGATTGAAATTGCATTGCTCTGCCCACTGAGGGTTATTAGCTTGGTTATTGGGCTACTAAAAAATGTTTGAAGCCTAACAAATTACTTCAGTCATCCTTTCACATACAATCTCACCACATTTATTCTCTAACATATTTTTTATTGATATTCAATACCCCTTTACACTATAAGCGCAGTTTCCATGTGCGTATAATTAAAGTACATCATTTGATTATCACAATTTATACCTCTGTTCAGCACCACTGTATGTTTAATAAGGCGAAATCATTCATTTTGTCGACATATTTTGCAAAATGCAGAAGCCATAATTATTTTCTCTCATCACCTGATGGCAACATTAGTACGGCAGGATGAGCAAAAGGGATCATTTTTCCACCATGGCTCCCGTTCAGCGGGCGGGGATGAGCACGAGGCAAAAAGTCAATACTTGAGTAGTATATATTCGCTCATTTATTTAATAATGTATATATTAGAGTTAATGAAGTTATATGCATATAGTGGGATTGTAATAATATAACGGCAATGATAGACAAGCAATGGTGGAACCTTCTTCTTGCCTCAGGGGACCTACAAAATTCTCTTCATACCCATCACAAGAACTCTTCCCTGCTGCGATTGTAACAATTATTTGCGTGTTTAGTGAATTGGTAAAATTTGCCATCGATTCAGTCAGCAACCATAAGCATTTTTACATCTTAGGTAGCGTGATGAATACATCTTCACAGATTCCCATTCCCTAAAAATTATTCTAAAAAAAATCCCTTGGAATTCTTTCCACCTCATTTCCATCACAATTCCTCGTGGAGGAAACTTTGCATCGCACCTATTTAAATGGGAGAGCACACGTGAGGAGAATGGAATACAAAAATAAATCTTAATGTCTAACATGTTTCTTGCATTAAAAATCACTGTCAAAAGTTGAGTAACTTGGAAGGGATGTGACGGATTTATAGGCGGTTGGATATATAGGAATAATACATTCTGAAAATTCTCCTCAACGCGCATTTTGTTATCATTTATATGCGGAAAGCGATGGGTTGGGAAAGAGATTGAAATTAATCAAAATCTTCTGCGAAATCTTCGTCAACTCTTTCCGCCAACCCAATACTTCTCACCTTTCCCACTTTCTGCGTGGCCTCGCAAATTATATTGGGGAAATAATTTAATTTTCCCACCGACTTAGAAGTTTGCAGGAGACGATAGAACATTTTTGACACTGTATATGTACAAAAAGCCCACGGCATATTCTTAAACCACAATCAACTTTATTAATTTCCTAAATGGAGAGCGATTAAAATAAATTGGATTTCGGTTCAGCACTTCTTTTGCATTGGCTAAAAAATTCCACAAACCCACGTGGAAAATCAATAATCCTTTTTTAACCATAATCCGAAGGTGTAGTGCTGATAGGGAAGATAAATGTACTCTTTTTCCTCCACATATCAGCTTTTTCATTTCAACTGCTCGATTTCGATCACGAGAGACGAGAGCAATACATATTTCAGTGAATTGCTTTTTTTTTTTTTTTAAGAAATGTGAATTATTTTGCTCAAAAAATTAAATTTATTAATTTTCTCTGAATGAACAGAGTCAAGGTTTTAAAATTTTAGTAAAGAAAAACTCATATAATTCAGTATACAGTAAAGTTTCGTAGCTCTGCTCCTTACATTTCTCTCCCAATTCATCGCGGAGAGATGTGAATAGAGAAAGAGCTTTTCCACCAACTCATTCGCCCGCTCCAACCACCGTTTTATACATCAATGTATATCGTGTTCACATTATGATACGGCATCGGGAGCAAATGTTTTTGAAATTGAAAATTTAAGTACATCGCAAGATGAACGGCGGAAAGTGCATCGCTCATTGCAATTTTATACCATTGACATCATCCCATATAATAATATCATATTATGTATCAAGAAAATCCGATTAACCTTTTGGTACGGATTTTCTCCCTCGAATGCCTCATCATACTTTTGTTTTCCACGACATTACGTTGCCATTAAAAGTGAATTAGGAAAATTCCGTTGGAGTGTAAATTGATTAATTTCAGTCACATATTTCATCATGTAGGGTGAACATTCCCATGATGTGATCATGAAATTTGAATTTGCAACACTCCCACCAATCTAGAGCAAAGAGGTGCAGAGAACCTAATTCTTTGGGTACACTCTTGAAAATTACATTAAGACGACATACAAAACTTGCGCCAATGAAATATGACAGGAGGGAATGGAGGGCATGAACTTTGATGTTGCCTTCCAGATTACCCTTATTTTTCATTCCATTATGATAATTAATTTGATGCAATTTACTTTCTCATACAGTTTCGCTCGCATCCTTCTGTCACAATAAATTAATGTGCCATTAGGAGTGACTGTTAAAAATTATTCGCCTCTCCTAATTACCTTCGCGTGATTTTGAAAATTCTTTAAATTGAATTTTAATTGCATACACATTCTTAGACGATTTTTGCTGTCTCAAAGTTTGAGTTTTCCAAAGTTGGCCACATAAAAAAAGTTTCAGCCGCACCAGAAGGTGAGAAGAAGGAGTTGAATGATCGTACTCGCGTTCTATGATGCAATTTGAATTATTAAATTCATTAGAGAAATTTAATTTTCCACTTCATCAACTTTCATCTTGGCGCGCTATAATTTTTTAAAAAATATTCTCTACAGACACCGTGAAAAAGAGTTTCAAGTGGACTTGGATGTTGAGAGTTTCGATTAATTTTCACGCAGTAAAACTTTCCTCCTTAACTTCTGCAACTTCTGCTTAATCACAAAAGCACAAAGTATAAAATCATACAGCGAAAACAGCGAGGAATTGAATCAGGATGCAAGAGAGGAAAAATACATACGTAAGCAGACAATAAGCTAGAACTTTTATAATAATGCCTTTGATAGCAGCTCAGTTCAATCGACCGCCTTTTCGAGCAAATTGAGTTGGAAGTCAAAGTTGAAATCACACTTTTTCGTTCCAGCAAATATTTCCATCCACTCCTTGTCACCATCATCCTCTAAGTGGATTCCACTCCACCTGACTCTCTCTCGCAACTTTTATCGTACACCCTCTTGTTGTGTAATAAAACACCAAGTATATCATCGAGTCATTTACTTCTCCGGATTGTTTCCATTTCAAGTAACTTCTTAAAGACGCACACCGACCAAAATGAGGCGGCATAATGGGAATGGCTATGAGCATAAAGATATTCGTCAGCCACATTTCACCTTCCCAATTAGCGCAATACAACTTTCATCAACTCTTTCTGTGCCTCGCCTCGCAATTTTAATAGCAATTACAGATGTTTCACTGCTCAAAGAGGAACACACTCAACTCCACTAAGTAATCGGCTCAAATCGATTTTTCACCCGTGAAGAGTAAAGTGTGAGTTTATCGAACTCATTAATAATTTTGAGAGTTGTCAGTGCGAGGGTGAGAAATCCATTATCAATCCATTGGAAGTGTGAAGTACAGTTTTTTCCGGGTGACACTTTCAAAGGGCCATTGAATTAACAATGAAGGAACATTAATACCCAAGTTTCTTCTCTTCAAATAAGACTCACAAGACAAAGAGATAAATGTGCGAAAACAGGCGCAAAGGCTCACAAAATTTTCTCCAAAGTCTGCTGGCTTCGTGCAAATGCGCTAATTTGCAACAGTCATATCAATTATGCTGTACAAGTTAAATATTAGAAGCAAGCATGAGAAAATGATTCCTCTCTCGCCTCATCTCAGTGCCAGGGGTGAAGAAAAATTGGACAGAGATGAAAATGAAAAATTTCATAAGTATTTGCAACTCATGACACTGTTAATAAAAAACAGGTGAAAATTGTGTTATCCTCTTCTTTTTTCTCATAATATTTTGCCATGGATTAATTTAAAATTTTCACCATAAATGTGCGACGGGAGAGAAATTGTTTTAGAAGGCATATACAAGGCGATGGTGGCGAAGGACGAATAAAAAGGTAAGAACAAATACGGTAACATCAGCTTCATATCCCTTAGAGGCATTTGGGAGTTTCACCCTCTCCACAACCCCTATTCCTATCTTCCTTCCATTATTCTCCAGCGAGAGTCTTCCCATTTGCTTGCCTCCTCTCTTGTGTATCCATAAACAGGCGAAATTCAATTTGACCACGTCAATTTTATTGTTTATTTGAATAAAAACAAAAATAAAAGGAGAAAGAGGAACAAAAAAACACGGGGCAGAGATATATAGCGCACGACAAATAAAAGATTAATAGGAATGGTGCATTTTATTGTTAAATAAACACACAATTTGCTGTTGTGTTTACTTTGGCTTCTATTTATACTCTGGACACATTATATAATGTCAGTTTCGTTCACATAAGACATTGAACGATGTGTAGATAGCACTTTCTTCATGTTCTCCCTTCGCCTTGGCAACAATCCATTCTCAGTCTCAGTCACTGTGCTGGAAGCTTCTAAGCAATTAGAGCTTTTGATGATTTCAATTTGGGCAAAATGTGGCTTTTCGGTCAATTCCAAGCAAAGGCACACAAAATAGCACGGAAATTTGCTTTGTCACACAAGTTCATTAAAATGAAAAAGGAGGAGGACTTTCTCCGATCACACCTCATTCAATTTCATCTTATTGATCTCGTCTCCTAAACCTCATTATTATCGCTTCTACTTGTCGCGATGATATTGCATCAATTTCAAGAAATATTATTAAAGAGGGTGAAATAAGAATTTCCTCTCATTTCCGAGAATGAAAAATCTTCTTCAATTTCACTGGGTGGAAAATTCAGTCGATAAATGATTGAAATGAATATTTTTTTTCAATAGAAATGCATTATCAAACTAATGGAGTATAACTCTACGAGACACTATGAATTCAAACATTTACTTAGATACACTGGAATGAGTAAAATGCACAATTAGAGTGAATTTCGCTTTTCTTATGATATAGCTAAAAATATACATTTTATTGAATTATAAATACGATCTTGTTGACAATTTTGAACTGGTCTAAATATAAAGTGAGCCAATTGATTTTGCAAATTTGACTTATGACGACAGTGGATGGAAGAGATTCTATTGGTGGATAAATCCTTTTTTGGAAAATCCCATAAATACTCGTGACGGTATAATCACACCTTGATTCATTCACCAAAATCCATTTTCTTCCACTTTAACACTCAAGTAAGCACTCAAGTGGGTTTCGGACGACATAGTTTTGTTTGGAGATTCATTTAGCCTCTCTGTCCCCTTCGTCAGCACGTGATTCAAGAACAGCAAAAATATTGTATTGATCCTAGGAATTTATTAGGTTTCTAATCAATACAGCATAGAAAATAGCTCGAGTATTGTTGTATTTATTGGATCCTGTATTTTGTATACGAAAACATACACACACTCTCACTCCTTATGTGAGTTCCTTTGTGCGGAGTTGAGGGATATTGTATTTGGTATTTATCTGCCTTTTCTACACCCTCACAGGCTCTTTTTCGATATTTGATCATACAATTGGGTCAAGAATGTCATGAAAAACCATACACACAAGTTTTATCACAGCTCCATTCGCAAGAGTGCACTGAGGAAATTTCATTAGAATCAGCCTGAAAATTTAATCTAATTTACTGTCCCGAAGGAGATAAACATTGTACAGTTTTCATGTGATGCTTTCGTGATGAAGCTAACAATCGCAAAGTGCAATAACCGTCAGTGGGAAAACTTCAGCATGTAGCTTTTCAGTTGCTGTGGTAATTTAGTGAAAAATTCAAATTCTAATGTTAAATTTTATCATCATGTCGGAATTTTATGCCTTATTTGCTTGTCTTTTCTTTACTCTTACGCTTGCGTTGAGCATGGAGAACTAAATCCATGACAATATGGTGTCAGAGCGACTAATGCAAGCTATAAGCTCATCAATTTTGCCACCACCATGTCCATTATGGCTTGAGATACAGTAAACAAAAATCCATTCTGACTGACATTGTTTGCATTATGTTGTTATTTATGTTGAACGTCACAAAGAGCGCTCATGGTAGAACATTTCCCATGGTGTCTGCATATATGAGGAGGAAGGAACTGACGACAGGACAAACTTCTCTGTAATTCACAGGGATGTGGCAGTTGTAGAAAATGTTGCAACATTTCATATGAGACATCTCAGGACTTTTAATCTCATCATATTTTGAGCAAATTAAACACCCTGTGCTTTCATACTGACAAGTTTAATTCTTTTAGAGATATGAAAAAAATACAGTGAGGCGCTATTCAGAATGTTTCATAAAATTCAATTTACTGATATTACAACTATCCTAAGTGTGAATTTTTTATCTTAAACGCAAAAATTGACCAGGAAAGTTTTATTGGGAACTTCTTAAATTACATATAAAGTTTCTATGTTACAGACTTGAACTGAGTCTCTCAAATAATGCGAAATTTGAATTGATGTTTTTTTTTCAAGAAAGAAAAGAATTTAATTTTATTTAGATTTGAAAGCACACTTTCATGTTACTTGAAAAATCCTTATATCTGCAGTACATCCCAACAAACAACCCTCAACTGACTCCATGTCAAAAGTTTCGTTTTGTCGCCGCGAATGGAGAAGAATGATATCCGAATGATGTGCAATACAACTCAGAACAATTTTGAAACTTTCGTGTCCCCTTCCAGAGAAGTAAATGACCCTCAACAGATAGATTCAAATGAAATTGCCAAAAGCCAGAGAAGTCAAGAAACAGAGATGGGAAATGTATGGAGCAGAAAAAGTGATAAAAGTACAATTTTCAGGCTCTCACCACCTTCCACTTCAACTCCTTAAAATGTTTCCGCTCTCTCACTTCTGCTCTTTGCCTTTATATTTTCGCATTTTCAATTCCGCCGAGACGAATTCGCATCAATCGGAGAAAACAGATTTAAACTTCAGTCGGCATAATGGTAAAGTTGAATACTCAAAGTATCGAGTATCTTGAATCAACAAGATAATCCTATTTTATTCTCTGGATTTTTTCTACTCTCTGTGTCCTTATAACGACAAATTCAATGGAGGAAAATCCATTTATTTACCAACGAAATCGAAAATGAAAAGTGACGAAGGCGGAATGTATTTCGCATTTGCACTTTTATCTGTAATGCTACACATCATGCAGGGTTTAAAGCTTTCAAGTAAAGATAGAATAATTACACACGTAATTCACTGAATTCGAAATAATTAAGTATTGTGCAAAGTTTAAAATATTCAATGGAGAATCATGCAAACTTTCGTAATAAAACTTTTTTCAAGTGAAATAAATTTCCTTTTAAAATATATAGCTTTTCTGGAAGGTATTCAAAATCGTTAATCATCTTTTACAGAACCATTAGAAAAGATAAGGAACTTTCTTTTAACTTTTAATTTAGAAGCTTTGCCAAAAAGTTAGGTAGATTAAGATATATAGCGATAGGAATTGCCCTTAAACATTTCTCAAGGTAAATATCTATTAATTACCATGTCAACGCCTTATCCATGAGATCATTCACGCAATTAACAGGTATGTATATATATATATATATATATATATATGTTCGTAACAGGGTAACACGAATATGCATTTACCTTGTCAATTGATATTAATTGCTGAAATTACAATGTATTAACTTTACATGCAGCCTTACTCATGTCACACTTGTAACACATGTACACACATCCATGTACGAACATAATGCAATTACACTATTCATCCACTGATTATTATTGAAAATTCACACTGAATCAATCTTTCATTCTCAATTATATATCCCAATCTATGTCATCAGTGCCATGTATTCTTAGTAATATTGATAAAATTTTATCCGAGCGAAGTTGAAAGTTGCACAATTTATAAAGTGAAATGCCAATCCTGATAAAACACGTTTGGCGTAATTGCAAGATAACTCTGTACATTGGCTTTCTTATTTAGAATTCCTCTCGAATTTCTACAGTGAAAAATAATTCACTCCTGTGAGTGTACATACAATATCCTCCAGGTGTGTATAAGGGCGAGAGAGAGAGAGAGACTGGCACCCAAGAGTCAAGGGAGTCAGTGATGAACTTGAGCATCATGCCTGACGATCAATTTTCCAGCAGCCTTGCATCGTGAAGTGAAAAATTATTTTTATCTCAACCAACCACCCAGAGCGATATTTGCTCAACGAAACCGAAAAGTCAAGAGAGAAACTTAATGCAATCAAAATTGAAGATGATATGGTAAATGCGGTGTTTCTCGTGCTTAACCGTACACCCCACGAGCCCCGTCACATTTGACATGTGGCCCATTTTGTCTCCCTGCGATATACAAACACAAAATTATTTCCTCCAGGCACAGAACATCTTATGCACGTACACAACACCTACTGTCGGAAGTCACATACACGGATGGCGAATTTACAGAAGCCAACCACCCAGGCCTCACTTCAGTCACACTCACTCAGCCACCCCGGCAATGGGGGCAGGAAGAGAGGATTCAGGACGAGGCAGGGACGAGCAAATATAAATTCACTGATTGGGTTATAAATATAATAGTCCTTAAGTTTACAGAGAGCATGATGGATGGACAAGTGAGGTGGGTCTGAAAGCACGTCTCTGGCACTGCAAAGCAATTCTGTATAGTTCCAATTGCTCCACTTTTGCAGGTCAATGCGCCGAGTGGATATAATGAAAGACTAAAGAATTTTTTAAATCGAAATTTACTGTGATTATTCAACTATTCTAATACACAAAAATAATAATGGTAGACATCAAGTGTCGTTAATCTGGGGAGAAAACTTTACATTTGCAATATGTTATCCCTTAACAACTTGAGTGGAACATTCAATAATCACTCAATTTTGATGCGATATGGTGTGCTAGAAATGTTTCCAGCAATTGGCCGTGTTGAACCGACGAAAAAACCCACTGAACTTGAAGACTCTGAACGAATGGTGAAAAGGACAATAAACACGAGCATGAAGTCTTCCGGTCTAATGTCTTCATCGTGTCGTGCTGCAGAGCCGACAAAAAAGGCTGTTGGGAAAGTGCTGGGCCTAAACTAGCGAGGGTCAGAATAAGTGAATAGAAAATAATTTGATTGGATCTTTTCACGTTCCTGCTATTTTCTTGTATCTGACGAAACAAGTTTCTGCCCTCTATAAGTTCTTCCACGACAACCCCTTTCTTTTTCCTCCCATTTCTGTCGTGTCTACCCTGAAAATCTGATTGTTGTCCAATTTATTTGTCATTTTGTCTTTCGTCTCGTATATAAGATGCTTAAATGGATTTATCCCTCTGCCCCCATATCATAATACAAAACGAGTGACTCTTTGAAGTTACAACGTAAATCAGAGTACGTGCCCCATGAATATTCCATATGGATACTTGAAGGGATGATAACGTGAAGTGGCCTTCCAACTGCTCTGTGGAATGTAATACTGGGGAGAACACAAAAATTTTCCCTATGTGAGCAATTTTTGCGCACGGGAATATCCTGATTCCCCCTAGAGCTCTTCTGCAAATTAAGACACCAAACTGTTTTATTTGGCAACATGGCCATGGCTTTTTTCTCCAACATGTAAACCTACGTATATGTTGACTAAATGGAATGTACACATTTTGTAAAGCATGAATGGGAATGAAATGGTTTTACACTCCAGTAAACTCATCCCCAATGACTGATACAATGGACATGACATGCACTAGTAAAATATACAATTTAATGCTCTAATTTGATTTATTCTAAATAAAATGAACATGGATAAATTTAATAGTATTTTTACCCTCTCTCAGAATTTGCAATTAAGTTGAAAATAATAATTGAATAAAAATATTTCATTGCTTTACAAAGCAATAAGAAGAAGCTTTTTCAATTCAATTCGACATTATAAGAAAGATATTGATTTTTGGGCTCACGAAATAAATTTTTTAAATAGTGAATTCCGCTATTTCTCCCCTGACATTGATGAACTGCACAAAACTCAGTTAATAAGGTTTTCTCACTCATACGCGGCACAAGAATAGGTGTAATCGTAAAGGAGAAAATTCCGCATGAAAAAAATGAAGAATTTTAATAAGATTCGCTCAGACGAGACATTCCCAAACAGAGCGGGAAAATTACGGAAAATTCCTTCCCTCCTCAGTTTTGCTATCTCTTCATTTTATGCTCCATGCTAAAGTTATTTGCTTCATAAATCCTACACCAAATACACTTGAAATTCAAGTGAATTAAAGGAGAAAAGGAAAAGGGGAAAATTTACTCGGAATATTGAAATACTCACATTTTCCTAAAATGCTTCGCCAGATGATAACGGGGAAAACCATAGAAAGCGCGTTTCTTGTGGAGTGAAGAAAATCTATGGAGAAAATGATGAAGCATGGTTATATAAAAGACGGCAAATTTACTGAATATTTTACTTTAAATCAGAAACTGTCCAACAAATTAATGAATTTCTTTTACATTTCCATATCAGATTGGCATTTGAAAACTCAATGCATGACTGTAAATATGAACGGTGAAAAACAGATATGATAACTTAGAATTTACTCATTGAAATCAAAAAGTCATTTTGTGTAATTCATTCAAGAATGCTCATTTCCCTTTTATTCGGAACTAAGAAGCTCATTTTTCACTTCGGTTGATGAACTCGTGAGGGAATTTCCACATTTCACTTCACATTTATACTTGTGCTATACAATTTCTATTCACTTTTCCTTATCGCGAGCAACATAAAATTTGCATTCAATTATATGAAAATATATATCTCGCTGTTTTGAATTTCACGCACATTAAGATGGAAAAGAAGACAGCACACTTTTGAGAGTGAGACAATTTTTACAAACAAATCGTCTTTGTATCTTTTTCTCCGTGACATGGAGTTTTCTATGCATTCTCGTTTGACAGAAATCTGAGTGACGGATTTTCTCCTTGCTCTTTTGCAAACAGAAAGGAATTCCATAGAAAAATTGTCACATGAAAATGTATGCTTTACATATGCTTCCATTGATAAAATTCAATTTTTGATGAAATTCAAATTTTCCCCTCTGACTTGCATTTCTTACTTTCCTTTTGTCACAACATGCAGAATCATACAATAAAATGCATTGTTATATTGGGTGAATGGCGTCATCCGAAAGGTTGCTCTATCAACATTTTGTAAATCTGATTTCCTCATCAACACCCTTTTCCAACGGGAACTCTTTTCGTGCAGAGAAAAATTAATTTCCTGTCCATCAGAATGCACAGCAATACATCCTTCATGCAAACACATTTTTCTGATCAATTTCCCGTCAATTTTTCACCATTAAAGTGCTTCCAAAAGGCAAGAGAGTGTTTCGCAGATATTTAAATGATTCTTTGAATTCTGTCCCAGGTTTTCATCCACTTTTCCGTGCGACTGCGCTCAATTCGGAAGAGAATTGTTGAATACCAATAAAATAACTCCTAACCACATGAACGAAAATGAAAACGAACCATTTCAATTGCTTTCAAATATCACTCTATATATGCCCTGAAAAAGAGGGAAATGAAATCATATATTCAAATTTCATTTCGTAGAAAGGGGGAGAGAATTGACAACCGCATATGTGGAATATTTTTAAATCATGTACAACACCATAAAATTCACAAGATACATCTAGAGAAAGCTCACTTGAAGCCCATTGAAATCAAACTTTACTTATTTCCTTCTAGCCCAAAGCAAAAGTTTTCGATAAACAATCACATCCCCAAAGAAGAGGCAACTTATTGAAATTTCATCAGGTGCTGTATTTTAATTATGAGATGCTCTTGGCCACAAACTGCAACTATCAGACTCACGATGTTCTCTCTTAGCGATGCCAAACTTCCCATGGCAAAGATAAACAGTTCCCCAAACACAGTCGAATGACAAAATATTTCCCAATTGATTTAAATTGAATTAATCGCTTTAATGAAGTTGAATGAGATAATTCCACTCTGTGAGTCGAGATTTCTGTACACACGCGGAGTAAAACAATGTAGATCAGTAGACTTTAACATTATTTTTTTCGGTGAGAATCTTTGCCTAACATTGATGATTGTAAGGATGTTCAGTCAGTGAGATTATTCACCTTCTCAAAGGACACTTTGCTTCCGAGAGGGAAACTAAACTATGAAAGATTTACAAAATCCCTCCCTTTGCGTAAGCCCACAATAATCCTCTAAGAAAATCTGCGTTTTTTTCTATCCCTATAACATTGAAAATATGAGGGAACGAGCACGAGGCAAAGACTGCTATAGAACAGTACAAGGTACTTTGAGAGATTACCGAAAATCGTGAAGAATCCGCTGTATTCGACTAATTCTCAAGGATCCCCACCCGAGGATTGTTGACAATTTTTGAAGCGCACTCCAAATAAATATTTATCTGAGAGGTCTGGATGAGGCGACAGAATCGATCGTCTGCACAAAAGGCAAAATCTCCATTTACCCATGTAGCACAATGTGCTAATACATTTATGTAACAGTCATTGAGCCTTTCACTTGTGTCGTTTGACTTGAATGCACGATGGCTGAGGGGAGATTTGTTCGATTTTCATGTAATGCTCGCACACTCTCAAAATACACTCCTTCTCTATGTGTGCCCCACAAAAAGCTCAAAAGTTACCTTCTTCCTCAAAGAGCGCACATTGCGAAAACCCTCGCGAAAATGGATAGAATGACATGCATTTTTGCTGTCCCTCCCACGCAAACCTCTCATATTTCATTCACTCTTTGCCAGACAACTCAGTGTATATTAACTTTCTTCAAATTCTCGATTGGATAGAGTAAAAAATGTTACTTATCTCATCGTAAAATCAACAAAAGAAACAGAATCGAAAAGGAAATTACATTCACAGATTAAGTCTACACATACAGCAATTCACATCAAAGAATTTTCAACAAAGTTATTCTTTTTGTCTTATCACACAGGCTCTTCATCAATAATTTATGAAAAAGCGAGTCTATCAATTCGACTTGGAAGTGCTTGAAATTGCTTATTGCTCTTTCTGGATAAGATCTATTGGGGCGGAAATATTTTCTCTACAACATGAAAAAGCAATTGTATCAATAACAAGAAAGTGACAAAAATGACCCAATTAAGTTTGCCAAAAAAAGAACATCTGTTTGATGAGAAAATTTTTCTCATTTAAATTTAGGATTCGCTCAGCGTCGAATTTAACGCAAATGTCAAGTTATCCAAGTAAAAAATCGTTTTAAATTCACAAAATATATTTTTGCTCATGTCATTTCAGTATGATGAAAGAAATCAGCAAATCTGCCAAGAGATTTCCTATGGGAATAAGATTTAAATTTATGCAGTTAGTAAAATTCATCTCCACGTTAAAATATTATATGCACGAAATCACGTAGTCATTCTGGCTAGTTAATAATTTTTCCCACTGATGAATTGCTTTGAAACACTTTTCACATAACGTTTATTCAATTATTATTATTCTACTAATTTTGAAGTCTTACATTCCTAAACAAGGTCTAGACTACATGAAAACGAAAATAAGGATTTCTAACTAGAATTTTCATCATCACGACTTTTGACTTAACTATTCTCTCTATACATATATGCGTAAAATAATTCTTCTTTTTGAGGATGAATATTTTAAAATTGTCCTTTGATGATGATGTGTTCAAGTCAAAGCCTTCAATTTTAATTACTGAAAGCATACTTGGGTTTTCATCCATTTGAAATGTAGTTTCCGCAGTTATTCTGAGAGCAGAACTGAATGTGTACGAAGTAGATGCATAAGTGTTGTCTAGATGATTCGTTTGGAGTTTCATGCCCAGCTCTTTGATCGACATTATATTGATTGGAAATGCAATTCACACAGAGAATAATGCAAATTCTACCTGCAGGTGACTTTATTGTATATTAAACATCATCAAGATAACTTCAAACTTAATTACAGGCTTCGTTTGTTGTGAAAGGGAACATTTTTCACAGTGTGGGAAAGAACGATTGTGATTTCTTCCATCCTCAAACAGACAATACCTCTGGGAAATTGAGATATGTCTAATACATATAGCGTTGTGTATTCAGCAAACCATTTAGAGAAAATGTGAAGCTGTTGGGCTATTATTTCCCCCACATTTTTTTACACTCACAGCAAAGAAGAAATAATTCTGTAAATGGAATTTAAGAAATTGTAATTATTGTTTGAGAACGTGACTCGGTTTGCTAAACAACCCCCCGATTCAAGTCACTTACCGGGGTGGTTCAAGAGGGCAAAAAAGTCGAGATAAAAGTTGTACCATATGTAGGTTAAGTTGTTACTTTTGCAGCATTTGTACGGGCTTTGGGGACTTTGTGTGGCAAACTGGAATGTGTCCTCAAAAAGGGTAGGAAATGTTGCAATCAAGATATAGAGTGGCAATTGAAATAATTTCAACAATAGGCTCAGTCTCTTATTTGCTACATGATTTGCGGTTAGGATATTCTAGGATGACGGAAGTGAGTGAAATACCTCATTTGCAGATTATCGCAAGAAAGGCCCTAAAAGTCGGCCTGGTATACACGCAATTCGGGTGAGACTTGGCGAGGCGTAAATGGAATCACAATCCGCATTTAATTGCTGGTAAATAACATCGAAGTATATATTTATGCTAATAAGATATAACTCATGAAGTCACACATATCATGCAGAATATTCTGCCAAAACCGCTCCTCACATTTCATACACCACCAAAAAGGATTATTACTGAGGATTTGGTGCGGGGTGAGCAAATTCGCGGCTTTGACTCTATAAAAATATTTACACAAACTTATGGTGAATGCTTAATAAGACACAATTAAATTTGAAACGTTTCCCAAATGCGTAAGTTATCCTCAGGGTGTGTATGTGATGTTTTAGAAACAATCACAGAATAAATCACAGTGGATATATTTTGGGAAATTGGCATTATTGAACGTGTCTAAAGGAAAGCAGTCAAAGGATTTCTTTGGTGAATGCGTTAACGAATTAATCTTCTTTCATGTACCTTAGAAAGAAGTAATTGAGTAAATTATAGGCGAAGTCAACTGGGTTTTCACGTTGCTTCTCATTACCTATATATATACTGAACGAAATTATAGAGTAATCAATATCCTTTTAGATGCTGCAAAATGTCTGAATAAGGCGAATAATGTATACGCTATAAATTACTCTAGACATTAAAGGTACACAAGAGTGAAACAAGAAAATTCGCCTTTGTGATAAAAACAATTTGGAACGCAATCGCTCAATAAAATGCATGTGACAAAATGTTTCAATGTTGCAGACTGTCTCAATGGACTTTGATTGGCGATTCACCTGTGCCATTTCACATATTTATCATACTGATTTTCTCTATCGGTTTGTGAACAAAGATTATTTGTAACTGAATTCACCCCTTATACATGTTTCTCAATGGAATTATTTGAGTGCAAACAATATGCTCTAAATTACTAATGGACAGGAAAGAAGTACCTAGCGAAATAAATTTTCGAGGGATATTTCGTATTCATAATGAAATATACGGGAAAATTGCGATGTGTCTGCTGAATGACAAATGGCAAGTAGGCGGGAGGGAAAAGGAGAGGAGCGAGAGAAATGAAAAAAGGTGAAATTTGTGCTGGAAAATTAGAATTCAACCGTCACCCAGCCAACAGAATTTATTTATTCAAATTACGGCAATATCGCACATAACAATCAGCCCCCGCGAAGGGCTCCTCGCGCGCCACAAAAGTTGAGAGACTTTTCAAAATCTCATTGAATTTGTGCGCGCAAGTGTGAGGCCAAGCCAAAGAGAGAGACAGATACCTTGTCACATACATACAAAAAAAAAAGGCTCCGTCAACTTATTTTGCGTTGACTACATAATGGAGGGTGAAGATATTTAAAAGTTTTCCGCACCTTTTATCTCTCCCGTGTCTCATTCAAGTGTCGTCGCGATTGTTGAAAGTTGCGTGAGTTTGAATCTTTCAGCGGATGGAGCTTGAAATTGTCTCCGAAATGCCACATCAGAAGCGTCTGCAAAGTCCCTCTCAACTCATCATAATTGCCTTCACTCAACAACTTTATCGCGCGATATTCGGAAAAAGATATGCACACGAAGCTGTGAAAAAGACGTGATGATGAGTAGAAATTGCAGAGCGAGGAATTCTCTTCAACAGCATATCTATGGCATATCACGCCAAGTTTCGATGACTCGGTCTTTTAGGGCATTTCACTGAAAATTTCTCAACTTTCTTACACAGCGCCCCATACTACTTCCACGAACTGAACATTTCTCAGTTAATATCACAAATCTTCAGCTATAGTTTCATGTTACAAAATACAATTTTACCATTTCAAAGTTTTACATCTTTCTAAAAAGTTATAAATTAACAAGTTGTAAGGACTATATTAATTTGATATTTAACTATATTAAACAGTCAAATTGACTGGAATTTACGAGAAATAAGTCTTTCGAGTTCGATTTTCCTCAAAGTGGGTCCGCAGCAAATTTTGATATCCAATAAATGCTTGTATAGCACTATTGCACTATTATGAAACTCTTGTTTGCCTACCCTGATTGCTCATTTTCATGAAAAATTGAAAAATAAAATGTATAATAGAGGGCCATTACATATGCAAATAATGCATCATGGCTATGTGTCACAAGCAAATTGCATTTTAAGCAGGAGCATAATGGAATAAATTGCAAATGAGATTTATCATGTTACATATTTTAAATCGAAAATAAGAATAGAGAGGTAGTAAATTTCAAATTGGCATAAATGACATTGTATTGACTCAATTAAATGGCACTGACAGCATCATGATTGACGTAGAAGAAGATATCAAATGTGACTTTGAGGACTTTGTACAATGCATGGACATTTCGTCACACGACATAATAGCTTTTCGTACACGCAGTAAGGGGACGCAGTTTGAGTTATTGATGTCATTTTAATGAATGCGAGAGTCTATTTAATCCAGTCGCGGTCTATGTTCTGCGACAGCATAATCAATCAGTACGACTAATACATCGACAGACTAATAAGCCATGTACACGTGATGGATTCAATTGGGCATGGCGAATATGGAAATTGCATTTACACCGCGGATATTGAAAATGCTTTTACACATGGTAATATTGAAGTGAAAAAGAGGAATATAATTATTGTATTGGGAATGAGGGCAGGGAATGCCTGCGTCAGTACATCGCTGTAAAAGTTGTATTGACTATATGTCATTTCAATTGATTCCATGACAAATTCTCCGACGCTACGACAATACAACTATCCCACAAAACCCATACGAAAATGTGGTAGAAGAATAGAACACAGCCAATATATAGGCTTGATTGTTTTGTTGAGAAGCGGGAAGCATATTGTTTTTGTCACATGCAGTGAAAGCCCAGTGAAAGAAGTACACTAACGAAGCAATTTCACAGCGGACACTCAGGAGGAAGGGGGCGAGAGACTCCAACTTGGAATGAACATTCCACATTAATGCTATTTGGTACTTGTGCGGTTATTGAGGAATAACCATCACACACTGACTGTATCGTTATAGTCTTGCATAGGAAGAGACAGATGCAAGGATGACTTGCAGCTTAGAGGCAATTGACCCAATTGTAGTTACCACTCGTGTCACCACCCAAAACTGAATCATGTGACAAACGCAAGGCAATTTGGGATCCCAAAATAGCAGATTATTTGCATAAAACATACAGAACTACATGTAGATGCCTAGTCGCTCTGCATCTTTTGTGCTAAACATTCGAAGCAATTCCCACTGGAAAACTCAGGCTAGAAATACAGACGCACATCAATGGAAACAATAGGAATTGTTAAGCTCTAGCATGCATGTAGGCTCAGTTTAATTAAGCTTTTGATAAATCATCAGGAATCGCATTGATGCAGCACTGTCCTTTCTTTATAGAATATTTTATACTTATGGGATCCATTTGGTCTTTTTTTTAGCAATTACAGATAAATTACAAATCACTATGGTTATACTGAATATGTCCCGTAGGCGTGCTACTTCAGTGGCTTCCATTGCAAATTTATTCACAGTCAACATTAAAGTCATTCATCACAATTTGAATAACATCCCCCATAAAGCAAAGGGTGAGATGAGCAAATAAAACCTTGCGCTATCGTTAGAGTGGTATAAAATTTGTGATAAATAACCCATAAAATCACCTGAAATGTTTCAAATTTACCACATAGTTTAATACAGAAATATAAATTCATGATGCTTATAAATTTTCCCTACACTGCAAAATACACATTCCAAATAAATTTGCAATTTATCTTTTCCAACATCTTCAGACAAGATCAAGAATGAACCACTCGTCTCGCACGTAGAGAATGCCAGAAAATGAATTGCATAGAGCACAATGTGGTATTCATACTGTATATAGTTCATACCAGCCCCCAATCCTCCACAAGTTGAGCTCCAAAGAGAGAAAGAAAGAGACTCTCAAGGCGGGAAGCTAAAGAGCAATGGAAGAAATAGTCCCCAAAGAGATTGCTTAGCACATTCAAAGTAGTGCTACGGTGCAGGGATGAACGATGCCTCTCTTTCACGGAGCTTTCAAGAATTCCTCAGTCTCCTGCCCTTCGCAACGCTTTATGCATATTTCACGATAGCAGATTCCCAACGCTATTCTTTTGTCATTTTTCTTCTCAAAACACATCACACCGTACCATTATTTATCATAACAATAATTACCAGTCATCTTTCGTTCTTCCTCATATCGTCTACACTACGTATGCATGTCTCTAGAGACACTTAATAACTAAGGGATGTCACTTAATGCGTTTTGAATAATTTAATATTAACTTTGCGTAAATGGGACTTTATGTCTAATGCATGATAATGGTAATCCCGGCGGAGTTGGAAGAGGAAGTCAATGTGGCAAAATGTAAAGTTTCTAGTAAGGAGCATATCCGTGAGAGTCTGGGATGAAAATATAGAGAACAAAATGCCCTAAGGATCAGCACAAATGTTAATTTCCAACAATATTGGATCTATTTCTATTTCTTTGTGTGAATGAAAATTGAAATAGTCTGAACTCACCAATGACGAGATCAAGAATTGCAATTCTTTATCAGTTCAGAATTTTATCTGGAATTCTAATGATATAGATTGTGTTACGTGTGTTTATATGTTTGTAAGTTAAAAGTTATCTTTCTTGCTGAAGGCACACTGAAATAGAGCAAATCCCCCAAAATAGATGGCGGAGAAGGCGAGAGAATAATGATGAAGATGAAAATGGTCAGAGTTAAATTGGTTGGCAAAAATCATTGAGTGTGAAAATCTCACACAATTCACACTAATATGCAGCATTTTCTTTTCTTTCTCACCCAACAAAACTTCCCACAGAAGGAACACACAATAAGACTGTTACATGCGTCTTTCACACACTTTTATTTACTTTGGCAGTCTCGTGAGGACCGGATGTGGTTGGAAATTCAGGATTTATCAAACGCCTCAGGGCGTATTTACATTGAAGAGGGGTTAGGCACTTAAGGCAGCCTCACACACCGCCAAAAATTTGTTGGGTTTTGCGATATAAGAAAATAGAGACATATTTTGCTCTGAAGTATCGTGTCTTCGGAGGCAAATCGCCACCTTTTTCGCCAGAAACTCTCTTCTTGAAATTACACTCACATACACGGCAAAGTTTAGCATCCCTATTGATCCAAAATAACGAGGAAGCTCATTGGAAAGCTGGGGTCCAATTTTGTGGAGCTTAAACACCGCAACCATACTGGCCCTTATATTCAAATTCAGCGAGAGAGACTATTTGAGTAGGATATTGACTCGTCAGCTCATGTGTTGCGTATCCCTTTTGGGTTAAGTGGAATTTTTTTTTCTAAGAATCACTCGAGGATGCAAAGAAAACGGGGGAAAAGTGTGATCATCTGGGTGATAGAGAGTAGCCAAATCAAATTATATCAACTCCCAAACACACCATTTGTGGATGTTGGAGGCACTTTCATTAGGATCCTTAGCACTATTTATTAAAGACTTAAATATTGCCGCACTTTCAGACATCCTTCAACAACATTTGAACTGGAAGCTAAATATTTAATGAGCGGCACAACGCTCATAATAGGAGAGGATAGAGAAAATAAACCCCAACCCTCGCAATCTGACTACACATTCAAGATTTATGCCTTTTCTCTGTCTATATAGACTCACAAGTGGCTAGTTACTTATTGAACTTAATGCATCCACAAACAGGATGTACACAAAAGTTAGCTCTCTTCGTGTGCCGAGAAGCACGACATGTTAACCACATGAGCTGTCGAGATTAAAGCTCAACTTAAGAGCTTAGCTAACGCAATAAAAAATTACTTCAACTCATATCGATCAGCTTTTATCTGACGATTATCTCTTTATGGATTAGCCTGTAATTGAAATCATACTTAGGATAAGAACACTGCACACTTCAGTAGATTAAAAAATGTCCCTCAAATCAATCGTTAAAAAATCCAGCAGTTACGATTCAACATATGAGCACAAAAATGTGACCCCAGAGAATATATGGCGGGTCACATTCTACTAAATAATTGGAATATATTAATCACATGGCTTTGGGACTTTGATAACGAGTGATGATGTTGAAACAAAAAAGAGTTACATAAGTCTTACTTGAAAGCATTTCTCCCCAGGTAATGTCACTATTTCTGTGAATCACTGTCACATAGAGTAGTGCACGTACAATAATTTTGCAAGAATATTCAGGAAGGAATTCCATGGAGGAATTCTGGACAGGAGTAAGTTTCACGCAGTATGTGGCATCATACTTCACGTAAATTCAGCTTGAGACTTTTGACCGGAAATAAATGCTGTCGAAACATGTGAGATCTCATTAGGGGATAAGAACTTGTCGCTAGGGGGTGTCTCATTTCAGTTCAAGGCAACATCCCGATAACATCACCATGACACCACATGGCTGATGGGATAGATATTTTCTGGGATGGGAGGTTGATTTGGGATACATCTGATATTCCTAGAAATCGTGTGTGTGTGTGTGTTTGATGTTTAAATTTCCATAAGGGTGATTCGTAAAAATCGTGAAAAGTGTCTGGGGAGTAATTCCTCATGCCATTGTGTCCGAGAGTCCCAAGAGGAGATTTCCATAGAAAATCGCTTGAGTCCCACGTGTCCCCAGCAAGGTGGGTGGCTGATGGGCAAATCATTAGCATTTATGAATTCATTGAGCGTTACGGGTGGGTGACAGTGAATGGCATGGAGGATGTCGTGGATTACCCTCATAATCGATTCACACCAACAATCGGCCACCTCATAAACACACTCAATGCCGCATCTTCACCTCCCAGTTCGTGCAGTGTAAATTTATATTTATGTCTCACACGCATTTATGAGAAATTCACCCATTCACCACCCTCCAGTCAGGCAGGCACATGTGTAAATTTATCATAAATTTTACAACTTTCTCCAGCTCCTCGGGGTTGATTGGGAGTGTTTGGGGTAAAAAGGGTGTGATTTGGGTCTTTGGAATTATTTTAAATACACCATACAACCGTCATTATTGCTAAGTGGGAGAGGCCAAATCTTCAAGTTTGACCAACTTAAATAATAAATTATGATATTTAAAGAGGTATGACTCGAATTTTCACTCAATTTTCATTTATATGCTAATGGACAGCACAAGTGACAGTGAGTCATGCTATAAAAACCCATCATATTCAATCTGGATATCCCACCAAAGCCATGCTTTTTGAAGTTCAGGAAGTTTATTTGAGAAAGATATTGAAAATACGTGAGCATGTTATCGCGTTTGTCAGTGATGATGAAAAGGAAATATTTGATTCGCAAATTATCAACTATTTAACGATTGAGAAAACTTCTTTTACCAAATATGCTTAAAAATACCTCTGGCTCTAAAAATTTATACGAGCATTTGCAATCGACTCACGTCAGAGGCATCAGTAAAACAAATGAGCAGAGGATCCTAAAAGGTGGGTTGAAAAATGCCTCCTACATTCCTTACAAATGTATGAATGTCAAGTCTGAGACGTTTCGCTCACAATTTCATAAAATTAATGTTCCCATCGATTGCAAAGAAGCACACAATTTACTTATTGAATACAAATTATTCGCAATTAGATCATATTTCATACATATGAGAAAATTGAGTTAAATTTTAATAACTGATTCCTGGAACTCGACACCACATCACGCTCCCACACTTAAATCCCTCTATTCTGCATAATGTGCTTTAGTGTGAGAAGGGATGAACAGCATAAAGGCATGAACTGCGAGAATAATAGAAAGCTGCACTCTATGCTAATAGGGGTGTAATTAAAGCCCTCCATTAAGCATGTCAATCAAATTCATTCTACCATATCGATATTCTCCATCGATTGCAGATTCTCATCAGGTATCCCAGGAGAGTATTAAATTGCAAGAATAAGTCATGTTCCATTGGCAAGCTTACGGAAAAGACCAAATTCACAGGAGGAAAATGATTTCAAGATCGTTGATGATTTAATTTACTTCTCACACTCCTCGTGATATGTTTCAAAATTAAAGAATATACTCGTGACATGGCTATATGTTATATCCTTGCTTGGCAATTGTCTGAGAATGTCAGACAACTGAAGAGAGTGAACGACAATATGTAATTCAAGGCACGTCTATCAATTGCTGCCATCCGCAAGAAAATCACCCACAGATCGCATCCTCGAGTGCATGAGTGAATGAATCACTGGTGAGATATTCCCTGGATCATACTTTTACTGAGGATTCAAAAAGTGAGCAATAGTATGGAAAGTTACAAAGAAATTGCATGGAATTATGGAACTACTTAGTGATTTAGAAATTCTCCGAATATTACCAAGGTCTTCATGAAACTTTGATTGTAATCTTTTGATTTCCGTGAAACTTTTGGCAATTCCAGTGATTTTGCGTTCATGACTTTTCATTCGGAATTGTCGTCATTCATTTATTTTGCCCAAGAATTCATGCAATGGCACTAATACTGTGGTCTAATATGAGATTGACTCCATCATCATCTACTTGGGAGATGAACGTCATCGGCTCATCATCACCACCAACAAAATCAAACAACACCCCCACTACATGATGAAATAATATCGTCATTGTCGACGATGTCGTCGCCTTGACTACATTTCAGACGTGACATCACGTGGTGAAAAAGTGAGATGCGTTTAAAGTCTAGTGCGCCTCCCATCCAATCCCATTTCCCATCCCCACACTCAGCGTGGTAGCTTTCCGATTGCTCTCAAGGAAGCGGATAACTAGAATGACTCAATGAATGGTTTTATGGTGATGGCAATGATGACAGTGTTGTATGAAGTGCCTCAATTTGATATTTTGTCGTTGGGGTTGTAAGAAGCCGCCCCACATGTTCACCTCAAATGATTTGAGAGTGTGTGTATAATGAATATTTTGACGGTAGATATCCAATTACTTTGCTTACACCCAAAACTCCCAATAATATCCTGCTCAACTTCTACAATTGAGCTTTTTATGGGTGGCGCTGAGCATTTGGGATGAGTGAGGAAAAGAATAAAAATTACCCACATGAAAGTGGCTTTTATGTACATAAAAAAGCGAAAGGTGGAAACTTGGCATAACTTACAGAGTTGATGCACAAGGAATTTTTAGATTCTCCTCAAATCGTCAGCATTTCTCAGAATTTTTTGTGTGCTTGTCGGTGCTCACCCTGTGAAATCGCCCTACATGACGCACCGAGCAAATTATTCTACTATTTAATTGAATTAAAAGGCAAAACTTTTATACAGAAAACACTAAATTTACATTATCCTCATGTGGTGTTCATAAAATTCTTCCCCAATTATTTCATTACACACACTTTGACTCAACGTTAGAAACTTGCGCAAAAAGGGCTTTCAACTGAAATTTATATTGAAAAAAAAAGCTTCTCCATAAAGCTGGTAGTTTTAAAATGGCTGAGATAAAGTGGAACAATGTGACATCAAGGACATTATGTGTCAGAATTAAATGAGTGAAGAGCTTTGAAAATTTTAAGGGAGCTTTTGTGAAAAAAAATATTCGCGCTCACATACTCAAGATAGTAGATAATGTCGCTTGTTCTTTGTACGTAATTTGAAAAATACACGCTATAAGAGATAAGATTGTCGTAAACAAGGATTACGTACTCTTAACCATTTCATGATAGGTATTTGTATATAATTACAATGTCATATGGATATTATTTTTATTTTAAAAACGTTTTGTGTATTTCTGCTGATGCTGAATTTGGTCACTATTGTATTTCTTCGCAGTTTTATATCCATATATATCTGTGAAACACTAAAATAAGATTTCGATTTAATTTCTTGCATCTTTCGTCTGGTGACATTTTCAACTCTGAAAAAATACTCGTAAAAAGCTGATGGTGTACAAACAGAGTAAGTGAGGTCTCTACTACACCTGCCACAATTTTTTTTATACATATACGAATTTAGCCTTTTTCACTCTGTCTCATCTTTCCTTCTCGCTCCTTTTATGTGCGAGGAAAATGTAAAAAAGTTATTCCATGTGAGAATGATAAATATTTCTTCTAGTCTAAGAAAAGGAAGAAATGGTGAAATTTGTTAGGCATTTCCGGAAGAATATTTCCACAAAGCGCGCTACATTCCCAAAGTCATCAATCACAAGTGGAGTGAGGAAAGGGAAATTTTGCCAGTAAATTTAACCAGAAAATCACGAAGGAAACTCATTTTCCAACCCCAAGCGCCTAATAATGAAATTAACACGCAGAATCAGACCACTATTTTATGCATTTTATTGCAATATCAATATATCTTTGTTCGCCTCTGGCACGCTTCTAAGAGCTTCGCATATCTAGTCTTGTTGCTGAAAAGCAGGTATGCCTCACGTTGATAAATGGGTAATTTGTAAATAGCTGGGGATTTCATAAATTTTCCACAGCACGGAATTTTCTTCTCAACCAACTTTCAATACAATATCAAATTTATAATCTTCATCCTAAACCATTTGCACCCACGTTGAAGTTGTGCAACTTCGTGGAAAATTGCAAACTGCATCACGAAGAGAGGTGGTTTTATACGCCAACGCCAACAAAAAGAGCCATTTAATAAACTCCAGTAATAGGGATTTTCCTGGTGAACACAAATGAAAGGCAATAGAGTATGGAAATTAATAGTGAAGAGGATTCGCTAGAAAATTCAATACTTACACCCGTTCTTGTGCTCAAACAATTTCATCTGCACGATAGGAATATTTCTGTCTACTTTCTTGCTGTTTGCCTTCGCTGGAGTTATTCAAAGACAATATTGAATCCAAGAGGGAGAAGAGAGAAAGGATATTTCAACTCATTCCTAATTAATTTACATTTATACTGCCCAAGATACATAAATATTTCGTTTTCTGACTAAACCTTGACGAGAGAGAGGTAAAAAATACATTAAAGAATAATATTTTGCAAAATATAGCACAAACCGGATCTCTCGTCTCTCAACACTCAAAGATTCCCTGTACGTAATTTGCTTTCGTGATATTAATTGGAAATATATAACTGTGCGAAGCTAAATGTGCATTTCAATTACAAAGTGCAGCGCTCGATTTCAATTGATGATTGTATAAAAATTAATTGGCAATATTATTTTTGGCATCTGTATTCTGACATATTTTCCATAGAATGTGGTTCATCGTTACTCAGAATGTAATAATCTAAATATTCGACTACTTCGCCATCCCTTCAATCGATTTCGAGTATTATTAACATTTTATATTTTGATATGCAGTCGATAAATCTTTTTTCTCGGAGATGCGTCATTTGAAATTCAAGTTGATATTGATTTTTTATGCCGCAAAAGTTCATAAATTAATATGGAAAGTGCGCCCCAAATGGCCAGAAGCGTATGGTAAGGGGTGGAAAATAACTAATAAACTCCACAGGAAATTATACAAATTCACTGCCTTTTGTGCCACTCCATTCACGCTTTTCATCAGCCTAGTGATTAAATTTTAATACGGAAAAACAGCATGAGTTTTGCTTCTATAATTTTAGTTTTATTTTCATGCCTTGTTCCCAATTAGAAGCATTACTGGAGATGTAGCTAGAAAACGCTCGAGTCAAGATACATATACCCATAATCAATTAATGGTAGGTCTAAAGGAAGCTTCCGTGTACTAATATGCGGGAAACTAATTAAAAGTTTTACCTTCTGGAAATAAAATATTACCTGAATTTTTGCCCTGGGAGATCAGGTGGATGGTTGAAAACTAATTTCTACACAGAGAAATATTCTTCAACTGCAAATTCCTTGGAGACCAGCAAACACTCGAGGGTGAAAGTTTTGTTTATCTTTGAAATTTTCAACCGAGTGGAAAAATACATTAAACAATATTAGATTTTTAGTTAACCGTCAACGACAATTTGCACACAGAAGCCCATTTTGGTGCATATATTTTTCACTCTACTCAAATGTGATGAATATAATTTGAAAAACGCACAAGTCACCCTTCTACCCGCGTATGTAATTTCAGAAGAGTCTAAGTTTTTTTTTTATCGATTTTCACATGTAAGTTGACCAAATGCTCAACGGACACACGTTTCGCGCCGACAACCAAAGCTGAACTGACGAGGAAATTCAGTTTTCGCATAGGATCTGTGGTGGAAATGTTCGAGGGGAAAAGCACACACCAACAGCGGTTGAAGCTCTATCGTAGCTTTCAACTACATAGAGCGCATGCCCTTCCAAAGCTCATCCATTCCCACATTCATTTCAAACCATTCTAGCAAAACATTGTGCCAACTTTTGTCCACAGCACAGTAAACTCTAGACTTTGGATTGTGATTTAAATGCCACAGCTTGTGAATTAGAAGAGAAGACAGAAAAAAAATTATCCACTTTCTTGCACAAGATTGTTCATCAACGTGCAAATTTCCAACAACCCTCCTTCATCTCATGAGCAAAGAACAAGCTTAAACATTTAGTTCATCATCAGGGAACGCACACACTGTGTTAGGAGACATAAATTAAAGCTCCTTTCTCTAACTCACCATCGGGGTAATTTCGGTTGTGAAGCTGGTCTGAAGGAGTAAAAGTGAGGCTATATACATAGTAAAGAAGGATTAAAATGAATTTCTAATTTTCCATTCTATGTAATATACCAGAAATAAATGCCAGTATTAATAGCTCTTTGCTACCTACACACACCAAATTCAGGTAGTAAATCCTTTTTTCCTCACAACGCCAAAAATATGAGTCGGAGAAAGTTGGTAGCAATTAATAATTTACTATGAGTGTCGCTGGACGGTTCACAGGAGGAATCACAGACAATATTTGGTGGTAATTATGCAATAAATTACAACGGGCACTACAAATGACTCCCTCGTGAAAGTAACAAAAGCAACAAGATGGACTGCCACATTAGGAGTTTCCCACATATTCCCTGATAAATAATCCTTAACGACATTTTTTGTGGGGTGACCAACTTTGCCATATCAGAAGTGGAAAAGAACAAATATGTATAAAAGGATATATATTGAGAAAATACATGAAAATATATTTTAAACTTCATAAACAGGGAAAAAAATTCCTCTACACACTGAAAATTCCAGAAATATTGACCCGGGAAATATATAACAGGAAATCCTGTACGGACCGACGCCAGCAATATCGCTATCAGTGAAAATGTTTGCTGTGTGACAAACAACCTACTTCTCCTCAAGTGGACGTTCTACCGCATCCGGTGAGTTACTCCAAATTTATTTTCTGCTATTTGTGACCAAAAATTAATCAAATTTATCAAAACCACCACAGTTGATGGCTCCTGTCAGCCATCAAATTCACTTTCATTCCTACATTGAATCTTGCAGAATAGCGAAAAGTCCACAAACCTGACCACGCGAGCTCCGATTTTTTATTTTCGTTTCTGACACTCGTGGTATTTGTGGCAATATAGAATGTAAAACCGCACATGGTAAAAAAGATTATAAAAAAAGATTTTTTTAATGGCTAAAACACAATCATAGAGCTCGTGGCGAAATGACATTAGCCGGTTATCAATTTCTACTAAGCAAATAAACAAATTAGAAATGAATCAGCTTTTGTATTCTAGCTTCATGCTTTAAACTGCATCAACCACATGTCACTGTTTTGCTTTGGCCAAAAACAAGAGCATAAAATTCAGTCTACCATTGCCATTTCATGTGATCGAGATGAATGTGTATTGACATTTCCATTTTATTGACTTTTGGCCTCATTGTACAAGCGATTTATCAGAGAGTATCAATCCAAGCTATTATTTTATTGAAATATAGCTCATCACTATCACTAGTGAAATCACCAGTGAACCGATATGTTTCTATAAGTTGAAACTCATTGTTGGCAAAACATGGGCCAGCAGTAGCTTCAGTGTTGGTATAAATATAAAGTATTACATTGCAAAATAATCGACCAGTCATGAGTAGAAAATATATCTGTTACTTACAGAATAATCATTAGGAGCCAAAAATGTGCAATGAAAGGAAAATGTTCATTTATAAACAACAACTTTGCATGATATTAAATGTGAGAACCATTGCCGCCCATCAAAGTTGGTACCATCGATTTTCTTCTCTTCACCGCCATGAGCATGTGAAATGTCTTTGCCACAGAAACAAGATCAACTCCACGAGACACATTATACAAATTGTTATTGTACTCATGTATATAAAGTATTTCACTCAATTTATGCAAATGAGTGAAAATTTTTAACCTTGGCTGAGTGCCACCCGAAAACGCAGAGGGTGTCTTTTCTCATGAGAGAAGAGAAAAGACATCAAAAGCACAACACAACCTACTGGCGTCACAGGAAAAGTGTAAAGATTTTCTTTCAATGGATTTCGCAGGTGGAAGTGAGACGATGAAGTTTTATTTGAAAAACTCCCACCCAACAGACAACTGAGAAATAGTGTGCTTTTAGAAGAATTTCCTTTTACGCGAGTAAAAATAGGATGGGCACATCCTAGGGCACATCCGATGGAGTTTGCGATTTTTTAATGAACTAAAATCAACTTGGTGTAAGTTTATTTCCTGTTCTATTGTCGACATTTTTATCCCTCCTGAGAGCTACAAAGAGCAGAACGAGTCTATTGATAGTTTATCCAACAAATTTGTTCCTGATGGGAAAATCCTGGGAGAGATATGTGAATTTCCCTGTGAGATGAGGCGAAAAGTCGTATATTTCAGTGTCACACCACAACCATGCAAATGTTTTGGAATGGCTGCAACTGGAGTAGGAATATAAATTGCTTGCCGTTCCCCGCGTTACTCACCAAGGAGTGTCTATTCCATTCCGCTTAAATTTAAATTGAGACATTCGCACATGATGGTGCTATAAAAATTTCCACTCATTATCACACACGACTCTGCATATCTCGACAGCCAAATGAGACCCTCCAATTAAAATCGCTTTAGGGCGAGAGAATCATGCAGCCACTATTGTCCCAGGGGCGCACCAGACGAGTCTTCTGTGCCGACATGTGTTTTTCGGCCTGACACTCCATGTTCCCAATAATATGAGGGGCGCGTCTCGTAAAACCAACAAAAGCTCCACCACTCCGACCAAGCCCTTTGTCAATTTTCCCTCCACTCAAGAGGATGCTAAAGTGGATCGTGCAAGCGCCAGCTCAGGTCAATGGGATCCTTAAAATATTTCAAAGACACTTGGTCGCTCAGCTGCATACGAGATACACATTTTTCATGCAAGAAAGTGCCATTAAGCTCCCACCACTCTACACCCCACTCAGGATGATATCTTGCACTGTATATAAATTACGTGAAAATATGCAGAATGAATTGCAGATAAATCGAGCACTCACACTTTAAATACACATATACACATTGAATATGGCAAAAAATGCAGAAAAGGCATATTCCCAAATTATCATGACAATGCAATAAAATTCAATGTGAAATTTTGTGCGACATGTCATAATTGGATTCTCGAATACGTGGGGCTGTAAAGAGCCAAAATGCCGAAATACGGTAAGACTTCTTATACCCTTCTTTTTATACATTTCTTCTCTCGATTGTCAATTAACAATGCAATACACACCCACAACCTCAAAAAACAAGGTATCTAAATTGCACAATTTCAGAACATTATTGGGTTTTTGCAGTGCTACTTTTGATGCCAAAAACTGAATTAAAAATTTTTGAAATGTTAATATTTCAAATTTATTGTATCCCATCAACACCAGAATTTGTCCCATTTTCTGATTTGTCTTTAGTGTGAAACTTTTTTATAGCAATGTTAAATTTCATGACTTGTGATATGAATTTTCAAAGCATACCCAAAAACTTCCTGCAACACAGTAACTCTTTTGTACTTATAATACCATATAATTTTTAATGGCATGAAGATGTAAGGAGCGTCACTTGCAAGTGCACTGTCTAATCAATATTTCAATATGATATTCATATGTGTGACGTCTTACGAAATTGTGTTGTATGATATATGCACATATCTTATGTGGCAAAAACACTATAAATATACGTGTATATTACATGATTAATTCTAAGGGGCCAATGTTCCTCTGTGAACTCTGCAAGCATGTTTATGAAATATTTCAATCACAAACAATTTTTAATCTTACTCCCTGGATAAATCAAATCCTTGTACTGAGTTTATTACATACCATCAATCTTATGGGAAGATTCAATATTAACAAACGTGAAATGAGATTTTTCCCTCCTTTTTAATTTAATGCAAAGTCAGAGAGCTTTTCCCCACCCTTCAGATATACACTTTCTTTCCTTTGAGAAGGGTAATCTTCCATAGCCTGACTGTCATCAGACAAAAAAAGACATCACCCAGAGACAATTGCAGTGCGGCAAACACGATCGATCAATTTCACTCCGACAATTTATTTCCCCACTGAATTTATACTGTACAAACTTATAGGATTTCATGGTACTTGAAAACGCCTGTTAGTTTTTGCGTCATCGACAAAAAATGGCCAGCAATATGAATTATTCGCATTATTGTGACTATAATTGATTTTCTTTCCAATTCCTCTCCCAAAATATCAAATGGTAATTGCTTTCGGCAGAAAGGTACGATGGACTGTCGAGAAATAGACGTGAAACAAATGGTTAAATTAATATTAAGGAATCAAGAGAGAGATTGAATGGGAGTGTTGAACATTTGCAAATGTGATGCAATAATCCACATTAATGGGGTGGATTCATTGAAAAATATGCGCGCCAAATTCTCGCGTATCCCTCTTTACTACAGAATTAAATGTAATAAGCCGTGCGCCAAGGTAGGGTCGTTTACGTAGGTAGTGCCTATGGACCATTTGGTCGAAAACACGACACAGACTGTTACATTCATTTGGATTAGGTTTATGTATGTAAAAGTTACGATTCGCGTGCACGCTGATTTTTTCTAACTTTGTAATCGGAAATTTCCATTGAACTTGCAAGATTAAAAAAAATTGAACTTCACAATTCATTACCTATTTGTAGAAAAATATTCTTAAAAAATTTACTGCACAGCACGGGTTAATGCATCATGTTGATTGTATCGGCTGTACTGAGAGCATTTGATGTGTGCCGTGAATTGAATACCACCGATGCCCACCGAAAGCCAGACAGGATGGCGAGGAAATTCACGGTACCTTTTCCGAACAGGACGGATGAGGGGGAGTGAGATCGAGAGATTGGAATCGCGTCGGGAAACAGGAGAACGCACATAAACCTCAATGGGGGAGATTAATCGAGAATCAATAGAGTTCGGGAAGCCCATTGTTTATTTACAATGTTTCACAGTGTATTTTGTGTTAGTGCCTTTGGTATTTTATGTGGAGTTTGATGTTATTCTGTCATGCCCAACGCCTTTTGCATACTGTCGTCACACCACCAAACATGGCTCCGCAGCGCAGAGACACTTAAATATCGTGAGTGAGCTGGAGATTTTCATGCAAACCCTTCCTGATTATGTATACTCAAATGCTTTTATGATTACGGCTCGTGGGAGAATGCCAAGTCAACTTGTGCTTCCCAAAGACAGATTTCGATCTCCTTCAGGCCGAGGATGACATCCTGTCATCATGAGCTGAGTCACTCTGCTTGAACGAATTGACTCTCCCTGTCGCCAGAAGTTGGGGTGCGGCTATAGGAGGTCTCAAACACTTGGGCAACCCCCAAAAAAGAGTCTTCCCACATCCATTAACATAGGTTGGCAATTTTCATTAACTTTTAGGGACGCACTGGTCAAGTCCATGATTGATGTTGTAATTGAAAAGAGTCACGAGGCGCCCACTGAATATTCCAAAAGAGTCTTCCTCTCAATAGCCGTCTTTCCAGGTGATGATTGATGTTACACATCACCAAATCTCACAGCCGAGCCCCCGAGACAGAGTGCTAGACCCGAAGTCACAATAAGATGCTGCCTCTGTGATTAATTGAATGACGATTTTTGGCAGTTTTCACACACATTAGGCACATGAGGTCAAATACCTAGACTCAGGGTGTCTCTTTCATATAGACAAAGAAAGACGTTTGCAGAAAACACACGAGGCGATTTCATCATTTTAGAATTCAGTACCAAAAACAGTACAAGAGCCATTATTATTGGTATTACGAGGAGAGAACATTCTAGAGAGAGAGAGAAAGAGAGAGAGAGAGAGAGAGAGCTAATATACTAGAAAAAAGGTGAATTCAAATAATGATTTTCCAAGAATATTTCCTTCGAATTAATCCAATTTTAGTATTCAACATGGGAAATGTGTTGGTTTTATAGCAAAGTTGCTTATAACAGATTTCATGTTTTGATATGTTGCAATTAATATCAATTTGTGCACAGAGCATAAACAAGTACATCAAGAAATCCAATTATGAGGAATCCTTGGTATTTTTATTTAGAAGAATTCCCAGATGCGAAATTGAGATCGTGAAATAAGAGGGTCTTAAGGTAAGAATTGTTTAATAAGCTGTGAGAAAATCAAGTTAGAAAATGATAAAGTGGAAATTAAGAAAACCTTTTCTTCTGCACAACATATTGCTACTCTATAAAGTTCACAAAACTTTTCCAAATTGAATCAGTCGAGCCGTAATGAGATCGACAAGAAGGAAAAGCGCTTTATTGTGGAAAACTCTCTTAAGGATATTACAGTGACCAGTTGGTGAAATAACTCGTGCAAGATGTGGTTGATTTTATTTTAAGCTGCTGTGAGAGAATCGGCAACAAAATTTCGAAATGTTTTATGTTCTTGTTGAGCAAAACGTTCCAAATTGGAAGAATTATACATTGAAAAATATGAGGAATATGCATTAAATATAGACTTTGTAAAATCGTCAATTTATTGTTGGCAGACACAAGTGAGTTTATTGTCCCATGCCTTATTTTGACTTTAAAGGAGAAGATAAAGAAAACTTTGCTTCTTTTTTTGTTCTCCCCTGCAACAATAAAATATTTAGACCCCGAGAAACACACACTCAGGCAAACAATAAATTTGAATTGCATGAATAATCCATATTGACTGGGTATGAGAATTCTCTTTACACTTTCAAATTTCTATCCGGTTACATAGAAAGACAGTAGCAGTTACATGCGAGAATTCTTTATTTTCGCTTCCCTCCCAGCAAAAGTTGTGTTACAAAGTTGAAATTTTCTTCTTCACGGTGTTGGAAAAGAAATCTCGAGGCCGCAGGGAATTGTTCAGGAAAAAAATACCGTAATTCCAGCGAGTTAGTGCGAAAGGATATAAATGTAGAAGTTGCGAAGTGTGGCAGTGTGGGGATATGTTGTGTTGTAGATAAGGCCTTTTACTTTGATAAAAAAGAGTGAGTAAATGACGACTGCTGCTTTCTCAATTACACATTGAGTCCCAACAACAATGGTATAAGGGTGGAGGGTGAGAGAGAGTAAGAAGAGGTGGGAGATGAAGTGAGCTAATTAATTCTTTCGCCTTCCGAATAACACTCCACTTGGAGGGTTAATTAAAACTTTTACTATGTAATTATATACATTTTCACGTGGCCTCCCAAACTGACGCCAAAATCGCATGCAAGAGACAGAAAAATCATGGCAAAAATATAAGCATCAGAAAAAAGAACTACAGTTCACATATGAATTAATTGGCACTCTATTGCTACGATGCAACTGGAATATAAAATTTTAAAATTAGATAGGTATATATCTCTTACGCACCAACTCTCCAATATAACTTTTAATTCGTCAATGTAAATTTAAAAAGTGTGATACAAGTGCTGGCACACGATGCATACAAAACGTGCCATTTATCATTTTTAAAAGCTCACCACCTTCATATTTTATTCAAAAACAGTCGCGATGATCTTTTCAAACAGAGCAATTTATGTCCTTTTCTGTATTCGACCATTAAATTATTTCCTTTACCGACACCAACTCCGATAATTATGTTCAACAGTCTCGCTATTATCTGACGCTGAAAAAGGTTGCAGAGGAGATTTTCCGTGTGACAGTGGTGAATTAAGTGGATTAAAAATAAACACTGATCGCGGGTGTACGCAATTATTAATTATTATTGCAAATTTCATCAGAATATATTGCGAAATTATCTAGAACCATACACGGTTATAAATGGGCTGAGCTGGTAATTTACTCTTGCGTTTTATCTACGTGCAGAGAGTTTAAATCTAAAGATTTTTACTACAAAATACTACATATTCTCTTGTCAGGCTTCTCGCATTATCCAAGGCGAGCAATTGCTTAACGATTTTCTGCCGTGTATCCGCACAGTCGAGAACCGCTTCTTTCAATGCAATGTGGATCATCAACAAATCAATTAGAGCAATTAAATATCGATACATCAATCATATTCAATTGATTTTGTTTGCAATCAACCAAAAAGAGTGTGGAAAGAGTTTCATATGTACATATGTATGTATGTATATGTTTTTCTCACAACTTAAATGATTAAGAATGCGGAATGGAGAGAGAGAGGGAGAGTGAAAAATGTGCTAAAACGCACAGTTATCAGATTCGAAATGTTCATTCAAGAGAGAAAAAAACTCTTCAATATTTACTCAATTATTTTATTCTGTGACGTCAGTTGAAGAAATTACCTCCTAGCCCCCATACACACCCTCTTCTAGAAGCGGCACATACGAGAATATACATATAAGCTTATTTCCATTGATAAATATTTACTTATGGGTTAAAAGCCAAAGCACAGAAGCACCACCTTGAAGTCAGTGAACGAAAATTTATGGGTGCTTTGCCGAATTAGAAATAAATACAATTTTCCCACCCATATGACGGGTGCTCAATGCGCGAATGATGAGTACCGAGACGTGGGATTGCAAGAGGCCGATTAGGGGCGAATGCGGTGAGGGGCTTTTTGTGTGATTTGCCAAAGTACACAGACTATTCATCCTTTCAAATCGATACGCATATTTCGAGAGGCTTCTGGGAAGATGCATCATCATTGACCAACATTGGAAAATTCTATAAATACGTGTAATATCATCCAACTCACGCATTGTCGAAAACGCACGCGAGTGATGTGAAGGAGGAGAGAGATGATGTACAACATTTGCACAACATTCCACTTTCAATTGCTTTCAACATTGCTGCAGACATCACAACATTCTGCATCACATTCTAAGCAAGATCAAAAATACAGTCAAGAGTAGTTTTCTCCAAAGGCTTGAACTTTACATGCATTTTCATATTTCACACTTTGTTATGACGTTGTAAAAGTAGTGCATGTGTAGTGAGATTTTTAGAAACCAATCAAATTTATGTTCCTCGCTGTATATCGCGATTGTTCAGCAAGTGAAAACACACAAACACATGACATCATTAAAAAGTAGAAGAAAATTTGATATTAAATTGCGTCCGAATGACGCAGAAAATTCATTTTCACCCAAATCCTATTTATAGTTGTTATATGCCACAGCCAAATAAAATACAATGGTACAAATTTTTCCTTCACCCCCAGGAGAACATGAAACAACAAAGAGATTGCGACATGAAGAGAAAGTTTGTATGCGAGAGGACAAGGGAGAAAATGAAAAATTTAAGTGTATATGCGGAAGGTTTTATATTTCCGTATAATATGAGAGACCCTTGGTAAACTTTTCCAATAAATATTGAATATTCTTCAAATGCAAATTATTCCCAAAGGTGGAAACAGCCAGAGGGAAGGGAGAATCACAGAAATTTTTCCTATTATCTACAAAAATCCAGAGAATTCACCTTGAAGTTGTACATAGAAGTTATGTTAAAGCTTTTCAATTTGGATGTTCAGGAAAAATGTCCACCCTTTCGAGGTATTTTAACAAGCCATAATAAGCACATTCTGAGAAGATTTTCCATATATTGTCCCAGAGAAATGTTATTTTTATATGTTTTCCTCTGAATTGTTGGTTTCTCATGCATAACGTCTGACTTTTCTCTGGTCTTACTTCGCGTGTCATCTCAAGATTGAAGCATACATGCAAAAGGCTTCAACATTTTCTACCCAAACCACGAATTTTATGAAATCATCTAATAATTTCAAACATTCCATTTTTTTTATTGAACTTCTGCCTGAATTTTGATCGCATAATGCCATTAATCAAACTCTATTTTTACTGTCATACTTTTTGTTAAAAAAAAATGAAGCTATAAAATTTTCCACAGCGCTCTGAAAGGAATTTCTCGGAAAAGCGAACTCCCATCTGGATCAATATCATTAATTCCATTAGAGCAGTGACTGATGAATTATTGAGTAGAGAACTATTATAAAATAAACTCAAATTGTGATACAATCGTTAATTTGCATAAGAAATTCAAAGCTCATATGCTGGTGGGATTAATTCATACGACACGTCATAGAATAAATGAAAGTTTAAAGCTATTGTAATTTACCACTAATTACTATGAATATTTATTCTATGTATTGTGGCAAATATGTACATAGAAGGTGGAAAAATGTAGGTGAAAACCCTTCATTATTTATTACACACGGTCACGAATTATGCCGGACATTTTAGTACATTAGTGTACTTTTTACGTTGTTTCTATTGCTTACATTCCTCTACAAATATACGTATGTGTCTAATCTCTAATAATGTCATACAAAAGTGCTCGTGCTCAATGAATTCTCAGAGTCCCTAATACAGTCCTGTATGATTTTTAGTCAGACAGATTGTGCAGATTTCTATTATGTATGACTGCTTTTTACATAAAATATAGTCAAACACATACAAATGAATCGCATAGCATTTATTGTTATTTAAAAACACTGAGACACCATGTCATGTGTGACATTGCACATAATAGCGACAGTATAACGCGGAGAACAAACTGAACGGCTACTGTTGATAAGTGATAACCTAATCATGCTTGTGCGCTTACACATTCTCGTGTGTGTTGTTTATGTTGTCATGCACATAATATTTGTGAACAGAGGTGACGTTCCCTATATTCAGATCTTATACTCTGACATTGTCACACTGTACAAATTTCCTCACTTTTTCACACAGTACAAACTACGTAGCAGCTAAGTGGACATACGCGACAGTGGTCGGTTTGCGGGTCTCCAAAGTACAGGAAGTAAACTTTTAAGCAAACTTGCGCCAGTAGTCACAAAATCCTACAACCACGACGTCACGGAAATTATTTACAATGTGATTCACAAGATTATTTCGTTCCTTTCTTCTTTTCCAATTTTTTTTCCCGTATTTATTATTTTTCTCCTGCTCACTCCTCACAAGAATTATTTCACTTAGGTCACACGCTGTGGTGGTTCCCTCAATGTGCTATATTTTTTTTGAGATTTATTCTTTTGATGTGATTTAAAATTCCACATCCGGACGAAAAACACGCAGTTGACATAAAAACGGAATAATCCCGTTTGAATACGCACATAAAGAGAGGAGTTTAATTCAAAGTGAATAATCCCGTAAGGGGAGAAAAAAGAACTCAAAGTTCTCTTTCACACTAAATCACTATAATGACCAAGAATAATAACTTTATAATGCATGACCTGCTCCAAACTGATAAGAAAGTCACACACTCCCATGACGAAGGAGATAAGGTGTTTTTTCCTCTCGTCTAGAGTGTACACACTTTATGTATTTGCTGTATAGAATTGAATAGATAGTGTATTCCATGGAAAATACGAATATCGCTAATGCACATACTAATAGTGAATTACAGAAAAATTGTAGACATAATGAGAAATTTTCTCAATACTTTCTGTTCATCGCATTGATTTTAAATTATCTATACATACAATGTGTATGTCTCTTCTCGCATCTCATCTCATACAAAATTGTTTTCTTTTTTAACACACTTTAAGAACACTGAGTGCATAGATGGGCAAAAAAATCCCTTCCAACCGATAAACTAAAAGTATCTGAACCCTGTCATTTTTGACTAGCCACATGAGGTCATGAAAGTACCATATTTTCCATCAAATGGAAAAACTATACACGTGTATTAAGATGGTAATACATTGACACTATAAATGTTTTATTAGAACCTCTAACGAGTAAATCAAATTATTTAGCGTAGAGGATGAAAAAATTGTGTTAATTACATTTTCCATCTGTAATATTTGCGCACATGTATTAATTTATCATCAAAGTAGATTTGCGCAGATGAGAAAAAGTAAAGATGCTCAAAGTGTTAAGAGACTCCCAACACTTGACGGGACGCACCAAGAGATCAATACGCAAGAAAATATAGTGCGTGAGAGTGTTTCCCTCCTATTCTGGGAAATCCCACCCACGGGGAATTAGGGGCTGATCCGCGCTGCCCACGGACTATGTATTGTGCTGAATTTTCCAGGGAGTTTACACATGAGGCATGGCACTGAGATCAAGATGAGAGTGTGGAAAGAAAATAAATAATAAATTAATTGGCACTGCGGGGAAAATTATTGCTTCCCGACGCCGCGATTTCTCATTCCGTGTGTTGACGATTCGGTCGGGTTTTTCAGTTCAAGGTCGATGGTGATTTGAATAATCACTCGTTGGCCGCCTAGAGGTGTATTTACACGGACACGCTACGGTGTATCAAAAGAAAACAACGAAGTCGCGTAAAATGGCTGGAAACTTGCAATTCCTCACCATGTAATTTCTTCTTCTTGCCACAGCCTCTCTCTCACTCACACTACCGCCGCCACAGTAACTTTCATGCCGTCAAAATAGACAACTCCACTGGCGCCTCATGTTCATTATACCTTGAGCTGGTGTTGCATATTGCCTGGAGTGGTTTATAAAAAGTGCCAAGAGAATGCAATGTAAATTGCAACAAATGCCGAGAAATAAAAACACCAAATAAATGAGATTGCAGAAAAATATTGCTTCCAATGTGTAGGAGCGTACGAGAGAAACTGCAGCAGATGCAGCCACGACAGGAGGACGATATTAATGGAGGGAGATTCAGCTGACAAAGTGTCCTTTCGGTCCTTTCGCAATGAATGCATCCGCTCTCTATTCTAATCAAGGGGTGTCTCAGCATGCAGAATCTATGCCTCAAGTTTCCATTCCGCCAAGCAGATCGATACACTGAATTTATATAGTTTTAACGCGAAAATTTTCACGAATTCCCAAAGGTAAAGACTTTTTTCTCGCCAACCCCTATTTTTGCAACCCTTGTTCGCAAAATTCCCTCTTCTAGCACTCTTCTCGACAACGGACAAAGGCACATTCAAAGCAACTCACCGTGAAATGGGGCTCTGCAGAGACACAAATCGTGAGAAAAGCTACACAATCATGCGCAGCTGAAAAGTCGTGATTAATTTTCCTTTCGCTTTTCACCACCTTGGACCAGACGACACACAGTTAGTTGCGAACGCAGAAGCGACTCCGGGGACGACCTTTACTTTTGCATTGTATTACAACACCAATATGCAATATAGTCCATACAGTCCACTAATGTCACTTATTACAGTCGTTCCAGGCACAAATATTTATTCCTTCTCCCACGGCATTGATTCTTACGTCAATTTGCTGGAGCTGAAAGCACACTCTGGGGCGCGCGCGTTACAATTAATTGCACTTCCGATCGAAATGTCCTCAAGATTGATCAGCAAATTTCGCTTCCTTCAAAGCACAAAATTGTATCTCGTAGAGTTATGAAACTGGAAAAGTTTTTAAAGAAACTTTCCTGCACAGTCAATTATTTTACTCATGACTACGTTATCAAAAGGCGATTCACTTTCTGACCATTGGCTGGTTTTCACTGGAATTGTCAGTGTTGCGTATGTGTAAGTGGATATTATTGGAAGTAAAACATCTTCAATTTATACTGTACAACTCCTGTCCGTTTTTTCTCTCTGTCTCTCCTATTCTTTAGCCACACTCACCACCACCTCATTCGCTGGTTCTAGAAGTTTATGGTGTTAAAAGTGAAAGATACAAAAAAGTGGATGGAATTTGGTGATACGAAGTAAGAAAATATGAGAAAAATATTTAAAACATTGTGAGAATCGTGAAGAAAAAAATCCGGTTTATCTCCGTATGGAATTTAGATAGTATGTAAGAAATTCAAGAAAATATGTATGTACGTAGTATATCTCTTCGTGTATATGTGATATAACCTACTAAATACTCTCCATTCGATATTCCAAAATTGTAAGGAGAGGAAAGAGAGACACTTGGCGTAGCGCAATTGATTTGTCTCTTTTGGCAAATCAATGGAGCAATTCGCTGTTTGCGAAAAAGGTGAAAAGCACCCACTTTATATTCTATCCGCTTTTCAGCATCACTCACAGTTTTCTTCCTTTTTGCATTATTAATTATATCATTATATTGTTCCCATTTTATTATTTCGCGCGTTCTTCTTCACTTCGCTAGCGGCGCACTTGTGGAGTGTCGCTTTTTTCTCTGTCGAGTATATTCGCGCCTCCTTCCCAAAAAAATTTAATTCATCACAATAAATAATCGACAGAACATGAAAGAAGCAGCAGCATCGCAGCAGAAAAACGAATTAAATTGACGAATTGAATTTTGACTGGGCGAAGAGAGAGATAATGTGAGTGAACGCAGACTCTGGGGCGAGTGAATGAGTGAGGAATCAGAATAGAAGCACATGAGAGATACAAACTTTTCACGAAATGAAACTCTTTCTTCATTAACACAGTCTCACACGAGCCAGTGCTATAAATCTCGTGGCCTGGGCACAGACAAGAAAACTTCAGTGATTTTCCATCAAAATTGCAATGCGATATATCGAAGCATTCGCCACAATTAATGTACAACTTGTTGAACTCAAATGCACTTTTGTGTTTTATCAGTGGCTGCCTTTTTTCTGCACACCACACACTGTCTCTCTCGCACTCACGCCGCGGCGCCTCTTTCGCTCCCCTTCGCGCACTTTTTTCCTCTCTTAAGGTATATATATTTGCTCAGCAGTGTGGCTGCCCCGTGTTGTATGTGGCTCCGATGGCACGTCGATCGCGAGTGAGGCCGGAGTGCCTGTCCTAGTTGATTTGCGCCAGCCAACAAACAGGCACCAGCGCCAGAGCGACAACGACAAAACGATAATTGCCTGGCGCACACTTGAGCTACGGCGATGCTCCTGCCCTGGCCGCGGCCTCTTGTCGTCTCGCTCCCGCTCGCACTCCGGCCGCCATCGCCTCCCCTCTCCGCCCGTACACAGCACGCGCGTGAAGATGTGTGCAGCGCCAGAGCCGCGGCGGGGGCCAGCGAGAATCCCTGATTGATCGCGAGGAGTCCCGCCAAGGTCATTGGCACTCAAGCACCGAGCTGACCTCAATAGCATCACCTGAGCGCTCGCGAGATAACTCACAAGCCGCTCTAATCCCTCATCCAGAGTGCCGCTCGCGAAATCGGCACACGTAAAAGAGTGACAGGGAATTTCGAAACGTGCTACGAAGTTGATGCGAGACGATCACTTTCGCTTGCCTTGAAAGCGCGTAAGGACATTGAGACTTCTTGCATTAACCCATTATTTCAATTTTAGAAATATTTTACGTATTTACATGCTAAACACAGAAATTACAAGAAATCAACATTCACTTCAAAAAAATTTTAAATACCATAATTTTGATTCTACAATTTCAGTGTTTTGTTTCTTTCAGGAACGCTATAATCATATTGAACTCAGACAATTCTATGGAAAGTTTTTAACCCGCTAAAAATATTTGTACTAAGATATCAGATAATTGAAACGGATTTTAAGCCTTTTAAAGAAATTTTTTTTTAACTAAATACAGAAAAAATCCGGCAACAAAGAACTTAACTGGAAACAAAATTATGATTTTTTAACATCGTCATATTTCATGTAATCAATAAACTATAAGTCATCTGTAATGGCAACTGAGGTATGAACTTTTGTGATCTTTTAGGCGTCAAAAATATTGAAGAACTTATGCATTTTCAGTGTGAGCATTCGGCTGTCGATTGCTGCCTTGCGACAGGGACGATTCCGATTATTGAGAATCGGTAATCTTGGTGCAAGTTCCTGTCCTTCCGCCACATGTGAATGTTCTTGCTCAACGTCTTGCTTATTAAGCCTCGCAGATTGGCGCCTTGTCAATTCTGATGGTACACTCAGTGTCTTCCGCCTGTTCCGCTTGTTGTCTTCAGGTTTCTTTTCACCCTTCTTGGGACTCACCTCGTGCAGGGACGTCAGCGATCGTTTTGGTTGACACATTGCTCCACTTAGTGTCTTTCGCCTGTTCCGCTTGTTGTTGTCTTCAGGATTCTTTTCGCCTTTCTTAGGAGTGACCGACACAAGACAGGATTGGTCCGTCAAACTTGGTGGAGGTGAACAAACTTGGCTCCTTGATTGACTCTCATTTACATATTTCACAATCACACGTGTGTTTATGAAATTCATCCAATCACCAAAATTATCAGGAAAATTCTCACTACAAAGTGAGTTGAGACTGACTGTGCTCGACGATGCTGTGGCGTTTGAGTTTGTAAATTTTTCATAGTCTCTGGACTTTTGGGCGCCGGCATTGTCAGACTTTAATTCGGTCTTTGTTGGATTCTCCTGGATCAATTCGAGAAACTCTGAAGATTCAACATAAACTGATTTCGTCCTCGAACGCAGAACTCGTCTCTCACTAACGTCTGTAAGAGGAGACTTTGCAAACTCTTTTGTATCACTTTGACCCTTCTTGGGACTCTTGACACGCTGTAATGGCCGAAAATCTTGCAGTTCCGAACGCTTATTCACATAGTGTGAGCATGAGCGTGTCCTCAGCGTTAATTTACTTAGTTGCGGTAGCTGTGAACATGCATGGCTCTCACTTGCATACTTGACACGTCTAGTTATCCCTACATTAGATACATTAATTGTACTGTCCGGAGACTTGTCACTGCAAACGGAGTTGAGTGTAACTGTGCTCGAGGACGAAAATGTAGTTGCACTCTGGAGCCCCTTTGCTATTGCATTATCGGATTTTAATTCTGACCTCGATGGCATAAGTGGCTCATCATTACACGTCGAATTTTGCTTATTGTCAATCTTGCTGAGACTTCTTTCAAAGTCTTTTTGCATAGGATCGCTTAAATCTGTACTTCTCTTCGTATACATTGAGTATGAACGTTTTCTGAGTGTCAATTTCCTTTCATCCAGTTGCCCTGAATTCTCACATGAATTCTCTAAGCGCATTTTCTTCTTAACCGACATCTCTTCACCTGAATTCCCTGCATATTTCTCATTAGCTGTGCTCAGTGTTGACGGTGCAGCGAAATTTTGGGTGCTTGAGAGCTCAACAAATCCTCTCTTCAGAGATTCTCTTGGTTCAATTTCTGTTCTGATCGAATTTCCCTGTGCCAATTCCTGTCCTGTGGACTGAGCGCAAATAGACTTTGCTCTCGAACGCAAAATTCGTCTCTCATCGTAGTTCTCCAAAAGAATTCTCGGAATTTCTGTAGTCTCTGTTTGTGTTGAAGATTCACCCTCAGAAGTTTGTACACTTTGAGCAAGACTTTCTTTGTTGCCTGAGGAGATCTGCTCATCCTTTTGCTTGTCAATTGTCTGGAGCACTTGATCGCAATCTGAGCACGTGTACTTTCGACGGACGTAGTTTTTATCACAATTCATGTGAATCCCACAGGAGCCGCAAAATTTGCAAATCCTCATCTTCCAGTGACTGGCATTTGTGGAGCGACCGGTGGGGCATCGACAGTTCTCAGCACTGCAAGAAACGTTGCGCTCAAGTTCGGAAAATGCCCGAGGTGCCATTTCCCAAGATGCATCTCTAAAACACACACAAAATGTACATTAGCATGAAATGTTGAGATATTCAGAGCATACGAAATACCTGTCAGGAATAAAGACATTGCGGTTGATGAGAAACTCCCTGAAGACTTTTTCATCGTTGCACAGAGGGCACCTGAAGAAGTAGCCGGCCGAGAGAGCGCACTGCGCTAGACACGTTCTGTGAAACCACCCGGACGAGCAACAAGGCGTCCGAATGGATCTCAAGGGATGATACTGTTCCATGCTGCAACTGCAGATAGTGCAGATCTCCTCGGAGTTATGAGGCTCTGCATCGTCCGGCAAATCAATGTGGCGGTGACAGAAGGATTGGAAGGTGTTGTAAAATATATACCGAGCATTGTTTTTTGCTCCACACACGGTGTGAAAGAATCGAAAGCACTTTTTATTGCAGCAGGCCACGTTGGCCCCGGTACCGCGGCAGTAGGTACATTTCTGCAAAGAGATAAGAGCGCCCCTGAACACTTGACGCCAATATAACCCTCTTTTGACACTCACCTTATTTACAAATTTCTCCGCACATTCCAAGATATCAGGCACCAGGAATCCACGAATGCCCTCATCATCCTCACCATTCTGCTCCATGATTGTTGTCAGGAGCTGAAAAAAGGGCACTTTTAGTTAGAAATTGGGCTTATCTCTTAGCGTCTCCCGGAAACTCACCAGACAGTAGTAGTGAACCGAGACGCGGCCCTTCCGCAGAAACTCTCCGTAGTTGACATCGTCCTGCTCTGAGGACTTGCACAGGCTACAGACCAGCATTGGAATTAGCAATAAAACTCCGCAATTCACTCAAAGAATATCAACTTCACATACAGAGCGTCGGCTTGCAATGGAGAACTCGCCTAGTTCGCGCTTTTTCTTTGACACATCCCTATTGACGCTAACTTCACACGATTGTTAGAAAAGTCTCCAAAAACGGTTTATTGATATATTCGCTTTATTCTCTGAAATTATTTTTAGATGTTTGAGAAGAAAATTAATTCTTTTTCAATTCTGACTGAATTTAAAATGTAGGAATATGAAATTTGTATGTGTACTGAGATTGCAAAGATTAATCCAAAAGTTTTCTTCTTTGGAGACTTTGAAATCGAAATGTTGGTTGCCATGAAACTTTAAAAATGTCGTGAAGAATTCACAGAATTCATCGATGGCATGTAATGAAAAAGAAAAACAAAAATTAATACCGGTTATCATAATCCTGTTCCGTACTCGATTCTATAAAATACGAAATCCTCTTATTATCTGATAATAAAGCCTTTTTATTGATTGAAATGTTCTTCAGATTATTACATAACAATGGTATTAATCCGTTCTTTGGAGTTTTTTTTTATCTTCATTTTTACTACTATTTGTCAGTAATATTTATGTGAAGTTTTTTCAAGGAAGAAAATGTTATTCTTTGGTCAAAAATTGAGTGCAGCAAATGCATTTTGCATGTGGGAGATTTTACAAAAAATGTTTAATTAAATGTGTTGTAAATATTTGTATATTAAAAAGTCTACTTCTCTATTATTTAATCTTTCTTCCCGTACAACTATTTGCTAATCAGCTTTCAAATCTCACTCAAGTCTATTTTCTAGTTTATAAATGTTTAATCACAAATTGTCATGATAGATAAAAATGTATGAGGATGTCCTTCTAAAGGAAAAAATTATCCTACAATGAGATATAGTGATAAAATAGTAACTCTACTGATTATTGATTCTACCCCTTTTGGGAGATTAAGGGCCCGTTGTCTCAAACAATCGGTATACTATTCAATGGACAGAGAGATTATTGCCAAATATTTGAGAATAGCAATTGGATCGAGAGTATTTCCTTGAATTGCACGAAAAGCTGAGAATAAAGTCTGTGAACTACTCGAGCGTCATCAGCAGTAGAAACCTGAATGATAAAGTGAGGTCAGACGTGACCACGACCGCTCGAGAAACTCCTTGATCCGCTCACTATCACTGACTGTGTGTCATGTCCAAGCAATTCAGACCACTTAACTGATGCAGTTCTTCTTCGGGCCGCGTCGCTTCTTAAAGCCGCCCATCTGCTTCAACAGTTGCGAATTCTCGTCATCAATATCCGAGTGCGGATCCCACAATCTCAAGCGCCGAGGGATGTAGATTAGACCAGCCAGGGTGATGACTGCAAAAGGAGGAGGTGAGAAAGTGTGATTAATTGCCTCTTGCAACGAATGTTTATGGCCACAGAAGTGGAAAAGCTACAGATTCAAGATGAAGATAATTTTTTTCAAGACCTCTTGACTAAACCAAACATCTGCAATGGGAAAATAATAGAAGACAAAATAATGTTGATATATAAAATCATTAAATGAAAAAAAAGTCACCAATGTCCTTGCGAAGCTCATCATGCAGAAAGATCAACTCTGATACTCACAGTTCAAAATGCAGGGAAATGTGACGTAGAAATTGAAAGTGGTGGAGCGAAAATACAAGGCCTCCGTAAAGTATAGCACCATGGTCAATGCCAATCCACAGCCCCCCATGCTGACTACCCTGGAAAACGAGTGCGGCTATTAGCATATCGGAAAATTGCTCAACTCCTCCACAATTTCCGGCACGAAATGCCCGGAGAAACACTCACGGTTTGTAGTGGATGTAGAGGGTGCAGTGAACTAAGGCTATCGCCTTCAGAATACAGTACATTCCCAGGATTCGGGATACGGTGAAGTCACCTGAAAAGGGAAACTGTGAATCTCTGCTGTGTCCGCACGACTTGGGGCAGGAACCTTCAATGAATTGTGCATCCATGTGGTCCCCGAGGAAGCTCCGTCGCTCAATGTAGCAGCGAATGGCCGTGCCAAAGTCCATGAATGCAATGAATGCTATCCATCCTGTGTCAGGAAAAGCGTGGAAGAAGAATAATGGTGCATTTTAGTTAGGCGGTCTCTCGATCCGGAAACGAAGCAATGGAAAATATTTACCACGGAAGGCGTAGAGAACCTTTCTCTCCATCGCTGTTTGGCTGGGCATTTTCCTGAAAAGAGTCACACACACACAGTGTATAAATGGCCTATTTACATTGAATAGCGGCGAAATGGGGGAGAACTCACGAATAATTTATGCAATCAATGTCCCTTTCCTTTCGCCCCAATTAACCTTTACAATGGGTGGTGGAATTTATGGCATTTTCGCACTCTGTCCACTCAATTATGCGCGATTTTCTGTGACCTGCAAGTGAAGAGAAGACTGCAATGTGCAATGCAATAAGAATAGCGCAGAATTTATGTCATTTTTCCCTCTTTTCTTCGAAACTCCTTCCATAAATAAACAATAGAGATGACATGATATTTCGCAAAGTGCTAAAACTCGCACTATTTAGGAGATGTTATTCCTTGATTGAAAAGGAAATTATCAGTACACGAAGAATACAAAGCAGTATTGTGCAAATTTTACAATATATTCGACATAATTGTACGTATCTTGCTTCAAAATTTAATATTTAAATACCAATAACACTATTGCTCCTCCATCCAAAAAGTCAATCGAGTTTTGTTTTGCAGAATTCCGGCTTTTGCGAAAAATCACTTCAATCTCTGTTTTTCAGAACAAGGAGTCACTTACTAGTAAGCACACTATTAGATATGAATCTGGGAAGATTTTCAATGCAATTCTTATCAATTTTATCACAGTATTTAGGGAGAAAATTGATTTTCCTCGCGTTTCTTTGGTGATTGTTTTTCTTCTCAATCAGCACGGCAGCCAATATAGGCAATGCGAAAAGGGAAGTTGTCACCACTGTCCGAGGATGTTTTGATTTTTCAGCCTAGTGGATTTGCCTTTCTGCACATTTTCTCCTAATATGAGCAGTCCAAGCAGTCGACAAGTTATAAAACTCTACCGAGACTTACTGAAGTATGGCGAACAGTTGAAATTTACCGACAAGGAGTACTTCAAGAAGCGCATAAGGAAGGAATTTGAAGAAAACAAACACTTAACCTCTTCAGAGGATATTCTCTTCAACTTCAAGGTAAACAAGTCACATTGATCCAGGAATTTTGCATTTATTTCGCTCTCCTTACTTTGCAGCGTGGAGAAATTCTTCTAGCAAAGGCCAGGGTTGTGTAAAATGCTGAAATCTGTGGTCTTCCGCTATTTCCCTAGGCCATTTCCTAGCTTGAGCATTGCCTGTAAATCCACAATTGATTACTCTCGAGTTCCGCGGATCCTTGATGAAGATGTCGAGGTAAGCTTTGTCAGAGGAAGCGGCCCTGGAGGACAAGCAGTAAATAAGACCTCCAATTGCTGTGTCTTGCGCCACAAACCGACGGGGATTGTTGTTAAATGCCACATTCATCGATCCGCGAGTCAGAATCGCAAGGAAGCTCGTGAGATTCTCACCCGGAAAGTCGACAACCTGATAAATGGAGAATTTTCAGTGGAAAATCAAGAAAAATCTTTGGAGCGACAGAAAAGCCGGGAATCTGATCGCCGACGGAAGAAATTGCAGGAACTCAAGAGGCTATGGAAAGAGCGAGAACAGCCAGATTAGCTCTACAAATAAGTTTATTTTGTAGTTTTACCATGAACTAAAGTCGCCAAACTCGTAGGCAATGTTCTTTCTTTTCTTTGACGATGGACCTGGTTCAGAATTCGGCCCTTCACGCTTTTGGGATTCAATCTTAATGTACTTCCCCACACCTTTTCTGTACGTGATCAAAGGCTGTGCTTGTTGTTTCTTCCTCTCCTTCTCATCCAACTCCTTTTGTTGCTTCTCAGCTTCTTCGGCGCGGTCTTTAGCAAGCTGGTCATCCACTTCTTGGAAAGGATCCACAAATACTTGTGCTCTCTGAATGATGATGTCCTCAATTGGCCTGTCCTTGTTGTCTACCTCAATTTTCTCCATTTCATTAAATGTCTCCAGCCCTCCAACCAGCTTCCCGAACACCGTGTGCTTTCCATCCAAGTGTCGACACGACCGGAAAGTGATAAAGCTGAAAGTATTTTTCAATATAACTTCATATTCCAAAACCTTCCTTAAGTCAACTCACAATTGCGATCCGTTGGTATTTGGACCTGAATTGGCCATGGAGAGCATCCCTCGGCCGGTATGAGAGAGATTCGGCTTGAACTCATCCTCGAACTTCTTCCCCCAGAAGGACTTTCCTCCAGTTCCCGTGCTCGTGGGATCTCCGCCCTGAATCATAAAGTTCCTGATAGATCTGTGGAACTTGGTGCCGTCATAGTATCCTTGCGAGGCGAGTTTGATGAAGTTTTCGCAGGTTTTCGGCACAACATCGCAATGAAGCTCCAGATTTAGGGGTCCGAGGTTGGTCTGCAGCCTCACGTAGCCCTTCTTCTTCACTCTCTCATACCTCACTTCGTCTTCGGCGATTATTGCTGCCTCGTGATTGAGGGCAGTCTCCATGGTCGTGGAGGTGAAACTGGCGGCCACGGCACCTGTAGAGTAGTGGGCAGCATTGAATTTGTCCGCCACCTTCTTCTCCTGCACAATCTCTTCTGCCGGCTTATAGTCCTTCTCTAGCTGCTCCAAGATGTCTTTTGTCTCCATCGAGATGGTTTTAAGGCGACCCTTGGGATCCTTCTTTTCCGCAAGCTCCTCCTCCGTCTCCACACGCAGATTCTTCCGCACATGATGGAAGGTGGAAATATTGAACTTTTCCAGATTTCCCGGATCTTGCAGAACGATGATGTCTTTTCTAGTAAACGGAGTGTCATCTATTAGGTCCTTCCAATTTTTCGTTTTAACGTTAAGCTGCTCGATTGCCTCATGCGAAAACACATTTCCTGTTGTGGCAATGGCCACAATGTGGGAGTTCTTTGTGAAAGGCTTGAAAAGAGTCGGGCAGTGGTAGAGATCATCGTGGTTCTTCTGGAACGTCAGCTTGATAAGGGACTTTGCTTCCAGTGGTTCTCCGGTGATTGGGTTGATTTTGTATTTTCGCAAAAAGTCCACAATTGCCTGCAGTTCAAAGATATTGCCATTTCGGTCGCAGTAAGGATGCTCAAAAGGGACCATCGAGAGGCTACAGTGGTCGAAGGGGAGTCTCTTGAACCTGAGATTCTCGTCGTCCTTGGAGTCCACTTTTTTACCACCGTAGAACTGAGACCACTCTGTGTACGTGAGGTACATCTTGTCCTTCTGGTGCTGTCGTTTCCCCATTTTCGCGGGTTTCTTGTTTTTCGCACAGAATTGAAAAGAAAACACGCAATGAAAATCACAACATATGTTGACAGCTGTGTTCACCACGAAGTGCGCTACGAGCGTCGCCTCCGAAAAATTTCTCCACTTGGGGCGCTGCTATGCATTAAGGCGAATCGCGCCTTTTCTTTCCAATTATAACGTTACAGTAACTCTGGCTTGAAGTGTCTGAAGTAGTTTATCAAATACCTGCTTGATGAATTAAAGGTTTGGTCATTGAGTTTATCTCATCTTACTGGATGGTAGCGATGCTGTTAGGAACCAACGAGTGCAATTAATTTCTGAAACAAGATTTAATATGTATATGTTTCATTCATGTTTCACATCTGCCTATCGAGATGGCACGGAATCAGCTATTGGATTCCTCAAAGGTCATTCCGTTCCACAGTGTGAGGAAGTTGGCAATTTCAGTCTTATTTAAAGTCCATTAAGAGTTCATATATTTTCGAAGGCAGCCTATTTTAAATTGCTCACAGTCGCCGTCTGAACATGCTCTGCTCCACTTTTTTAGCTCATCTTCTCCCTTCAGATGTTGTTGAGACGCATCAAAGAGAGCAAAACTGGAGTGCAGTCCAAAATGGATCGCAGCTGCATTTATAAGAGAATATGTGCAAATTTGGACCATAGAATGCTGCAATTTGAGTCATCTTTTTGCTCTATTTTGTCACGCACTGAAAAAATCTCATCCAACACTGCACGATGTCACACTAATTTCGGTCACATTACCAATTAAGAAATAAGAGAAATGTTCTTTCGAGTGATTTACATACGTTAAATTAATTTCACATGGCGCTCTTTGCAAATCTTCCAAATTTCCACCCTAAATTCTGCTTTCTGTGATATTTCTCACATATATTTCCATGGTCTTTCAACGGGCTGAATTCTATGGGCATTATCAAAAGTTCTCATCAATCACACAATCGAACGTGTGATATGACCATGTGATTGACAGTTTAATTTCCAACATTTGCCTCTGTGTGATATCGCTGAGAGAGTAAATTTGCTGAGTTCATTGAGAAAAGAGACACATTCGTGCCTTCGTAGTGTTCATTCACTCGAAATAATTACAGCGCGAAGTTCATTAAAGAGTTTATAAATTTATCCCACATTCACACAGAGAATGGGATGCAAGAGAGGCTATAAGAAATATGCTAAAATGTTTGAGAGACATTCTTCATATCGTTTTAGAAAGATATATTATAACGATTCTAACACGTTTGGTATTTATGTTGCATTATTGCAGGTGTGATAAATAAAATGACATCTAATTGTGCATTTTGTCCACAAATTATATTTATTTTTATGCATATTGATTCAATTTTCTGGCTCACTGAATCGCCTCGGGATTTTTAAAAATAAAATGAACTCTTATAAGAAGCGTTCAGCCGGGTTATAAAGAGACTTGACAGCCGGGTACCTGATGCGTTTTCGGAAAACGTCCATTCTGGGTTCATTCTGTGTTTTGGTGCTTTGTTTACCAAAAAATGGCTGGCCTAAGAAAGCTTGTCAGTGAATTAGAACAAGAGGTGATCGACTTGAGGCGTCAACTTGTGGAGAAGGAACAGCACTTGGCCCTGGTGAAGTCTCAGGTGGAATACTCAAAGGAAGAGCCCAATAAGCTGACCAATGAACAGATCGCCAGATACAGCCGGCAAATCCTGGTTCCGGACATTGGCATTCGTGGGCAGCTGAAGCTGAAAGAAGCCTCCATCCTCATTGTTGGTGCTGGTGGTCTCGGTTGCCCAGCTGCTGTCTACCTAACTGCTGCTGGAATTGGCACTATAGGCATTGTGGACTATGACACCGTCGAAATTAATAACCTTCACCGGCAGACTCTCTTCACGGAAGCTGACATTGGCACCGCAAAAGTCACTGCTATGGAGAAAACTCTGTACCGGATGAATGGACGAGTGAATATCAATCCTTACCATGCACAGTTGAGCAGTAAGAATGCTTTGAAAATCATTTCTGAATATGATATTGTGCTGGATGCCACTGATAATGTAGCCACGAGGTATCTACTGAGCGACGCTTGTGTCCTGGCAAAGAAACCGCTGGTATCCGGCAGTGCCCTCCAATTCGACGGTCAGCTGACGGTATACAACTATAAGGACGGACCTTGCTATCGCTGCATTCACCCAAAGCCACCAAATCCTGATCACGTGCAGAACTGTGGTGATGGTGGAGTTCTGGGGCCCATCACGGGTGTCATTGGCTCTTTGATGTCACTTGAGGCTATCAAGATACTCCTAGATTTTCAAGGAGTTCTCTCAAGGAGTCTCCTCGTCTTTGATGGCTTCGATGGAAGGTTCCGGACGCTGAAATTGCGTGGAAAAACTGCTGATTGTGCTTCTTGTTCAGAAAATCCGACAATAATCGAATTGATCGACTACGAAATGTTCTGTGGAGCTCCGGCGAATGATAAAGATCGTCAAGTGGATCTACTACAGTCCAATGAGAGGATATCTGCACAAGAGTACCTTGAGATTACGACAACGAAAACACCACATCTCCTGGTTGATGTGCGAATGCCCAATGAGATGGAAATCTGCGCTCTTCAAAATTCCATGAACATCTCAATTGAGGACATAAAGAGTTCCAAGATTGAGGACATCGCGAAGGATTTGGCCAGCAAGAAACTTCCCATTTTCATTGTGTGTCGTCGTGGGAATGACTCTCAAAAAGCAGTAAAGATGTTGAAAGAACACATCAAAGGTGAAAATGCCCCAAAAGACATAATTGGAGGACTTCACGCCTGGACGAAGAATATTGATCCAGGCTTTCCAATCTACTGACATCAGTAAGTAGATGTAAGATCGTCACTTGAGAATGATTTTTATCGTTTTCTTCTAAGCTCAGGACAAATTTTATTACAATTTATTTTATTATCTAAATATCATTATGTATTTACAAATTTTCTTTGCTCTTCGTTTGATTTGTCTCAAATACTGCTGAACAATGCATAATTTTATATGTTCTGCGTTTTGCAAATGACATGCAAAAGGTCAGAAAATCTTCCTCTTTGAGACCAGTTTGTACTTAGAATTATTGCATAATTTTGTCAGATTGATCTCAAATTTTTCTGCATATAAATTCAATTGATAATAATAGATTTACAACACTCAAATGAAGATACAGTCTTAGCGAGATTAAATAAACAATTATAAAATGACACTACAAAGTATATTCCTATATCTTAATATAGACAACATCAGAGATATTTTCCACATAATTGATTATCAAATGTGGAAAATCCTATTCCAATTAAGCAATTTTTGAAAGAACTGATTGCGTTGTTCTTACAATGTATAGTTTCTTCAGTCCTTTGGTTCTTTTCAATTGCTTCTAATGCTCTTATAGGAATCCTCCGTCGTCGAGTGAGTTTTCTCGATGTTATGAAATCTTACCGGCGAGAAGGATGATATTCGGACTTAAAAATTTGAATGAAGCAGTTCTCTGTGAGCTTCTGTGTCGGATTCTTCGTCGTCACTCGATGGGGGTGTCTCGAGTAGAGGCACACCCAAGTCTAGATATTCATCGTTAGCTGTTGCACTCAGGATTTTGTCCAGATCGCCAACCAGTTGGGAGAAGTTTGGCCGATCTTGCGGATTAAACTGCCAACATTGTCTCATAAGCATGTATCTGAAATGATTTTGGGAAAATCAATTTCCATTCCATGATTAAATTCTAGATTTTTAGACTTACATGTTATTTGAGCAACGTTTAGGCTTATCTAGACGATGATCGCAACGTAGGAAAATATTGAGATCATCGGCAGAGTAAATTGATGGATAAGGTTGCTCTCCAAAAGACATGATTTCCCACAGAAGAATTCCATAAGACCACCTTAAAGTCAGAGATGAGTTCAGAAGTCAATGGGGAAAGTGTACTTGATATGTAATGTAATGACTTACACATCACTTTTGGTGTCATAGAATTTGTCTGTCAGAGACTCGGGCGCCATCCATTTGATCGGTAGTCGTCCGTTTGTTGCCTTTCTGTAGTAATCTGTGTCCTGAATGTCTCTAGCTAGACCAAAATCGGCAATCTTCATTACGTAATCGTCGCTCACGAGAACGTTACGGGCCGCCAAATCTCTGTGAATGCACTGCGAAAGCAACAAAGAGGTCTTCAAAATCCTTATCGTATGAAAAGGATCGCGCTAACCTACCCTTCTAGAAGCTAAGTACTCCATTCCCCTCGCAATTTGGAATGCGAACGAAATGAGGTGCTTCTGTGTGAGGTTCTTCTTATCAGGATCGTATTCCTCTGCCTCAGTTTTGGTAACACATGGAATCTCAAACTCCGATCGAGGTCGGTTTTTCTTGAGGAAATCCTTTAGATTGCCGTGCGGCGCATATTCGACGATGACGTAGAGTGGTCCATTTTGACTGCAACAACCGAGTAAGTTGATTATGTTGATGTGCTTCCCAATCATTTTCATAACTTCCATTTCATGAACCAAGCTCGCCATGTCTGAGTCTGTGTGTCCTTCTTTCACCATCTTAACTGCCACAACGGATCCATAGCCGTTCTTGACCAAACTATTGGCTTCAGCCATGATGACACGCCCGAAAGCACCTTCGCCCAGGGTTTTGCCCAGAACCAAATGATTCCTGGGGAACTCCCAATTGGAGTCCATGGGGAATTCGTATTCAGAGATGGGTTGAGGATCGTTGTTCACACTTTGCATCTGTGTCGTACGTTGTTTCTCAATTTTGATGATAGGTACGATAACGGCATCAGGATTTGAAGAATCTGGAGCGGGCTTGATGACTATGACTTTCTTATTCCACTGATGGACCGTCTGCATGCGATGTTTCATAATTAATTTCTCCCGGTTGAGCTTCTTGTAAGTGCAGACAATCAGGATTGACGATAGGAGGAGGAGAACAGAGAAGGCAATTACACATATAGTGTAGATGCTGTAGTTTCTGATAGGTGTGACTCGAGGTGGCTCTTCCACAACGTGCAGGTAGGCGCTCGCCGTGGTGGCTCCTAAAGTGTTGGCTGCGAAACAAGTATACCACCCAGCGTCATCGTATGTGACGTTCTCTAATTTTAAGATTCCAGGACTATCAGACTCCGACTGAAAGTGCGGTAAATTTAATATTAAGAACAGAACCTCAATAGAAAATGCTTGGATTTAGAAATAAAAGCATTGTAGTATGATCTGGGGTGTGGGTTTTATAAAAAGCCATGCAATAAATCTGTCTTTCATGCAACAACCTTCACCTTTTTGAGCAATGATGTACAATTTTTGGGATCATGACAAAAACCTTCCAACCACTCTATAGCGTAACCAAGGCTAGACACCACTTTGCATTCAATTTGTCCGGAAGCTCCAGGTGATAGAGTCAAATTGCTGGGATGCGGTGTAAAGATTGGTCTGTGATTTATGGTTTCTGAAATTGAAGAATACGAAACATACAAATATCCACCACCTTCTGAAATACATAAAAACTATAATTATCCCCAAAACAGTAGCTGAAGATTGAGACCTGGAAAGAATGTTTAGGCAACTGTGTGAAACACTGAACCAGACAGGAAAGGACAGAAAAAAACCAATCACCAGATGAAGAACGTAACGAGAACTACCTTCAATTTGGCATGTTCTGGGAGATCTGTTCCATTTTTAGCTTTCGATCGGAACTTATACCATTCTGTATGTGCTTCCAAATCACTCAGGCTTTCGCACGAAAACGTGACTGTCTTGTTAAGAACGGCAGTCTGGTTTACTGGTGGTGAGATAATATACGGTCGTGAAGGGTATCGATCTGATAAGGAGGTGGGAGGATTAGTACAATGTCCTTTACTTAAGTCCATATTTCAATTACCCATAACTGAAACATGATATGTGAAATTGATACAGCCCATCGTATTGCAGGCGTTGCACGTGTAGTTGCCAGCGTCACTTGGGACTGCGGATTCCATCACGAGACCAGATTTGGTGTATCGTGTGTCGCCAAGGTGGCGATTTATTGGCCCATTGTTCTTCAACCACGTTATTACAGGTGGTGGGTTTCCAGTCGCTGCACACTTGAGGGATATTGTGTGTCCAGTTGGTTTTGAGCATAGCATAAACATTTTCTCCTTTCTGATGAAGACTGGTGCACTCAGTGCTGTGTTTTTGGCTGTGTTGGTGGTATTTTTCGCAATTAAGGTCTCCACTGAGGAGTCTGTGATCTCATTAACCCCATTATCCACAATTATTTTCTGGGGATGTTTCTGAGATATTTGGGAATAGATCTCAATATCTCCTAAATAATGAGATCTTCTATCTATTATGGTCATAAGATAATTTTATAATGAGTATAGTAATACTAGGTTTAATAAATAGAGTGTTATGATATGGACTTTGATACTCTACCTTGGATTATGAGAGCTATGGTGTGATTAATGCATCCCAGCGAATTGCAAACGTTGCAGGTGTAGTTTCCGGCGTCTTCCAGGATGAGATCCTCAAGGGTGATTGACCTCTTGTTATAGATAACCTGTCCGTATTTTCTTTGAATTGGTTTTCCATTCTTAGTCCAGGTGATGTTAGGATCAGGATTGCCAGCAGCATTACACTTCAATTTGACCATATTTCCTGATGGACGTGCCAAAAGCCGAGACAAGGTTCCTGGCTTGCTGAAATATGGAGCAACAAGGTGTGTTGATGAGTTGTCACGAATTGGTGATCTTGTTGAGGCATCCACGAGATCATCAGGATCGTCCTTTGATGTCTGAATAATTTGCTCGTCGAAGTAGTCATCCGAGTCAAGGTCGTCTCCCAATTGCATGTTTTCAGATATTTGAGACTGAATCTCAAGATTTCCAGAGAAGTTTGAATCATCCTCAGGCACTGATCGGGATCTGTTGTCCACAGTTAGTGTGAGATTCGACCATTCATTCTGTGCGGAATGACAGGCATAAACTGCCGCATCTGCCTTGCGGATCCTCTCGAATTTGATTCTATTGAGAAATAAATAGATGTTATTGAGGAGTCCTCAGAGTCTCGAGAGCTTGAAAAGTCTCACATTTTTGTCTGCTTTGAGTTTAGCTCAAGTGGTGATGCATTCCTAAACCACAATGGACTGTCGTAGCTGCATTTAAGTACAACCCTCGAGAAGACTGGAACTGTTTCTCGAAGCACCTTTTTCTGTCCTGTTTTAATTGAATTAGAGATAAAAAGAAAATGATTATAAAACGCTCTCAAATTCTGAGGTAAGAGAGTTTTTCCAACATATTCTGATCTGGCAAATATGTATACAATGTAGTCCCGTTGGAAATAATTTCGTGACGCGGCGTGAATACCCATAAAATTGAATACACTCTCTCATGGATTATTGGGAAAAATAAATCGAATTTCACTGCCTGGTGAACTGAAAATTCAATATTAGATCGCGGGGCTTTGTTGGGCTGCCTCTTGTGGCCTTCTGATCGGAAATAGCATTTGTTTAAAATTTATGAAAACGTTAAAAAGCAAAACGCTCCCAATGTACCACATAGTCATGTACTCTGTACCACATACACTTATTTACTGTTTCATCCCAAAGGAAGAGCAGACACGCGCTATACTGAGAAGATGTGCGCTGTTAATTTTGGGGCAAATCGTACACAGATTTGCAAATATCCAAATTCTTGAGAAACATGAAAAGATGGCATTTTACTATAACCGTGCTATACGAAATTTGGTTCCCAGAATTCCTCGTTGTGAGCATCAAAAGAAAGAGGAACATCTCAATTGGAACTCAATAACAGACGAAACGTGTGTTTTCTCACCACCCGGCGTGAAAATTCGCTATTTTAGCAAATTGGAAAGAAATTTCTGAAATAGTTTTGGCATGTGTAATAGAGCATGAGGAGTTGATTTCACATATTTGTGCCCTTTCACTATGTGGCACTGTATTGATTTTTTAGCGCAGCAATTGAATGTGAATTGAGTAATGAGAAATGCAGTGCATACTAAAGAATCCACAACTATAATGCATAGAGGAAAATAAAGAGACAATCAGCTTTTTGTGTGCAACAAAAAGCATCTTGTAAGTCACTCATACAGACAATATTGTGATAATCTCTTCAGTTGATGATGATTGTGATCAACAAAACAAGCCATTTAGCATTCTCTCCTGATGCATTTTCCCCTCATATGCAACAGCATTCATGCACGAGTGATGATGCCGATAGAAAATCATGCGGATTAAATTAATATGAAAGCAGATTGTGTGGCACTGAGATGAATCCTTTGACTCTGGCCATGAGTTGGTGTATTTTTATAATGTGTGTGCACATGGAAAGAGGTTTAGCCGAAAGATGGTTCGTTTGAAAGTAAAATTGAAATTAAATTTTCCTTGAAATTAATCGGGATCTCGTATGCGTACGCCTCATTTTACTTTTTCCTCACCTAAATGGGCGTCTTTTAATGGCACACGCACACACACATTTTGGAAACATTCTACGGTGAAGTGGGGAGCAGGGAGGATCGGGGTCGATCATTAGTGGAGAATTTGAGATGTTTCGTGCATTGAATCAATAATAAATAATTTATCGAATCACCTATTTGCCACATTTTACGCGGCTGAAAGAGGCACACAGCATGTGCAAATGAGGGTTCATGTTAATCTATTGGTAATAAAATTGTGTTTTATAGTACAAAGGCGTGATTCAAGTCTCGCATTTTATTTGTTCATATTTGCCGGTGTGTATTTATGTTTGGCGTATTTAAGATGTGCACACGTCGGTAAATTAAAGAAATGGACACTAATGCACTGAGACAAGGAGACGACAGGTCTTAAACAGCCGTTTAATTGACTTTATGACTTTTTTCACATTCAATTACACGCCATTGCTGAGTGCTAGTGAGTATTCACAGAGATTTACAGAATCTTCTGCCGCTATAAATTGAAATTTTACACGTTTCCACTCTTTGTCTCGCGCAAACAAGGGTTGAGATGAATATGATTGGATACGGACATAAGAAGAAACGAATAAGATGAGAGCAGTCTTCGTCAAACAGATTATGTATCAAAAAATAACTCGTCTAGACACTTTAACGATCATTAATAAATAATTGTGTTGGTGGATATTTGTTAACAAGCTCGATTTTTCCCTTCGATGCATCTTCCTCACATGTCTTGTCAGTCAGGCCCACAAGCCATTTAATTGATGTCCAAGTTGATGTCTCATATTGAGCTTTTTCTTCCACTTCTTGCGTAAGTTGTCCTCCTTATAAATTCACTATTTATGTATGTGAACATCACAAGTTTAATTGTCAAACATTATCGTATATTTGTCATCAAGAAATGGACGTTAGTAAGAATTCTTCAGGTTGTTCGCCGCCACACTCTTGGGTGGAACTTGATAAAGAAGCCCATTTGGACACGATAAGAAGGGTGACAGTGACATATTTTTAATTAGGATAATGTGGAGAAGAAAAAGGTAATGATAAGGAGAAATTTCCCCTAGAATTTTAAAAACAAACCGCGTCCCATTTATATTACAGCGATCACAGCTAAGAATATTGAAATGTCCCACTTCCGCTGTTATGTTGTGAGATTCAACGAAATGACTCAATTACCACCAATTAAATTGAACATTAATATGAGGGGTTTTATTGTTCCAATGCCGAGTGAGATGAAAAAAAGAAAACTTCTCAATGAAAGTGTCCAAGTGGAGGAACAGGCAATAAAATGGCAAGATTTCGCTTTCATCTCACGAAAATGAGCTGATGAAAAAATGTAAATTCATCTTAAGTGTTGGAGCATAAAGCAAAAATATTTATTTTATTTCATTTGAAGAGTGGAAAACACGCACTTTGACTAGATTTTTATTGTAACTCCTTTTTTTCTCTCTCTGGCTTTGAGTATGAGAAGGTGAGAGTGGATATAGGCACTTTTATTAGAGTGAAGTGGTCTTTGTTCTTTTACACTTTAGCCGGAAATCTTTCAAATATGTGGTTGGGATATTTGGAAGAGTATATGTACATGGCGTAAACAGGAAGGAAAGACACTCAAGATATTATTCTGAATACGAGATGCCAAAAAGGAGACACGAACGGTGCTTCCAAGTGAAACGCAATAAGAATATACTTAAACGTTCTTTGACACTCTCTATATGAGCATCTTCTAAACAATCGCTTGATTATGTAATTTATGCGCAACAGGTATGAGAATTTATGATGAATTGTAATAATGCCAAGAGCCACATTTAATTGCGCGTGCAAATTGATAATCTAGCAATATTGCGCGCCCGGACGCAGCATTTCGGAAGTCTTCATGACGGCCTACGTGAGGCGAAAGACATCTAGTTCTGCAAAGAGAATTTTATAGAAGGATTGCAAGTGCAAAATGTTTGCTGAGCACATGGAACATTTCAAGAGAGATAAATCTCTCGCCAGAATTTACATGGTAGCCTGGATGCGCGTCTCTCCCTCGTCTTTTAGACATGATGATGGCAAGAGACACCGTCTTGTAGGCAGTTTTTTCCTCTGCACTTCTTTTACAACTATGCAGTGGAAGACATAAAAAGACAGGAGGGATGCCTGCACATCTGTCAGACACGTGTTTCACCATCCGAGGACCTTCAGTCGACCAGAACCACATTCGTTCTGGATTGTCTGTATTTGGTATCGTATTTAATGACTTATGCACTTTGAATATCATCTCCAATTTATCGTGATTCCCACCGAAAATGTCTCAAATGACCCTGAACAGTTTGCTCTCTCAATTGGAAATTAATTAAATGCACCACTGATGGTGGATTTCAATAAACCCCTATATAAAGACAAAAACAAGAATAGGGGTTGCAATAATACAAAATAGATTGAGATTCCTCAGCAATAATTAGAATTCATGCGTGCATAACAATAAATCAATGCAGCACATAACATTTTAAGTAACGCGAAAATTGCAGTTGCAGCAGAATATTAAATAAAAGGCATCTTATAAACTTGTACTCTGTTGCATCTTTTGCATTTAGTATTTTGCACAGAACATTGCCATATTTCAGAATATTACAAGCAATAAAATGATGAGACACGCCGCGGTCAGTGTCTCAGCATTAAATCACGGTTGGAGTAAATTACAAGACGATGAATAATTATAAGGGTGCAGAAACGTGATTCTTCTCTGGCTGGAGCAAGGAACGTATTTGCTGCTGAATACAATTGTGGACAGATTTGCACGGTTGTTAAATGACCACCGTGAAGAGGTGTAAGTGATCTGAGCAAGAGGTGAACCGTGGCAAAGACAATGAGATGATTAACACTAGAATAGCTGGAGATTCATTGTTAGAATTGTATCCACCTTTCTGGCATCATCACACACACAGGGCGTTAAAGGCTTGATGATCGCGTTTGGTGATCAATAAATCAGTGTCGATCACTCATTTTCCCCTCGCTGGCGTGATCATCAATGTCAAAATAGTACCATGGAAGACACTTTTGCTTGAAAAGTTATTCGTCGAGGCATCAGAACTTTGAACTTATCGTGGAGATGACGTAAAAAAATCCAATTCAACAGAGTGTGAACAGACAAATGGGACTATTAAATGGAGGAACATGAAAATGTAACCACTTTGAGGGGAGAAAGTATTGAGTTCGTATACCGAGGATCAAAATGTTGTGATGAGTTACAAATGCTCGCCGCAATAAGATGTTTTAATCATATGTACTTTATATCAATTACACTTAAATGTGCAGGGGATGATTTCAGTCATCATGGCTATAGTGAGCTACGAATGGGGCACACAGTGTATAACGTCGTCTGGTTAGTTTTTTTTTATTTCTATATTGACAGAAAATTGATGATAAAATTGGGAATGTACGATCGTCATGTGGCACGAATCACCAAAATGGGGCAGTTTTCACTGCCCACAATTGATTTTTTCGACAGAAATCTCAATCACGAGCCGAGGAAAAGCACTCAAACAGCCAAACTCAATGTCTGCTTCGCGCTGATGATGATGGACACGAAATGAAGGCGAATTTTAAAATAAACTAATGTGATCTTTCCCATGTACAACATTTCATCTTTTGGCATTTTGGCGGAAAAAAACTCATGCAATGTGTTGTGCTTAATCGTCACTAATCTGTCTGTTCTTTTCACCATATTATTTTCACACCTCACGAGTGATTTCTACACAGATTTATGATTTGGCTGAGCAGCTCAATTCTAATACGTAGAATTTATTATTGAAGTTTTATGGCACAAAATTTAAATTTGGACAGTGAATTAGAATGAGTGGTTGCTAATTCTCGTGCGATATAAGTAATTCTGAGGAAATGGTTAAGAGTGCGATGAATTTTAAGATGACCGAACACTTTTGCACACAATGACTTCTTTTCGACAAATTCTTTCTGAGAAGTGATAAAATTCGTTGTAAAATGGTTCCTTCGTGCATCCTTCATGCCAGATGCCACAATGTATTCAGCATTAAAGTCAAGGAGGGTAAAAAGTATGCTTCATTATTTATTTAAATCATGAATGGAGCTGATTCAAGACGAATTTTTATAGAAATTTCCTTGCCTCGACTTTTCGGAAATTGTGACTCTCCTTGGGGTCTCTCAATATGATTTATTCCCTCAATATTAGTGAGTGAGTCACTCATTTTGAGACAATTTCTGGTCGATGTAGTGAATAAATAGGTCTCTCTTTGACATCTGTCCCAATTCTCATAAATTTGATAAACTGGATCGAATTTTATGGTTCAGGCCAGAAACATAAAATGCAACAATCTCGCTTTGAGATTGCTGATTAGCATACATCAAAAGAGGACTTTTAGAGAATTATAAATAAATTTTTCTATTGACATTTTAAGAAAAATAATTCTTTTTATCTAAGAATTTAGCTGATCTTGACTATATAATATTGTCTAAATGACGAATTAACTGCAAGACGTCATTTAATAAGCATAATCGGAAATTTGTACACATTTTTAAAAATATTTCATTAGGTGTCAACTATTTTTATAAGAATATCATGAATATTTATTTAATCCTCTTCGACTGGAATTCGTTTCGCTGATTATTGAATTGGCTAAATTACGATGTTTTAGGTTCTTAAAATAGTGTGAATCGTGTGAATATTCAGGCATAAATTTCACCTTTTTCCAATTAATTTGCAAATCTCTTTCCGAGATCCTGTTAAATAATCTTCGAGCAGTTATCACCTTCTCTGCTTCGATGTCTTCGTCTGTATCTGCATTAATTTATTCATATTGTTAAATGATTTACGAATGAAACGATAAATCACTTACGACGCGTTTAATATATTAACAGTTTCGTTATACTACTCTTTCCGCCGCGGAGTCTTTTTTCCACAATATTAATGCCTAATCCTGGGTGATATGGAGAGTCGACGTGAAATAATAAATTATTATTTTTCTTGTCGTAAATTAGCTACACAAAATTGAGACTGTGCAGACAAGGTGTTGGGAAATGAAAGCAAAAATCCAGCGTAAAGAATCTCTTTGAAATTCACTTTGAGGGACTTAAGTCCAATGTAAACAGGGATTAGAATCCGGGGCAAAAATAAAATGAATCGCTTTCCTATGTGGCAGATAAATTCTATTTATCATGCCGATGAGACTAGGAGAGTGGGCGTTTAGGTAGAATTTGTGGCTGATAGAGTTAATTAATCAGATGCCCATTCTATGGTTTCTAATGGAGTGTGTCGAAGTTTGCGCACCAGTGGCATGAATGTACTTGAATGTGGCAATTCAATTATAGACTAGGATTATTTCCAGATGCCACATGCATGCAAATTATGCATCTATACAGAGAGTTTCTCTTTTTGGGTAGATGTTTGCCATAATGAGGGCTGCTTTAGCACGCAAATGGATGTTGTTATAAGCGGAAAATCTCAAATTTCGCCCTCGGAATGGTCCTTTTAAAGATCCTTCCTGGATGATTTGGTGTTTTCTTTTCAAGCTTAATGACCTTGTTAAAAGGAGATCTCCTTTTTCAAGTATGATCCTCAAAGTGTGCATGCATATGTTGGAACATGTAAGAATATCGGGAAGTCCAACAGAGAAATTCCATTTGTTGTCTTTAGCCAAAAATTCCATTCCTCTTTTTGCCTATCGAATGGCCAACATTTGTCTCGCAATCACTCACCCAAATTAATAGAGATGGTCTCGCTGTCTGACGCTGGAATCTTTCTCGTAGAAACCGTTGAGACTATTAGCAAGATGTGTAGGAGCGTCAGGAGGAATATGTGACTGTGCCGTATGTCCATGGTGTTTCTATAAATTGAATCCATGGAAGTGCAGAGCTTGGCAAAAGACTTCACCGCAGATTCTTCACGCCGGAAGGGAAGTTGCTGTCATTTTGTGTTGCTAAATTATCTGAAAGTTGAGAGGGAGACGTAGGAAAAATTAGAAACAGGTGCAGAATATTAATTCAACGATCAGGAGGAGTTGAAGCGTTTCGTACACTTGAGAAAATTGGTCGAAATCTTTTACACAATTCGGGCACACTAGAGAGAAGGTCAGAGATGAGTAATGTTGACAGGAAATTACGGCATTTCCAGCAATCAGTTCCTTGAAATCTACGATGAACAGTGGAAGATTGTTTATTTTAGACTGAAAATTTGCGCAGTGATGTGATAAAGTTATCAATTTATAGGTGAACGACAAAATTTTTGGTAGATTATACAGTTAAGAGACTTTCACCACATACATACATTTGAAAATAATGTTGATTTCTTTCTCTTTTTATAATCTATATAAAACTTCCAAGTTTGTAAATTCATTTTTTCCACTGCCTACCTATAAAATAGCATAAAAAATGTTCTGTTATTCACAAAATCGGCAATAAAACTTTCTTCGAAAGAATAGAACTTGAAATATGACAAAAATATGCTAAAAAGTTAAATTTTGCTTATCCCATAATTTATTCTATACTCAATTTATTATTCAGTTTATGCAAAATCCTTCGTGGGAATATTCTGAGCATGCAAATCAATATTATTCTTACTGATCACGCTTCATCGGGTGGAATCTGTGGATGATTCACAAGTCTGGATGTGGTCCATTATAAGCAAGAGTGTTACACATGGGTGATTGTGTCTTTTCTGGAAAATCATGTTTCTCCATACATATGTTCTCTTCGTCATTTGATATCACTTCATAATTCTATTTCTGGACCAAAATCTATTTTTGCAGATTATTTTCTTACAAGTGACTTTGGTGACCGAAAATGCTTTTAACTTTCATGATATTTTGGGAAGCATTTGAGGTGTTTTCTAATGAATTTCTCACTGAAAGCATAAATTTTATTGAATTGACAATCTTTCAGCTTCTGAGTTGATTTGAATGAAATGTGACGGAAAATTCACTGTATTGTGGAGTGATGGAGTTGAAATTCATGCGGATGGATATTATTTTGAGATGCAAATGTCGCATTTACATCAAGATATTAATCCACCACAAATCACTAGTTCTAAAGCAGAAACCATTTAAGTAGGTTTATTGTGAAGAGATTCTCTACGGTGAGCTTTTAAGCTGAAAGATAAACAAGATGATCTTACACTGATGGGCTTCTAAATTATACAATCTTATACCTTACTTTAGAATAAACGCCGAAACCTTTTTATAAATGTGGACAAACATATTTATTGAAAACTGTCATTGTCCGATTGCATTAATTTTCAATAGTAATTATTAAAGAAATAAAAATGCACTATGAATAGCCCCTTGACCTGTAAAAGTCAGTCTATTCTGAATGGTTGAATTCCATTTAGTAAATTGATTCACATATGCATAAAGCTATTTCTGTGTGGCACTTCGATCCACCTAAACTCTCATTCTCTTGTGCGGAGGATCCACTGACAAAATTACAATAATGAATGTGTAACAAAAGCTTAATCATTCACGCAGCAATAAATTCTCGAGAATCATCTTTCTCGTGCGCTTTGGCTGTGAGGTGTGTGTGGGTGGCGAATGCTCACCCATTTAGTGTCTTGTGCTGCGGCCGAGCTGAAGAAATAGGTAAATAAATTACAAAATGCAGCCTATTTGTCATGTTTTCGGATATTGCTGTTGAAATTCCACCACGACACTTTTCGCGGGCGATATCAAGTGATGAAAATGAATACACATAAAACATCCGCCACGTAATCAGAAGAGAGACGTCTCACTTGGAGGACTGTGTAAGAAATCCGGTAATTGCCTGTTCTACAGGTTGTTTGGGTGCACAAGTTGAAATTTTGATAAATTCATGGTGTGAAACGAAAGTGACAGTGATTAAAGTGTCTCTTGGGCTGGGCTCAGTTGAAGGCACAGAAAAGAGGAGATGCCTATCGGGCTTTAGAATTTATCAATATAATTGTGGGACTTTCGTGGTAATTGAAATGTAAGGTGAAACATCAATTTTCAACCAAACACATACTAAATGAGTGGTTCTTCAAGTTCGGTGACACCACAGGATGGACAGTAACGTATTATTACTCCATCTCAAACATTGATTATGAAATAACCAATTTTTATACAGGTTCAAATGACTAAAATACCCTGTATATTCTGGTCAAATGGATTTTAACTCTCCGGCATTCCTCTCGAATCGATCAATAAATCATTGAACTGTTTCTCCTGTCTATTTAAATTCTCCACAATTTCTCCATCCTTATAACTCTATTATCTTTATTGACAAACTTTCTTCGTGCAATTTGTCACACGTCAAACTCCCAGCAGGATTCTCTAATTTAACATAATTAACTGATCATTGTGGATGGGAAACATGAAAATCATTCTTACAACATCAAATTCTAGTTTCTCAAATAGCACTATTAACTGCTTATAATGAGAAACGCGAAATGATAAGATCTCCAGTGGGCATGACGGTGCACTTGAGTGCGAAATCCTTGAAAGAATGTCTGGGAAGATCAATATTTGGAATACGGAATGCAGGAATTTCTATTGTTTTCCGATCTTTCTGCTTTTGTCGAGTCTTGAAAAATGGAATGAAAAAGAATATTGGCTGGGTATTTTTTGTGCGCAATTCCACATAAATAAGAACGCAAAAGCGATTGCATGAAATTTTTGTACGTAGTTTTTTGAGGGTGAAGAAATTCCATCTGTGATCTCTCACTATTTATTTATTTTCAATAAAGTTTTACTTTGGAGATGGAATCCCATTTTTCACTATTCACACTTTGCGTCATATTAGAAGTTAAAAATAGTGTGATTACATTTTTTTATTACTCATCTGGGGTGAAAGTTTTGAGATGTTTTCCCAAGAAGTTAATCCAAACATTGAAATATTGATGGTGGAAATGCATTTTTTATACACACACAGAATGATTTTATTCAGCAAGTAACAATGGTTTTATCACGTCTTGCGAAATAAATAAAATTGAATTGCCCGAAGAGTGTCTCTGTTGATCAAAAACAGTTCTCTGATCTGTTAGATAAACAATAAACTTCTTTTCCAATTTATTTGTATGATCTGCATTTTCAAAATACGCCAAAATGTGATTAAATTACCCTCACTTTTTTTTGCTAATTTTTATGTGGAAAATCACTCGAAAAAATACACAAATCACCTCTAATAGGATAATAACATATTACTGAATGATTTAATCGTCGAATCTTCAACATTTTGATTGCCTTGGAACTGTAATTTTCACTGTTCCAAGAAAAATGTTGGGTTTCGTTTTTCTCTTTCACCCAAAACAGATCGTGGATCTTCCTTGGCCACTTATGATATTCTTTTCTGATATATTTGACATATTTCCTAGAACTATTTCCCTTTCTGTGGTAAATATAAATTTTCAATCAAACTTCAAATACAAATCACTTTTCATATTGAGCAATTTGTAAATATTTGGTTTTAAGAATATCCACTTTAGAGCCGTCTTTGAATGAGTATAGAGTCATAGAAATTAGATGAGTCTTAATGTGCTTTTAAGATATTTCGATAAATTTATATTGCGAGGGATTTATTTGATTTAGACAACCCGAGAATGAGGGGTGTGTGCCTCAAATTGTTGCTCCAATGCATCACTTTTTGTCTGGTGCCACTACAAAAGACAAACTCAAAGGTTTAAAACCAACCTTCAGTAATCGTTCCTCTCCTTCGGCTGTTTTTGCTCTCAACACAGTTTTTGTAAACAGAGGGATATGTCGCTGAAGACGAACCTTCTTTCAATTCCACAACAAAACGATTTATCGCAATTGATTTAAATTCACTTGGCGCTCCTTTACAGGTATATCTCTTGGGCTTTCGTCTCTCTTACATATCTCACTGTAAAATTCCCAAATGAAATCCACGTTCAGCACACTTGACAAAAAAGGCACACACCATAAATTTTATTTGGCGACGTAAAAGTAATCCTCACAATAAAAATTGGTAAGATACTGATTTATGAAGGATGAACATTACAAAAAAATACGATTCACTGCACTATCATGTGTAAGTCTTTTGAGGTGCTTTAATCCCCCGTGAAAAGACCCCTCTTCTGTGTCGGCGATAAGAAGTTAATATGCACCCGAGCGATTTGAATACACGCGCTTATATTCGAGAAACGTATAGAAAATCACTTTTCCTCGCACTGATATTCCAAAATACACCTATAGCAAATATTTGCTTCTTTTTTCAACACAAGTTTGATTTCTGAAAAAAATATCTCACTTTGACGTGATTGAAAGTCAATCGATCATGAAAATGTTCTCACAAGACACCGATTAAATCAAAAGTCCGAGAATATTGTGTTCCTCTGACAAGAAACTTCGCCGTCGACCTTTTAATTCTTAAGTGGGAGAATCGTCGACTGAGAGCGGAGTAGAACGTCTGGCAGCCAGCAAAGTCGGTAGCGCACTGAAAATCAGTCAAAACGAACGTCTCGGGATTAGCTTAAGTCGCCGGCACAAGTGTGATTGCCGGCTGGTCTCGCTGTATTGGTGCTCGTCGTATCAGGTCCCCATATCTTCGCACAGAGAGAAGGGAAATGATGCGAAGACAGCAAATGCACTTGGAAGCCGCTGGTGTGGAGGCATCATCCGCATGTGCCATCCAGCTTCTTCACTCAATGTGGAAATGCAATTTCCATTTTGTCAGCTTGTCAATTTTCGTTCTTTTTATGCTTTTAAAAAATAGACATTTCATAATTTGCAATTACATCTTACAACTTTTGCTCTGGGTAAAGAAGTGCAAATGTAAAGTACTAATGTTTCTGGTACGTAATTTTTTCAAACTCATGCTGCTAGTCCAAGGTTGTTAGTTTGGTAATGAACTCGGACTTGGTTTTTATCGACTGGACTATGTATAAAAGATATATGAAAGAGAAACTTCGATCTAAAAGAGCAGACTCAGATTCTAAACCATCACTTCAATTTATCAAGATTTTAATCCCGAACATCCTCATTAGGCGCGCCTTCTCAGATAAATCGAGATTACAGGATGATCATCAAATATTCAATTTCTTACTAGATGGCATCGCACAGCATCGAGAAAAATCAATTATTTCATGCAATTAATTCTGTTGATCTGCTTCATCATCTTTAACCTCTTTGGCATGTCGACGAGCTGCAATGTTGAAAAAAGTTTCATATATTTTTGTGTTCACAACAAATTAACCTTTAATTATTTTCCGCCCATTTACATTAAGTCTTGTGTGAGTAGCATTCTGAGATTTCTTTTCAGTGATTTTGTGAATGCATTTCACTGAGTACACGGAGAGATAATTAAGGGGGCGAGAATTCTCCTTCACAAGATGGGTCAAATATGGGTATTAACCTCGTGATTTGGTGCCAGAAATTCTGAACTGATTCATTATAAAGTTGAGTGTTATTTGTGGCGCGCTGATTTGCCGATATTTATTGTCCTCGTGGTCATTTTGGCGTCTGCGCTCGGCAAGAAGTCACGATGGTATTCAAATTAACCATTGGCGATTGTGTATCTGTGGCAAAAATGCCCGTTTCCTGGGCAAGTAATTAATTAGAGAAATGGCGATCGATGCCACACACTGTCGATCGCTCGACTCTGTGCGAAAAATCAATTTACCCAAATTGATGATTATAGCCTTGGGTGATGTTCTTCGGCCACTTCTCACGTTCTCTCCTCTCTATATCTAAATTTTATCAGCAACAGGTACATTTTTAATGCGATCTTCTTCGCTTCCACTGATCTTCGCCACCTTCTTGGAGAAACTGTTGAAGCATTTTGCTCGGAATTTATTACTGTTTGTGTTACATTTTCTGAAGATTTAATTGTAAATATAAGTAGATCAAAAGGCTCCCTTTCATGCAAAGGTGCATTTGCATCATCGCCTCATGTGGGGCATATACTAACGAAATCTCTCCCATATTTCTACACCTTCTCATTTTGGGAGATTTACATAATTTTTTACACTTGTGCTTTGTATAAGATTATTTGGTGCTTCCACTAAAAATAATGACTGAAGAAGATATGCCGAAGGAGGAAAAAATTTGTTGGTAAATGCCCAAATATCTGTGTGAAAACATGGGAGAAATGTAGCATATTTGGAATAGTCTGACTTTGAGGTATCGAAAGACACGATCATCGGTGATTGTGGGCACAAGACTCAGTCTTTCACCCACCTACAACTTCCGTCTGTCGCGAGGAATCTCTCGCACGAAAATGTGGTGTAATATTTCATATTATTTATGAACATTGAGAGCGCAGTTTTTCCTCTTCGTTCCGGTGACTTATGTGAACCATCAGAAGATGCTTCCCACTCTCCAAACAGCATCTGGGCTGAAGGTGCATTTTGAACTGCTGAATAAACAGCGGATGGAGATCCACCCATGGCTAAATTTAGCGACGAAAGGAGGAGAAACTCTATCAAATGTTGCAGAAGATGTGCACTTTGGAGGATGATCGTGATCGCGGGGGAGAAGGATAAAAACACACTGTGAGATTAATGCTCAAGATAGGAAACAGAAGTCCCAAAATATATAAAATGCCAGCATTTTTTTCTTCTATCGAGAAATACTTTAGCTCCTTGAGGCTTAATTGGTCTGTATAACATTGATAAGTCATTCAGGATCCTGTGAGATCAGATTCCCGAGAGGTTTGGTGTTTAACAGCAATTTACGATGTAGATATTGAATGAGATAAGATCCCAAATGACAGAATCAATAAATTCTCGTGTAGAAGTCTATCTGCTAGGGTTACAGAAACATCACTTGAAAATGAATTTGAAAGAAAAGAAAAACATCTTAACCAAGAAGGGTTGAAAATATACAAACCTGTGATGGTCTTATGCTGATAATTAAATATCAACTTGAACTTGCAATGTTTTGATCCAATTAAGATAGGGCACTAAATTGAAATTGGCTTGTTTATTGACTTGTCTAGATAGTTTATCGTTATTTTAGAGGAGATTTTCAGGACAGATAACTTAATTTCTGATGCCTTCATCTGTCCAAATATTGGACAATGGAGTTTAAATTTTGATAGAGAAATAATTTAGCCTTCTTCTTCTTCATCATTAAATCTTCGTCGTTCCATTCTTTTTCATTGTCAAAGTCTGTCAACACTTTTCGCCCAATAAAATATATGAAGTGATGAATGTAACTTCAACTTGGTTTTTCTCTGTGTAAAGCAGAGGCATTAATCAAATAAAAATCTAAATCTAATCGAACTGTGTTGTTGAGACGCAATTAGAAGTGTGTTTCAAAAATTGAGGCAGATTCCCAAGACAAACAGGAAAGACGAAATAAATTGTCCTAAATGATTTGTTACTAAAGAGCACACTAAAGAAGTAAAATTTGTCAAATTTATTAAAAATCAAGATGTTACAAGATACTTTCTTACAACTTGTTTATTGCAAGGCATCTGATATACAGCTTACACGTTCTTCTCACCAACTCTCAGTCTTGTTTCCCCCGAAAAGAACACGAAATAGAGCACCTGACAGCACCCATCAAAGAGATGGGTGTCGCAGTGTTTTGTTGCTCTTTAGAAAATATCGGAAAGCAAGTGTTTGGATCGTCTAGTGTGCAGTTTTGCGGTATCTTTGTGGTTTTTCTGCTTTACGAATGAATTAAATTAGTTAATTGTGTTAGCGAATATCGAGATGATTGCCAAAAGATCATGTTACATTCCCAGTTTCCTCCTCTGAATAATGAAGAGCTTCTCTTCATTCGGTATTATTCTGTCATGGGAATACATTCACCCCGACGATGTTATCATTTTCCCGCTAAAAATCGGCTTCCTTTTATGTTGGCTGTACCCACTTCGACAATAAACAATGTTTATCGGCTCATTAGAGGTGTGACTGCTCCATTCATCGAAATCCTTTGATTTTTCTCTCCACGCCTGCCCCCTTTGCTTGGCTCCTTCTACGAAGAAGACACTGTGGGCAAGTTTGAGGGCTTCACCAAGTCCCCCAATATGCTTTCATGCTATCTAACAGGTGATTTACATTCTCGTGAGAAATTGTGCCTTCTCCATATCGATTCAGTTAAAGTGTACCATAAACAAGTCTCAAAAGTATTTCTCTTGTAACGATAAATACCATCGATTGTCTCTGAGTTAAATTAAAATGTTACTGAGGTTGAAAGTGTCAGTTTTCATGTATTTTCGAAGTTTGTTCATCAGAGACTTTGTGGTTGTTATTTTGCCCTTGTTTTGTCTACGATAGATGTAAATGAAATTCTGGTGATCTAGTGATAGAAAATTTGGGTTAGGAAGAGAAATATTTTATTCGACGTACCTCGTCATTATTAAGACATTTCTCCTCCTACAGACTTGCTTTTTTCGGGGCGTTACACAATAAAATTTTTCAAAACCCACACAAAATCGTGAATGTGCATCTAAATTGTGCATTTCAGTGTGACCACGATGATCTGCTGTACCAAACTCAATGACGATCATAATTAAAGTGACAATTAGTGGTGGGTCATGTCGTGAAAATACCATAGCGGTGAAGATGCTGATTAGTTGACACCATTGAGAGAGAAGTTAACAGAATAAAATGTGTGGTTTATGGATTCCTCTGTCTGCTATCATATGGTCAATCTCTTGAGATGCTTGAGACTGCGTTCTTCTAAAATAAACCTACAAAACCGAGGTGCATTTGAGGCGATTTGTCTGTTGCATTCGCGTGGAGGCAGGTTTACATGAAGCCATCGTGGCAGTGTTATTGAGAGGTGCACACGCAACTCAAGAAGCGTAAACTCTGGCGGAAAATCTTCACTCCCTCGGCATTGTGAGAGACAGGAGTTTACAGATTTAGGACTGCACTGGATTGTATTTCACGAAAAACTTCATTAAACTGCATAGAGCACATGAATGTACATGTGAATTAGTTAGACGCTTGTTTGTAGGGGGTACAAAGCATCTCACAATTTCGAAATCGTCTCTCCGCCACTATGGGTAATTTTGTGCATACTGTGGATGATGGTAATAAAAACACTAATTAAATTTCCACTGGGAAATAGTGTTTGTTTTTTACACAAATAACCAAGCTCAGACAAGATGTTGGAGATTTATTGCCACAGCACTATTTTGAAATCAACAAGTTTACAAATTATTCTCATTCTAGCACAAATATCAGGTTTAAATTCAAATATCCCGTTGTGAATTGTGTGAAATGCGGGAATCTTATGTGTTCTCATTGACTCACAATGATCACCTTGCTGAGAGATTCCTGTGTCAATGGTGAAGAGGGAGTTTCATTGTTTTACCACTTTAACACCCCAAAAGCAGAAAAAAGTAAGAAATAAATAATATGCCGTGGTTCTTCAATTGCCAGAACCCGAAGAACATCTTGAGACGAACTCCCGAGTATGCTTAATGTTGTCTTCAGCATATTAAAAGTAAATTGTTTGGTGAAGTAGTCAAATATTGTCTTTATTTCGGTACAACATTTCGATATTATTTGCATTGAAGTGTGCTTTTGTACGCCGTACTTGAGATCACGTTTTTGACTGATCCTACAAAGAACAGACTCTCCTACATTACAAACCTCACACCGCGTATTTGTTTGTTGTAAGAATATTTGCTTCTTGGGGTCAAATACAGCATCTGCCCAAAATTATTTGATCATGAATGACTGAAGAGCGGTTTATGATATGTAAAATTTCCAATATGAAATGAGAAATGTCTTACAATGATTCTGGGTCAAAATAATATTAGAACAAAATATTCTTCAGAGGTATCAAAGGTGTTCAGATGAAATACTCCCCGTTGTGGCGATGAGAAGTCAATTTCTAAGGAGGTCTATAGCAATAATATCAATCAAAAAACTAATTGCCACAGTCTCGACTCGAGTGCGAGTTTCTCAAGACTGGAAGGAGTTCATTGAAGACATTTCTCCATAGAGTGGAAGTTATGAAAATGATTGCACCGCGGGATTATTAATAAACTTGCAGGCAGTTGATTTAGAATTCCAAAATAGATTCTAATACACAACACGATGTTCACATTTCCTGTGCCTCTCTGGTTAATTCTCATGCATTCTCCATGGCACGTTCTCACTCGTATAACATTTCACATAATGAGAAACTCTTCTCCCCTGTGATGGAGTTTATTTTTTCATGGTTACCAAACTGCGTATTGTTACGAGGTGAAAACGACAATTTTTCCCGATTGGATTTCTTTTTTATCGGCGAAGTGCGGGAGTTAAATTATTGCTGAGTTTGATGAAAATTTAATGTAATACTCAGCGGAAATATGCTTCCTGTTTCTGCACTTTTTCTTCTTTCATATTCTATCACGGAGTTTTTCCGCGGGAAAATACACTTTGATGAAGGAAAACATGAAATATTCCGTTTTGTTCCGCAAATTTCTTATTATTGATCATATTGTATGTTTTTTTAGACGCACTAAAGAGTTTCCGACGAGGAGATTTCATGGGAAGATGTCGAAAATGAGCCGGAAGACGTAGCTGTTTAATATTTCGGTGATGGTTTCAACTCTCCTCTCTTTTTTTTATTGTTAATCAAAGACTTTTTGTCATACTCCAACATTTTAATCAATTAAATGAAGAGGAGAAGAAAAACAACACATTTATTGTCAGTGGATGGAAAAGGAGTGTGTTAACATTTAATCTTGACAAAAAAATAAGAGTCACACAGTCGAAGAAGGATCCTGAGAAGATCCATGAGTCGCATTTTGAATTAGCCAAAGAGTTATAGAAATCGTTGAAATTCACCCCATGACTTTGTTTGGATAAATTTCGCTTGGCTTTGATGACTTTTTTGGGAGAAGTCCCTCAAATATCCGACACAGTTCCTTTCACTTTCATTTTTTTCCATTTCTTTCGCTGCAATAAAGTGACTTGTAGGAAGTGGCATTTCCTAATGACTTTTCTGAAAGAAACTCGTCTTAAGCGGCATCAACTGATCTATCACAATTGCAAATTGCAGCTATTCACACTTTGCCCGTTTCTCTGCAACGTTGACTGTTCGTCGCGGTAAATGGCCAATGATTGGAATTCAATTGTTGCAGAAGTTCATGTTTCAATTGATGGAGCCGCTTATTTTCTTAATTTTACTCTGCTCGGTCTTTTCGCTTCTTTATTGAACCCAAGAATTTCAATTAAATAATGTTCACGACGAACACACAGAGGCACTTGTATTTTGACTTTGAAGACTCACAGAGACGTGATAATATTTTAAGTAGAGGACTTTTATTGAGTGTTCGTAAGACAATTTATTCCCCTGACACAAGTAGAGAAGTGATATCTCTTTCACTTCATACCATTCATACCAAATATATGGACATATGAGATTATTGAGGCCATTCCTGGTAAATTTGAGGTATTGTTTGATAATGACTTCGTTAGACAATGAAACAAATAGTCCTCCGATAAAATCATTAACATCACGCTCTCGTAAATTATGCACACACGACACTTATCTTGTAAATATTCACTATATTTTGTCCATGATAAAAAAAGTGCACCAATTTAAGAGTCGATAAGTATAAAAGTGTTTCAGCTTTCATATGAACATCTGATCTTTTCCTTAGTCATTCTGCGTTGGAGTTAACTCTTTAATCAACTGTTATAATCAGAAGGGAGATGTAAATGCAATTCATTACCATTCAAATGACTCTATTTGTTGGGCGAGAACATGATTCTCTGCAACACTGTATCGTAATATGATTTTTTTTTTAAGAATAACTCTTAATACCCAACATCGTAAAAATTCAATCTCCCACAATCGTTTTCTTAATTCATATTCAAATGCTCAGCACTCGGTGTAAGTCAAATATGGAGATGTCATTATTTAATTATCCCACTACCAATTTTGGATCGCAATGCCCATAAATAAATCTTCCTTGGACGTTTTGTAAATAGGAAAATGACAATAAAAAACACACCACTTAATGTGGTCGTAAAAGTGTAAAAGGTGACCTGCAGTAGAACATTTTGACTGTAATTCTAAACCATAAATTTTGGAGGCTCAATGCTGAAAGATTGACCCTAAATCTCATCGCGGTGATTAAAGAAGGGCCGAAAGGAAGTGCTGGTATGAGGGAGTGTGAGGACAAGATTCTTTTACGATCACATCTCTCTTATCAATCGGCATCTGAATTTCCTCAAGGATTGACTGAAGACTGTAAATACAAAGTAATGGTATAAAATGAAATTCATAGCGCGTATAAAATCACATCATTAATCCACATTAAAAAGACCGCGGCGGCAGGATATCTCTCTTCGTTGGCTTTTCTACTTGATATTCACATAAAACCGTTTTATAGGATTTCAAGTGGAGGAAGATGAAAGGAATACACAACTGATTGTCTGCGTATCGATGAGATAAAATTTTACTATCCCTCAATCAGTTGTATCGTGAGTTTTCCATTGATATTTAAATATTGACTTTATTATTATTTTGTCAATAAGACTGCCTTGATTTGGGCAAACTAATGGTGTGATTAGAAATACATATTTTAAGATAAGTATATTATTTCTACTTCTTTGTGAGGAAAATGTTTTTTTTTTAAGTCATTCCCCATTGTCAATGACTACACTCCAAAGCTAAAGTAATACATTTCCTAGTATTTGTATTATTATTTATGATCTGATTTTGTGGGACATCAGTAAAATCGCGATTTATTATGTGCCCAAGAATAATTTGAAAATATATGCACGACACATTTGAACAATGTGCGATGCAAATTTATTGCCATTTTCTCACATTATGCAATGCCTGCACAATTCACCTGAGAAATCTGGCACTTTCTAAAATTGAATTTGTACAAGCCAATTTGCACCTCAAACACACTGTGCAGATAAGAGTTCTTAAGTCTTTCAGCTGAGCTAAGAGACAAACACTGAAATATCCAGTCGCTTTGTCTATGAACTTTTATACTTCATGAGCAAAGTAAACATGAATTTATGGGGCAAGGCAAGAAGTTTGTCTTGGAAAGTAACTATTTTTTACCAAACCGGTAAAAGTGTGTATTATTTAAATTCTGCGGTGTTTCTGTACTTGTCACCGTGAGATGTGTTGCGTGTCGCTATTAATTGCCTATTTTAGTTTCTCGTAGGCAATTTCTCCGGAAGCTGGGGCTGCAAAGACAAATAACAAGATGCACAGCAGGAGTACAAAGTAGCGCAATTACAGCACTTAATTTGTCTCCTTGGAAATGTGTATCTTTGTCATGTGACTGATCCAGCTTCTGAGGAGGAAGTATCTTTCACTGGCGTGAAATTGGTTTTTTTTTCTTTCATGAAAATGATCCTCGCTCAAAATACAAGAGTTTTTTTTTCTCGAGGAAGTTGAAAAAATGCTTTATATGAATAGGTAATCTTGGATTTTCCATAAGATCATCCGATTAATTTTTCTCACTAGGCCGTTTGTTTATTCGTGGTATGATGTAGATTAAAGAAATATTAAATGTCAACCGTTACTCAACACACACACACACACACATCATTAATTAAATCCCTTAAAGCTTGAATAAACTGCTTACAAGTCTTTCTTCCACCTCACTGAGCAAATAGATTTTTGTGGAGAAAGACAATTTGAATAAATGTATAGCGATTAGTCTTCTTATAATAAATCCTAATGAAGTGTGGAGAAGAAATTTCGGGTGGTCCTTTTTTATGAGCACTCATCCATCCATATAAATTAAAGAGCGAGACTTTAGAATTCCTCTAGCGCTACTTCTGATCCCGTGCATGTTGAAGTTGAAATCCCTAGACAGAAATTATTTGTATATCGTCACGCGTTATTTTGACTCTTCGCTCTCGCTCAATTGGTATTTATGAAAGACTCACCACATCAAAGAGATAAGACGGGACGTACGAAGGTGCCGCAGTGCACACACATCTTCATCAGTAAATCAATCATTATGAAATGCAATTCGTATTTTACGATGATAAAACATTTGCCAAAGATTAACAGATAAAGAGGATGTTCCCCTGTTTAACCACTTGTCGCGAGTTCACACAACGAACAAGATAGTAAAATTGAGTGTTTTCAATATCTTTAATAGATTTTTTGCGTATTTTATTTATTTTACGATTTGTATATAAAAACTTGCAATTACCTGCCATTTAATTGGCGGAATTTTATGACTGGCCGTAAATTACATAGAGGAAATGTCAATAATGGCGAAAGATGCCTGAAATGATGGTAAAATTACAGTCAGTTGACATCGGAAAGTTGTAGTGGTGTAAATTAAAATTAAAATTACTATACCGTACGAACGAGATGAGAAGGAAATCATGTTATTCAATCGAATTAAGGTAACTTTTGTACTGCAATTGAGTGAAGGGAAATTGCTTCTCACATGTCCGAATTTTCTCAAAAGCTTCTCTCCTTCTCAAGGCAGTTGTAAAACCGTGGCATATCAATCTTTCTATTTACAAGTCAACTCTTCCAGAGACACTTTTCATCAAATGAATAATGACACCACCAAGGTCTGCGTCTGATTCGCTCCTGGTGCTGGACAATATTGAATTATATCATGTGTAATATTGTAATTGAGGCAAAATGTGAATATGATAACAAAATGCTATTTGGTATTGGACGTAAACAAATCTAGTTCATCTCAATCTCTCTCTCCCTCGTTCCATATGGGTACAATTACTCGAAGAAATTACACTTGAGAGAGACTCAAAGCAAGTTGTCTTCAACTTAATTCGCTAAATTGAATAATTGACCAGAATCAGAACAATGAATTCATTTTAATAAATATCATTAGATCTCATGAGGCAGAATTGTCAATGGAGAAGACACTGGAATACCCAAGGCATTGTAAGTGAGGTCCCAGACCTATAAATTCTTCTTAGTGTAAATTGCATTTAAACATCAAATCAATGCCATGTCTTAGGAAGAGAAGATTTCACTTTGTAGTGAAGTAAAAATGGATACCTTTTCGAGAAAATAAATAAAGTGGGGCAATAAATCATGCTCAAGCCTTGTTCTGCAAATAGTATCACGCAAGCGTCGTGTATTATTAATATTTATTGATGGGCTCAATTAAAAAGTTGATGATGATGGAAACAAATCTCCCGTCTTTACACAACACTTTTATTGATAACACCAAATCATATAATTAAGTTTAAATTACATGTAATTGAATCGTTTGAGGGGACCATTTTGTACTTCAATGAAATAATACGGCGTCACAATGAGGCAATTGCGACTGATGTGCGTGAAAAATATTGCGCAAAGACAGGTCGAAGGCGACAACTCGTTACGATAATACATATTTCTCATCTCAATTCCATATAGTGATCCTGAGAATTAGCCAGCAGCGAGGCAATAAATGCACAGAGATTCTAATAAACTTTGTCATTTATATCTCAATCCTTTCGTACATTCATAGATACACAAATTAATACAATCACAGTGGGACGTACATTGAGAGCTCTCCAGCTTCTTTGGCGATCACCAGACATTGCACTTCTGGGCACGGTTCATAGGAGATGTTGCTGAACAATTGAAGGCTACCTGAAAGTCTTTGGAGTTGGATAGAGTGCCGATGACACGGAATTTTCCAGGACTGTGAACGGCCGTTTTCAGTTTGACCTCAACTGCGGCTTTTCTCATCGCTCCACACCAAACCTTAATTTACATAAAATAAGGATAATTTACTGAGTCTTTATATCTTCGCTGTAAATATTGATTCACCTGGGCAAAGTTAAGAAAGAAGAGCTGAATATTCGTGTAATTTCCAAATCCAGGTAGTGTTTCGTCTTCCAGCTCATCAGAGGTCATCTCTGGTCTGCCCAACCATTTCTTATATGCTCTGAACGCTTGTTTCATCCCTCCGTTGTCCGCAATATTTTCCCCTTGTGTGTTTGTGCCATCCACAGGAATTCCCACCTCAGATACTGTGTAATTTCCATACTGCGCTATTAAACAATTGGTCCTCTGCTGAAAGTTATTGATGGCTGTTTCACTCCACCACCTGCAAAACACTTAAGTGTTCTCAACATGTAAAATTTCATAGAGCTTTCAAAATTACCTGAAAAGGTTTCCGTTCTTGTCGAACAATCGTCCTCGATCATCAAATCCATGTGTAACTTCGTGCCCGATAACCACGCCAATTCCGCCATAATTAAGGGCGCGAGGGAAGTGCTTGTGGTAGAAGGGCGGCTGAAGGATTCCCGCTGGAAACATGATTTGATTCTTGTTGCGGCTGTAGTATGCATTCACGATAGCCGGCGCCGTATTCCATGCTGTTTTATTTACTGGCTGCCCCAATTTTGCGTGTTCCGTCCTTGTGAGGTGCTTGAGAACATTTAGGGAGTTTCCAAAGTAATTGTGTGGATCTATTTTCATGTCGATATATTTAGCATTGAGTTCTGAACGTGAGAGAATGTAGTCTGGATAGCCAATTTTGAGGGACATGGCGTCCACTTTGGCCTCTGCCAGGTGCTTCGTCGGCAAGTCCATCCAGTCGGTCTCATTGATGATTTCTCGGAAGCTCTCTTGGAGCTCCTGTGTCATAAGGAGAGTGTCTTCCTTGCTATTCTCATCGAAGTATCTTCTCACGAACATTGCTCCCAAAGCCATGCCCATAATGGTATTGACTTGGGTGACACAGTTTTTCCACCGCGGAGGTGATTGCTCTCGACCGTACAGAGCAAAGTAGAATTTTTGCTTTACCTCTTGAAAGCGATCATCCAAATTGCCGGTACGATGCTTGGCAAATCTCCAGATTAAATAATTGGAGATTGTCCGTGGCTGTGTCTCGCTGAGGAGCTGCACAAGCTGCTTCATGTAATCCAAGGCGTACATCACAACTGTCTCGTTCTCGCCCACCTCGCGCTCCAGTACGATTGTCAGGTAGCGCTTGAAGTCAATGCCAGGTATCGATTCCATTAGTTCTGAGATATTCATTCTCCGATATAAAAGTGAAATGTTTTGCCGTTTTTCAGAAGCCATCGTGATTTTGGCCAGCTGAATCTCAAAGGAAACTATTTCAGAAGATGATTTCTGAGCTGAATCATTATTGGCGCCAAGAAGTTCTATAATCTTCGACATGTATTCCCTGCAAGATGAAAATCAAGAAAAAATGAGAGAAACGATCTGTGTAATTCAAATATTTGTGTATTTACCTATAAGCTTCGAGGTAAACAGAATTTGCTTCTAATATGAAGTAATCTCTTGTGGGCAATCCTAGGCTTGTTTGATCAAATTGGACAATATTTTCATTAGAATTCTTTATATCAGGTCCCACCCATTCCATGATGAGAAGGTCATTATTGTAGAGTCTGAGATGAGCACTGAGGTCAAGCCAATCAAAGTTGGTCTCATTCCACTGAGGATCCAATGCTGGCCACCCACCGAGATTTTCGAGAAGTTCTAGTAGAGGAGTAATTCCCTTTTCCATTAATAAATCGTGATTCATGCAAGATCCATAAAGTTGCTTAGCCTTGATCTCAGCTTCATCTCCTGCATCTTCGAAATAGTTAAAATGGTGACGTTTTTTTCGTACTCCAGTGCTTCTAGCTTCAGCATCGAGGTCCTGATTGTTGTCTAGGACGACCGTGGGTTCAAGTGTTATTGCGTCAGTTGGTTTTTCCGTGAGATGTTCTACTGGGGCCTCTAGGAGTTCTCTAAGGACAGAATCCAGACTCTCCCTTAATTTTTCAAATGTATCATAAACAGATTTGTCTTTAGGGATAGGATTCATCTTTTCCCAATTACCACAAGCGTACTGATAGAAATCTTCACAAGGATCAGCATTCATGTCCATGTACTGTCGCATCATTTGAGCCTGATTTTCTCTGATTTTCGCTGGACTGGCATTAATTTCTTGCCAGAAGGAATTGAAATCGCCAATAGAAGATTTATCCAAATCCTGAGAGGTTTTATTTGTTTCCTTGTCCATAGAGATGAGATTTTGCTCAGTCTCTTTGAGAGTATCATTGATGTTCCTCTTAAATCTTTGGTATAAACTGATTTGCGCATTGTCTTTAGTGTGAATGGTGACGTCAACTTCATCAATAGAATCTGTGGCATCGGGGTTATGTTCCTCCCCATCATCATTGGCACTTCCCTCATCCTCGAGACACTTTGAAGGCACAATAACTGATTCAGAAGGAATAAAAGATGTTCGGATGTCTTTCAGCAAATCATTCTCGCCAATGTCGAGGGTTTCATGGACCCTAAAGCGGACCATATGACACTTTTTCTGCGATCCTTGACTTTCAAGCAATTGCCCATTAGACTGCGGATTAGTGGTGATGGAAATGAAGTTGTGGGAGTTGTGCGAGACGCCCTTGGGCATGTCAAAATGGGTCAAGAGGACACATATCAGTATGACGGAGAGCAGAGTGGCAGGAATGAGTACGAGAAATCTAATGCATCTGCTTCCTGGGCACCATTGCAGACGTCCTGTGGCCCTGTTTACACCCAATTTGCACCCATCGCCGTAGGAGCCACTGTCACTGTATCGCCACTCAATAGATCTCATCACAAGCAACACACTCAGTAACTCACAGTCACGATCATTGGCGATATCAGTGGCGAAAAATGGACCACTCGCCCGGTAGATACTTTTCCGATAACTGAAGATGCGATTCTAGAGAAGAGCACGTCTGGAGAGCTCCAGCAACTGGAATAACTCTGTGCGGGGTGTTGCTATCACACAAGACTGACACAAATTTGATCTCGTTGAACCAATTTAAGTCAATTCGACATCGCTTGCAGAATACGCATTGATTATAATATTCCAGCCTCCGCTCGTCGCACTATCACTCCATACTGATCTCGTATAACTTGGTGGGACAATCAATAAGAGAAATTCGTCCCAGGCTTTATGAATTGTTGCCCCTTTCCCACCGTCAGATCAATTAAGCGAATTCCGATAAGTGGTTTGTGGACCCAGGCAAATAAATTTCATTGGAAATTCTCCCTCTCTCTCTGTTGAGTCTGGCTGGAGAGAATCAATTCTGGAATCTCATTTGGCACCATCTCTGGCACATTGGCACTGCATGTGGTTGAAAGATGTTGGTTCCTTTGGAGAATAACCGTGTGGCGGGAATTTATTGCAATTGAAAGTGAAGTTCAATGATTGCCACTTCAGCTCTCAACTACTTTATTTACCATAAAGTGCAATATGCAGAATTCCTTAGCAGTCATCTGCAGAATTGTGAACCATGTGATTAGTTAATATTATGGCTGTTAAATTTACTCGGGGTTTTACCATATTTAATTTTCTGATATTAAAAAACTTTGCAGAAAACATGTTCAAGTGATAACTTAATAGAACCAAAGAAAATTTCGCATAAATATTGCATCAGTCGTGCTGTTTTCTTACGGTTTTCATGTATATGTGAAACTACAATTCCATTTTCCATCGCTAAAATTCAACTGTTGCGAGGGTGGGTTTTATTTAGAAGCGTTCAACTTATCGTGCATTTGGCTAAGAATAATCTTACGATTTGCGGTTTTCTTTCACACATAATTGTGCACATATATGCTTATTTTTGGCTTCGCATCTGTGCGCAAAGGAATGGTTTATGTTTCGGAACGAAGCCACACATCAAATTGGAAAACACTCCGTTCAGGATAAATGGGGAAAAAGTGTCTGCTTATAAATGTTTTATTGCAAAATTGGAAAACGCTCATTTCGTGGGTGTCGTTTTTACGGGCGTTGAATTAATTTTTACTCAAAGTGCGTCAAAGCCGAAATGTTCAGAGTGGTTCTGGTGAAGTTTTCATGGTGAGCAAGACGATCGTCATGTTTATATAGCATTTTTCACTGGCCACACAACAAATGGGAGAAAAATAAACGGTGTGATTTAAGCCTTTTAAACCCACATCCTCTTATTCATCTCTTTTCCTACATAGAGTTATTCATTTGGTTTAGCTTTCTGTGTTTTTCACGCACAATTATAGCCCTCTCAGACGTGCAAAAAGTGCTGCAAGCCAGAGACAGAGCGTGAGGATTGTTCTTCAATAAAACCCGACGACTGTGAAACCGCAAAATTTTATTTGACAGACAAATGATGGGTCCACAAGAACACTTCTAGCATGTGTCCCAGCATCTCAAGGTCGGCCAAATCTCATGCCAAATGCTGCCTCTTCGAAGGTCTGACTTCTTTGGGCAAAAGTATAGTGTTTCACGTTGGACCAGTTTTTCATGATGACTTTCGTGAGAAATTATAAACATCCGATATGATTTAAGTGGATGGTTTTTGCATGCGAGATTAGTTTTATAGGTCTCTTAGCAATTGGCAGATAATAAGCTAATGGCTTGCAAAGTGAGACAGTTTGGCGGTAAAATTTAAGCATGTTTCAGCACAAAACCACATGCGATTTTCTTGTGGCAGTTTCATACGCGTGAGCTTTAATTTTAACTATGAGTCTGTATTTTATCGTGCATTTTGTTTCACAAAAAGTCATAAATTTATATTTATTGTGTTTATTATAAAGAAAAGTTTCCTGGAATTCTGATTATTGTGTAAAGCAACAGCCGATTTTATTACAATTCACAATGCGTTATTTTCATTTGTATTGTTTCGCCTGGTTTTTGTGATAAAACGGTCTAATCAGAAGAAGGATGGTAATAATAGCATTTTTTGGAATAGGTGAAAGCAAGGTCAAGCATATCTCAGGTTCTTTGGCAATTCTCTGATAAGGGCATGACGAAATATTTCAGTATATTTCAGCGATAGTATCTTTGAACTGAAGACAAAAATAAATTTTTCTTCCTGCCTAACGAGAAACATTAGCCTTTCTACAATTACCCACGTAAAAATTGTCACTGGATATGTGAGAAAATGAAGACAGTTTGATGAATGTTGCATTTGGTGACACTGTGTTGAAATATAATACAGCAGGTTCAGATACGGTCTGTGATTAATGGTTTCAACAGCCGTAAATGATAGAGGTCAAAACAATTTAACTTGTACCAGGAGAGTTCATAAATCAGCACTGCGAATTGAGCATCTTCAGGCATCTCTCGTGCATCTTTACCCAGCGTGAACTCTCCTGCCCACTGACTGCCGAGCCTGAAAAAAGTGTATTGTTTCGCCACCAAAATGATTTCTTGTGTCCACTCTTATCATGTGCAGAATTAATAATCGTCTCAGACGAAGCACTGACCGTGAATGCTTTCCATTTCGCATATCTCGTCTCAAAAGTGTAGAAAAAAACGTTCCCCGAGAGATATAGATAAGAGATGATTTCAAGACGAAAACGGTTTTTTACTTATATTTTCCGCTCGTGGTCGTTGATATTTTTTAATCGACTCTCTCGTGAGTTTTATTTACCTGTGAGCTACAGTGTTTGCCCAATGCTGTTCATTCTCCGGCGTTTGGGGATGCACAAGACACGAAATCCAGTGTTTGAACACCTGGGCATAAGGATTCACTGGGCATTCGGCCGAAGAGTACCTCATATGAGCACGTTCTGCATGAAAATGAGCAGTCGTAAAAGAATAGGGAATAAATTATCAGAAAAAATGATGGTAGTGCCAAATGAAATGGCGAAGTAAACTAATAATATTGTCATTGCTGTGTTGTATATACTTATATGTTCCCAGGACAGAATACCATCTTTAGGATCACTTTTAAGTTCACATTACGGTCAAAGAGGTCTCCTCGTAGGTTACACAAATACTCTAAATTATCTTAGAACCCAGAGACTTTGAAATAAGCGGAAACCGTTTACACCACAAATATAATACGCAATTCCTTTCGAACCGACTAAAGATTAGAATCACTCACTGGGAGCTTATCAAGCATTCCCGTGTCGCATTTAATGCATTCTCCAATTTACTGTCGAAGGTATCGCAGTTTTTTTTATTACTGGTGTGCTATCAGTGTGCGTGTATCACAGCAGCGAATCAGCATAAGTGGAATGTGAGGTGGGCCCACTCCCTGGCTGCGATCGAGGTATTCGGATTGGAAAGTTTTTGATTAGACCCATGTTTTTTGCCCGCGATTTCGTGCATATTGAGTGTAAAAGCCCTCAAGGAAACGATTGGGGCACGTAAAATATGTGTTATTTTTGGGAACTGATAATAATTCGATTGTAAAATCACTTGAGCCATCGTAATATCTGGAAGGCGCGTATGAATAACACTTAATTATACGACCACAGATTAGAGGAAATTATCGCTGCACATGGAATTCCCAAACTTATCACTTTACTGTGAATGCTTAAATATGGAATGATAAATTGATCCACATTCGTATTAATGACACAGAGAGAAATTTTCCGTGCAGACGCGGTGCCCGGAATGAAGAAGGCGCCTTGAGACTGGAGATGCAAAAGAGGTATTTGTTCTTATCATTTTCATTCGGCGTTGCAGGTTCGGTCTGGACATGGGAACGTGGCCCAACTACCAATGCCCAGAGATGGTGAGGAGGTGCGTGAATATCTCCTAGAGTGTGTTGAGTACATAAATTGTGTATACATAAGACATTGGGCGTCTGTGCATAAATCAAATGGTGCTTATTTATTCTTCTCTAGCCACTCTGTGTGAATACATTACGAACCCGCCATGCGATTCCCCTGATTTGGGCGGCTGCGTAGCCAAAGGCCCATCCAGGATTTGGACATGGAGAACCAGTAGCTCAGCCATCAATGTGTAATCGCCGAACGGAAGATAGAGTTCTGCCAAAAATTCCAATATTGCCCCTTTGAATTCGTGTGGCGTGCAGTCTCGTGTGAGATGAATAGTCAATTAAACCGCCGCTCTCGCCCTACCACCCACGCCTGAACTGCGGCTAGAAACACCGTCTGAGGTGATTTAATTACAAATTGTCATTTTTTTTACTGCAAGCGCCCAAATTTAATCCTGTGTGAAACAATAGAGGCATGCTCACCAATAAAACTCACGCTGGGAAAATGGTTTGAAGAAATTGATAAATTCTAATCTGTGGTCACCACATTAGACATGTGACGCAATGACTCCAGCATGTCCATCACACAGTTACGAAGCACTTTGCATGGTGGCATTCCCTCCAAAATGTCTTGTAGAGTCATGTTCATGTGATTTGATGGGGATCACAGAAATATTTTCGATGGTGCTCCCATTCACTTCTCTGGCGTATCACCGCGATTACGATCACAATACAACATTTTGACACGCGGATGGTAATCTCGCATCGTAATTGCGCATTGTGTCGAAAATTTAATTGAATAGATCTTATATTTCAATTTATCGCGGCATTAATGTGAGTTTTGGGCTTTTGTCAACACTATAGAAATTGTATGCGGGACAATTTGTATGAAGAGCTAAATTTCTCTTGCGTGTGGGCTTCTTGTAAATTCATCTAAACAGTACACCCCATGAATTTGCAATCATTTGAAATTTGATAAATTGTAGCTGAAAAGAGTGAAATCAAGAGAAAAATATACACTCAATTGTCACGATTCTTAGAACGTGGTAATAGCCGTGGAGCTGAGTGGATACAAATTGGCTGAAATGAAGAATAGCGCCTTGGGATTGATCGGAGACTTCGATCGTGCAGTGTAACTCCATGATTCTCGAATGCCGTGTTTGCCTCATGAATTTAGGAGATCTCCTCCTACTTCACAGCATCCACTGAACTCGGCGCTAACAAATCAATGTTGATCGTTGAACTTGGTTGTATCCGGTCAAAATGCGTGTGCACACATGCATATTTATGGGTCCACAATATATTGTGTCAGGTTCAATTTGTTGCTCCAACCCAAGCGGAATCTGTCCAATTCCAGATGCAGTCGCCTAATAGAATATTAGCAGTCAATTTGATGCATCTTCTCTGCGCTTGGCATTCACGAAGAGTCACTGCCCAATTAGTTTCACGTACACAGAGAGTGTTTATTTAAATTATGATAATCGCTGGCAATCATGAGGTTAGTAATTTATCTTTCGTGATGACAATCAATTACATTGTATTTTTCACCGCAGGATTCCTACTGTTGCCCTCACCCAGTCATTTCTCATATGGTTTATAATGAGCAAAAACTGAGACTCTCATCTCAACCCCTCCCTCAGATCAGGCTCCATTCGAGATCCGAAAGAGGAATGATTGAATGGCTGGCGGCACAGCGTCATCGGTACTCTAAAATTATTTTAAATACAACTCTCCATTTATCCTTGGCTTCGTATGAAATTCGTATATGCATTTTCTCGCAGTCAACGAGTAAGGAAAAGCACTCAAGTACTAAAGCATTATTGTTATGCTCCGAACTATACATGCAGGAGAAAATGATTGATTGAATTGTTACAGAGAAGGAAATTCTGACTCTGTAATCTTCACTGTTATTATTTCAGCGCAATCATATTTCATTGTAACGTGTCGTTTGATTATTTTTGCCCGATAAATTTTACATATAATCTTCCTCTGTCAGTTTGTATTATTCCGCCTTTTGTTCTTCCATTTCGGTTCTGGTACTGGCAAATAAATGGCTACACATTGTAAAATCTCTGGGTGATCTTTCATTGACCCCCCTTGGATATTATGTGGAGGAAAGGAAAAAACCATGAACAGACTCGACTGACTGAATGATATTCTAAATTGAAGAACATTGATTGTGAGTGCAATTCTAGTGAATTCGTCATTTATTGTTGGAAGCACTATGCAAACTATTCTGCTTAACATCTTTCCAAATGATCGTATTTAAGCAGATAGTTATAAAATCCGACATTTGGTTTATTTTCGCATTTATTTTATGTCTTCTTCGTCTTCATTAACAAGGAAATTGATTCATTGTGAAATCATCTTTGACTCGCTGTTGCGATCGCATGAATTTCCAAGGAGATTAAGACAGATGCGAGTCCATTAAGCCATCATCATTAATATTGTGTCTATAGATGGTGTCTGCATATCAAATATTTAAGTGCTACCTTTACCATGTTTTGTATCAATAAGTGGTTTTCTAGCGATGTTGGATCATGTAAGACTGCGTTAAGAACGCTTGAAGTGGTTCAAGGGTACCAAAGCCAGAATTCTCTTTGCTCAGCAGCCAAGAGAGGAGGAGAAAAGAACTCGTATATGATTTGATAAATATGATTCTATTAATAGATGGAGATTTTTCACTGAGAAATTTCTCTTTCTCAACCTTCTCAATTGACGTTTTTTTCTCTCTCTCTCTCAAAGTCGACTCTTTGATTCCCAAGCATTTCCTCTTCACCGTGAAAGTGATCCTTCACAAGAGTCCCTGTCACCCAAACGACTGACTCACTTCCTGGGACTTTATGCTTCTTTATCTGCCGGAAAGATTGTTGTCAACGACACTTTTTCCGTGGTGTCGAAAAATTGAGGAGGAAATGCCGAGAGGTGCGACTGCAGATGGATAATAATGACAAATCCAGAATGCAGGATGCGGAAATTTCGTGCTGTTCAGCACATGTCGATTGTAAATCTTTCACTCCAAATTATATGGGGAACAAAAACATCTCTAATCAGTGCGAAAAAGGGGACAAATTTTAATGATTTGTTTACCCCAAAACAAACTTAATTTCTTTGGGGGGAAATTGAAATCCGGGACAAGACAATAAATTCATAGCCACGACCTCATTTTTTGCGGCACGCGAAAGACGTTTTGGGTCTCTCTGGCGTTGATACAAAAATCTTCGGCAATATTTACAAAACATGTCAGCAAAATTTGCAAATAAATTTCGATTTTGGCAAATTTCTACACGAAATGACTTCAATATGATTTCCCTGAATGAAATATCTTTTGGGTGAATTGTCGGCTTGCTCAAGAATCATGTCACATATCTCGTCAATGGTGCACACATGTGCATTTTATTTATTTACCCGCACCATCGCTCTCGTATTCCGCGACATCAAGCATTCTCCCTTGTCTTTTCCGTCTAAAAAAGAACTATGAGTTTCTTTCTCGGGTGACAATCATTCCCCTCATGATTCAACTGACAAAAGTGAACGCGCGGGAAAAAAACTGTGAAGTTATACAAATTTTCTCGTGTTTATTTGATCTCCAAATGTGAACCGGTGCATTTGATGCCTTTCAGTTAAGAATTTCTAGGCTATGATTTTCATTCTGATCTCTGGAAATGGGACAGTTTCCGCAACAAATGGGGCTTAACTATAGATATAATGGGATCTCCTTACCTTGCCCCGATACTACAAACTCTAAAGTTCAATTCATTTGTAGGTTTTTACCGTTTCCACCTTTCCAACTGAACATAAAAATGCCTTCGATTCATTAAATAAGGCAGTTTGATATTTTTAAAACTGCACTTCATTCCTTCCATCTTTGCAACATTGTGAGTTAATATTCACATCGCTGTCGATATCGATTAATATTTTGTTGAATTATGTGATGAATTAAGTTGAGCTCACAATGTTTAATATGTGACGACTTTTTCCGCATGTGCAACACGTGTTGCGAGTTCTGTGATGGCAAGAAGAGAGAGAGCTGATGGCCTTTATTTGCAATCAATGTGCAAGAATTAAAATTCCGCATCTGTTGCCACCTTCTGCAAGTGTGTTCGATGCGTTTCTCCTTCTTCATCCTACCAACTGCCATCCACACTTCCGATGTGACTGGAATTGGAATTGATGGTGGCATCCATTTTTGCCAGGTAATCGCAATTTCTAAGTCCGCACAGACGAGATGCCAGAGCCTTATAAAATGTTGCGTATATAGATATGAATTATTTATTCAGCCATTAGACAAAGAACCTTTCTAATTGACAAATCATTTTGCCTCCTCGGCTCATTGTTTGCCTTGAAGTGTCTGCTTGAGTTGACTTTGCCTCAGCAGCGGTGAGATTTGTTCCTAAATTTATTGGTGTCGCGGAGTCAAAGGTCTTTAGGGTCTTCACGCCACATAAATAAGCATGATCTCCTACCAATTTCATGATAAAGAACTTATCTTAATGAGCAAATTAAAGCGCAATAAATTAACGCGTTTGTGAACGGGATGTTGATAATACACAAATTCATAAATTTGATATTTTCCTTCAGCATGACTGGCATTCAAAATATATATATCGCGGCATGATTTGTTGCGCAAAGTGTGTAAATCAGACGTGCTTCTAATTGGCAACTTGCAGGAAAATTAGCTGTTGAAATCATCTGAAAATATTCAATTTCCGGTCAGCGGAAATTGTGCCGGATTTTGTGAATTTGGCACCAAAACTTCCAAACTAAAATTCCCATTAATCTCAAGTATAGATCACGTCCCGTATTTCACAGCACATGCTCAGCAATGCACTACCACGAGCGTCTCGCGTGTTGCCGTGCAAAGCAGATGTACGATTTAATTTCTATTCTTGGACCCAATTTATGTTTAGAACAATTCACTCGCTTTTCCTCCCTCTTTTGCTCTCCGCATCTTTAAGCACTCATTTCGCATTCATTTCAATCCACGAACGCATAACAAATCACTTAGCTTGTAGTTTTTCGCTCACTTTTCCACCGTGGAAAATTCTTTTGTTCGGGAGCAACGAGAACGTGCCTTTTGACTTTTTGGACATCGCGAATGAGTTGAACTATTTTAAGCAACAATTGGTTTTGTGGAGAATAAAGGAATTTATTGTCTTCTTTGCGCGATGGAATTGTTCAGCAAATTCAACAGTTGGTCAATCGCGAAGATAATGGGAATTATTGGAATCATTTGAATTCTTTTCTTCTAACAAAATTCTTGATTTGCCAGTTGATTGTTGTTTCGAAAATATCAGTACTGTGTATACCTTATAAATACATGGTTCAGTATGAAGACTGAATATTTCCGAAGGACTTCGCCAACTGGGTATTGTCACACTGACGTTAACCCTACTTTTTGGCGCGTTTTCGGCATCTGGATGTGCTTTGGTGATTTTTGTGTTGTCTTTTCTGTGAGCAATTTTTTGGCAATTTTTCCAATACCAACTCTTGTCCTGCATCACCAGAGTTGAGTATTTCTGCATAAGGACACTCGTAGTCAAGCACAGACACTGCAGTCTGGAGGCTTCTGGGCATATTTGTGAACTTGGACTACAAAGAATATGACAACCCAAATGCCGCGGCGACGTTCCGCTCTGCAGGAATTGCCGCCCACATCGGACAATCTCTTCCTGGACGACTCCCTCCTGGATAGTCCCAACAGCAACCTGTCGCGTAGCTTTGCTTCACCAGTGCCATCGCCGGATGAGATCGTGATACGTCAGCGTGGGCGACGAAGCATTTCGCTGACATGGTCGCCAGGACAGGAGAAAACCACCGGGAAGAAGGCCTCTCCGCTGAAGACGCCAACGAAGAATATGTCCCAGATGGTGCTGAGGAGCTCCCCACGCAAGAGGCTGCTAATGAACGACACCAAATCACCCGTGTGTCCCAAGATGATACTCGAAGACACGAAGAAACTGCGAATTGAGGAGAAATCCGTGGCACAAATCAACACTCAGACTTCACTGGCGACATATCTCAAAGGATACACCCAGGAACAACTAGCTATGATCATACAGAAGCTGGTCAGGGACAATGCCAGCCTTGAAAAAGTGATTCGCAATGAACTTCCTGTGCCAGACATCAAGTAATTCCTTATCTTGACAGTCTCATTTTTGAGGTTTTTCTAAACATGTCATCTCATTTGCAGACCCTTCGAGATGCAACTGGTTCTCTTGAAGAAGAATATATATCGCAGCCTTCCGTCATCGCGACTGGTTAAGAAGAACGACAGTGTGTCGTATTCACGAGCACACCTTCATTTGACTGCTCTGAAGAAGGCCATCTCCGATCAATCCACCCTCCTCAGTCAGTCGCAACACTTCGACGCGCTCCTCGATTACGTCCTCATGGCCTGGCCAATTGTAAGGAGTACACCGGACTGGGAGAATCACTCCCACAATGCCGTTCGTCGGCACTGTTTCAAGATCCTCGCCTTCCACTGCAAGACGTGCCTCCAACAGGCGGGTGAGCTCCTGGGCGAGGAGCGCCTCGGCACACTCGCCTCTCACATCAACGATATGATCAATGACTACGAGAGCATGTCTGCATGCCTATCGACACTCGAGTATCTGACCAAGGTCCCCGAATAGAGGACGTTTTGATTGCCATTCGCTCACGGTTTTACAAATCCTGCGTTTCTTTTCACCCCCTCTTGGATTTTCTGAATGACTAATTTAGTGTATATGTATTATACGTCTTGAAATACAGTGTAATATTAGCAAGAAACTGCAAACTAATTCGGACACTTGGCCTCCTTGGCCACGGTCAACAGGATGTCTTGTGTCTTGAAACACCAATTGGCGATATTCTTGCTCGCTCGGCACCATTCCTCGCCATGCTTGGGCTCTGCTGCGATGCACCTATGCAGGACATCTTGCTGCTGAGCATCAGTGCCGTGTTGTTGTTCAAACTTGTAAAAATACGCCCAAGCATCGCCCAGATCAGCGTCAATCTTCACCGTCCTGTTGAACCAATCTCTGCACTTCTGAATCTTGTGCTCCGACCAGAACAACTTCGACACAGCCAGCAATACGTGGGGATCATGCTCGCACTTCTTTAGAGCGTCCACTGATTTTGTCTTGCGCTGCGGCCGATTCTCCATGAAGATCGACTCAGCCCAGAGCTCCCCGGCCGTTGGACACTCCTGCAGAGCCCTGGCCATCAATGTATTGGCCATATCCTTGAAGCCAGCTCGTAGTTCTATTCGCACCGCGGCAAGCCACAAAAGCGACGTCTTTGGATTCCTGAGACGACCTCTCTCAAGTACTGATCGCGCCTTTGTCAAGGCTCCTCGGTTCTCTTCCACCTTCGCCATCAGGAGCCACAGTGGGATCGAAGTTGGACATTTCTTGAGCTGTTGATTGAAAGAGAGTATGATTTATAATATGGATTTCAGGGTATTTAGGATCTACCTCTACGTATTATGATCACAATGAAGCAAACAAGCTAGCAAAGTGCTCTTATCTATTTTAAGCCCATTCTTTGTTCAACTCTCTCCACTTTGGTTATAATTAAACAGTGGCCCGAATTTATGGTAGAGATTAATGACCATGAGAGAGACTCACCGCAAGTCCATAGGTTTCCGTCGCGAGATCTGGCTTCTTTTGCTGCTCCTCAATCTGTCCTTTCATCATCCACAAGCGAGGATAGTCAGGAAACACCTTCACTGCCTCCTCTAGCAGATTCAGAGCCGCATCGAGTTTATTCAGGGCCCACTCAAGCTTGGCGGATTTCATCATGACCCGTGGCGTTGGAGCCGAAGCTCTGGCCTTAGCCAAAAGTCGTCTGGCCCTTTCAAACTCCTGATTCTCCGACTCCAGCTTCACGGCAGCTAACCAGATATCCTCAGAATTGGGATTAGCCTGAAAGGCGAAAGAGAGAATGCCTCTGGCAGCGGGAACGTCACCTGCTAACCACTTGGACTTGGCTCCCATGAGCCAGAGAATTTCGGATTTGGGACAGTGAGCCACGGCTTTCTGCAGCAGTGACTCCAGGCTTTCACGGGTTCCGTGATTCTTCTCAAAGTACGCTGCCCTCAGCCAGATGCTCTTCTTCGACGGGAAGATCTGCAAAGCATGAGCATAAACTGCCCTCGCACACTCGTAAGCATTCTCCTTGGCACAATTGTCGGCATCATCAATCCAGGTCTGCTTTCTGTCCTCATCTTCAACTCCAATACCAATCACTGCCTTGATGATGGCTTGACAGCAATGTACGGCGTTAGATTTCTCAGCCTCGATGGCTTCCTGGAACCACTGTTCTCGATTAATCTCCACGCCATTAGCGCTGAGTGAAACCAATGCCCTGTCAATAATCTTCTCCACCATGTGAATATTTCCATTAGCTTCTTCGAGTTTTGCAGCCGTGGTCCAGATTTGCTTGTCCGTGGGGATGTTTTCTCGAGCCTTGTTCAATACTTTTCGGGCATTTTCATATGTTTCCAGGCGCGCCAGCGCTAGCCACAGTTCCACACTCGTATTGCAGCACTCAACAGCTCGAGAAAGCAGAATTCGCGCATCGTCGGGATTCTCAAGCTCCACTGCAGCCTTCCAGAGTCGCACAGAGTTGGGAATGTGCTCCAAGGCTTTTCTGAACACACGACGTTTGGCTTTCAGTTCATCCTCGAGATCCGAAGCCTTGATCCATATTCTCACCGATGTGGGGATGTGTCTAGCCGCCTGAGCGATCACTGCCTTGGCCGTGTCCGCTGGCTGAAGACGAGCTGCCTCGAGCCAAAGATCCTCACTCTGGGGATTCATTTCGCAGCCCCTCATTATAAGATTCCTCGCCATTTGAATCTTTCCTGTCACTTCCTCAAGACGGGCACTAGCAATCCAGGCCGGAGGATGATTAGGATTCGTCTCTCGTACACTTTTGAGCAACAGTCTCGCCTTCTTGATGTCATTTATGTCCCCTCCATACGTGGGAATCATGCTCTGGAGATCTGTTAAGTATCCTTTGGGATCCACAACTGTCTGTCCTGCCACAGAATCCGACACTTGGGACAATTTGACATTCATTAGCGTATTCCTCGCCTGACCGATCTTCCTCAGGTCCAGATCTCCCGTTGGTGTCAACATTCCCGGAGTGTTTATTCCGGGAACCATTGATGCCAGCCCGGATCGTGGATCTAAGGTAGACGAGGTCTCTCCACCCATGTTCCTCGACAGAATACTGTCCGGAAGAGGAGTAAACTTCTCGGCTCTGGGATTTCTCTGTTTTCTGTTGCGACTGTCGCCCACTTCGGGTATCATTTGCCACTCTTCTTCTGACACCTCTACGAGATTTCTCTTCAAATCGGAGAATTGCTGTTGGATCTTGGGGCGTTCTTGGCGATATTTCTCCAAGTCCATCTTCAGACGCTTCTCTCTGTACTCTTTGCGCTTCTCATCCATTCTCTTGTCTATTGACTCGTAAATGGCATCAGCTTCTGCGTCATCCTTGTCATAGGGATCCTTTGAGAAGAGAGATCCACTGTATCCTGTGAATTCGTCATAGTTTGAATCATTAAGATCCTCATCGTCCTCCTCCTCCTCTTCTTTCTTCTTCCTCTTGGTCGCCGGAGGAGCGTGTCGATCGTCCCTAGACAGACAAATTGAGTATTTAGTAAACTTCCTAAAATGTAATACTTAAGAGTAGATACTCACGAGACGTCATTGGCATCCCGGGCAGGACCAATATCTGATCGTGTAGTGAATCCTGTGGCTCTGAAACAGAAGAAAATTAACAATAAACAAACTTAGAGGTTAGAATAAAACTTTTATGGTTTTACCCTCTCCCAACACCAGCCACATATCCTAATGGTGCCGGAACGCCTAGAAAGTGTTTCTTGTTCCGATTAGCTAAAGCTGACGCTGGAATAGTAGCCATTTCTGTTTGAATTCACTAAAAACTGTAGCTTCCCAGAAAACGTATCTCAAAACATCAGAACTGCTGCGCCACTACGTGACTGGTATACGTACTAAAACCATTCAACCTGAAGTTTACTGCAAATATATGAAATCAAATAACCAGTTAGGAATTTTCTTCCCTAAATTTCTTTCCTTAAAATTTTGGCTCACATTGCCTGGGAAATAGACTAAGTAATGTTTTTTTTTCAATTAAAACAGTTTGCATGGTTTGTATCATTTTTCTCCATTAATGGTACAAGTGTTATGAATTTAAAACTATGTATTCCCAAATACTTGAAAATTATTTTTAGAGATGTGGAAATCGGTCAAAGACTTAATTCTTAAGCATATTTGTGGCCGTTTACTGCTTCTTGAAGCTCTTTAGAATCGGGTAGATGTTATCAAAGGCATCGTAAATCTCCTGGCGCACTTTCGCCCCAGTGAGCACCACTTTTCCAGACACGAATATCAGAAGCACTATTCTAGGCTTCACCATTCGGTAGATAAGTCCAGGGAACAGTTCCGGTTCGTAGGAGCTGAATTTGGAGTGTGTCAGTACGAGGCCTTCCAAGCGGATTGGAAATTTAACATCACAACTTCCCACCATATTCTGGATTTTAAAGTCCAGGAATTTCGCCTGTAAAATAAGTCAAATTATTAGACAACATTCATTTACTCCACAACTCCATAGTATGCTCACTGTGAATCCCAGCTTTTGAATTATTCGCGCATACTTTCTGGCTGCTAATCGAGAGTCTTCCTCGCTCTTGGCTCCCGTGCACACCATCTTCCCAGACGAGAATATCAAAGCTGTGGTGCGAGGTTCTCTGATGCGCATAATAACAGCCGCAAAACGTTTTGGATTGTACTCTGCATTCCTCGCGTGGAGGGCGATTCTCTTCAAATCCAATTTGCAGTTCAAATTGACTGTCGAGACAATGTTTCTGCGGAGAAGAGCAATAAAGATCAATTTCATTTGAGTTTAGTGCTCAGCGGCCAATTGACTCACTGCAGCTGAGGAATGATGCCCGAGTCCGCTGGCCCGGGTGTCATGGGGGTCATCGGCGTGGCAGGCCCCATCGTTTGGTGGATATTGACACTTTCGGCACGATTCTCCGTCCGGGGTGTCATCGAGGCTATCATACTCTGCGGCGTCTGTGGTTGCATCATACTCTGCGGCGTCACGTAGCTGGGTGTGAAGGAGTGCATGCTCTTAGTGGGCGCCGGAAGCAGGGGCGGCGCCTCAATGCCCGAGACACTCGCTGTATGTCTTCCGAAGGTGCTGAGAGAACTTGCCATTGGTTGCATCTGCTGCTGCTGCTGGTAGGCATTCGGGAGGATCTGTTGATCTTCCTCAGGCTGATGAAGTGGGGTGCCTATGCTGGGGATGGAGAATCCCGGACTCGGCAGCATTTGATCCATGCTTACGGGAGTTTCGCCTTAAAATACATTCCCCTTAAGAAACTCTTCCAAACTTTTGTACATCCTTGCAATACTCACTTCAATGTATCGTTTAATGTACGATTTCAATGATTTATTGAAGATCTACCCGGAAAGAACACGGATTTTCTGGTTGGCAAAATATTTTCCAATCGCGTTCTGTCAAAATTGTTGGCCGCCTCGCGCTGTCAGTGAAGGTTTTGTTTTGACCACGCATTTTCCTACAAGCGCTGTTTTTCGGCAATTTTCCTCTAAAAGTCCACTGAAAACTATCTGAAATAGTTGATTTTGGTGATTTATACGATATGGGAATGGATATGGTCGAAGGGCAGCTGCAGATACAGCTAAAAACCAAGCAAAAACAGTGAGTAAAAATTTTGTTATTGTACCTAACCTCACAATTTGCTTATGGGGTGCTCTTTGACCAGGTATGCTGTTCCGGACATTCCCTACTCAATCGCTGCAAATGTAACCACTGAAGAGTTGAACACCCTCGTGAATACTCTGTTGCAAGAGGCAGATTCATGTCACAAAGGTGTAGAGTTTGATTTCTTGGCAGTCGGCGAGTTCCTGAGGCTGAATCTTGGGGATCATTTGAAGCAGTTGGGCATTTCTTTTGAGGATGTCATTGACATTGAGTATGTGGAGCGATTTCCATCACCAGAGCCACAAGATTGTCTGATCCACGATGACTGGGTGTCGGCAGTGAAGTGTAGGGATGATTGGATCCTCACTGGGTGCTACGATAGCACTGTTAATATCTGGACAGCGAAGGGAGAACACAAACTCACGATTTCCGGACACAGTTCTCCCATCAAGGCGGTATCGTGGATTTCGCTAAATGCAGAGTTGGGTGTATTTGTGAGCGCATCTCAGGATCAGACAGTAATGATGTGGGGATGGAATATAGCCAGGAACACAGCTGAATGCTTGTGTGTGTGCAGAGGGCATGAGAGAGGCATCGACTGCGTTGATGTGAGCGAGAATATCCAGAAGATGGCCACTGGAAGTTGGGATACGATGCTGAAGGTGTGGTCAGCAGTGCCGAATGAATCCGGTGCCGACGCAGGAACAGCCAAAAAGGCCCGAGTGGATCAGGGGGCGACTAGAACTCCAATCCTAACGCTGCAGGGTCACAAAGAGGCTATTTCTGCTGTTCAGTGGGTGGATAACGAAACCATTCTCACCGGCTCCTGGGATCACACGATGAAACTGTGGGATCTCTCACTGGAAGGCCTCAAGAGCGAGATTGTCGGCAACAAGTCCTTCTTCGATGTGCACTTCTCCAAGCTTAGTGGACTTATCATTACGTGTTCGGCGGACAAGAATCTGCGCTTGTATGATCCGCGGGGGAGTAAAGGAGCCACACACACCATTCAGAACACCTACTTGGGCCACTCTCAATGGGTGCAGACGGTTCATTGGTCGTCAACTGAGGAGCACCTCTTCATCTCTGGCGGATACGATAACCAAGTGAAGCTGTGGGATATGAGGAGGTAGGAAATCCAAGCTCCTTCGCCTTGAATGTCCATCCAGATAAGTCTATTTACCCTGTACGTTTCCTCCCTTTGCAGCCCAAAAGCTCCACTCTATGATTTGTCCGGGCATGAGGAGAAAGTGATGGACTGCGACTGGTCCAATCCAAAGTATATGGTGTCTGGAGGTGCTGACAATACAGTGAGGATCTTCAAGTCGAAAAAAGTGGTGAGAAGCTAAAGAGATGGCAAGAAAATGAACGGGAAAGATAATAAAGGTGACGCTTTCGACTAAAGTGGTATTTTTGAATGGCTACTTATAAACTTATCGTGCGGGAAATCCCGTGGTGTTGAAGAATATTGAATATTTATTCGTGAAAGGTAGTCTCTGCTGGACAAACGATAATATAGAGATAAATCCATCATTGGTATATTTATAAAAATGACAAATCATGGTGTGTATCTAAAATTAATCGCCCAGGCTAAAAATAATATGTTAGAATTGTAGTAAATGCTCTACAGATTATAACTGATAGCGTTGCTTTATTTCTTATCATAGGAATACCTCAGTATCAGTCGATTTCGCGTTGTTCATTAGTTTGTAAAGTGTTTCTTAAAATATAATTGCTCTTCCCTCCGTCATAGCGCTTCTAAGAAACAATCACCGAATTTATGGCTTTCAGCAATGATTGCAAGAGTTCAACAGCATTGGACACAGAAATGGAAAATTTGACTAGCTTAAATGGGGATGTTAAATCTCAAAGTCCCTCGAATCATTGTGATACCAATCATCTTCAGTGACGAGGCGTTGTCGCGAGCCATATATCTTTCTGCAATTTCAACAATTGGAATTAATATGATTGTTCATATTAGAAAGTGTACATCTCTGAACTCACTGTAGATGATATCTCCAGTAAATGAGCCCGAAATAGGCAGCAAATGCCAAAATAGCGATTGTCACCACGGCTATGATTGCCACAATGTGAGTATGATCCATTTCGGCTGAATAATCTACCACAATGTCAACTATTTCCTGTGACTTCTGCTTCTCCTCGTTATCGCTGTTTCTGTGTTGAGATTTGTAAGAAATTCCACTGTTAGCTTTTCGATCTTTAGAATGTCTTGAGCTACTCGTTCCAGAAATACCTGTTAAATTGTTCCTCCAGCTCCTCGTCTGTCTTGTACTTTCCATCACTCTGAATCTTCTCCACCTCCTCCTTAGGATCATCCGTGGTGTCTTCATAGTAATTTGCGTCATCCTCGTCCTTCGCTTCATCAGAGTCCACTTCAGAAGATGAATCCTTCTCCTGAATCGCCCTTGTGGGCGTTAATGGAGAAGTTTCCACTTTCTCCGTCTGCACTGTAGTCTTGAGCTCCGCAGTTGAAGATTGGCCTTCCGTGAGAGGAATCTGAAAATAGATCAAAGCACTTATTAATCTGCGCAGAAGGACAATATAACACATCCTTACATTACGAATGACATCATCCTTGCTCGTTATTGCAAGAATGTGTTGGATGGCAGTCTCGTTCTGGGTGATTATTCTGTACTGAGAGTCATCTTCGGGAAACAGGAGAGGAGGAACTTTGTTAGACGGTATTGTTGATGCTTCAGTCGATGCGTCATGCGCCAGTGCCACTGGAAGAGCAATTTTCCCATTAGACACACTTTATATGTGCAAAGAAAAGCGCCTTAATACAAACACTTCCGCTAAATGCATTACATTCACTCAATTCCATTGTCACTAAGAATATTCTCAAGGAACATCTCATTCCTTTTCAGCGCGTGCAGGTGTTTACTTTATTTCCCACTAACTCTTCTTCTGCACAAAGAGATACTTTTTAAGCGTTGAAGAATGAAAGCTGTATTAAAGCTTAAAGTGTGTGCTGTAAATCATCTCATGTACTCTTTTACGAGAAGATAAGGAGATGTAATATATAAATTGGGTGCATTTTTCTTCTTATCGTTTCATACAGCGAGCAAGCAGTATTAATACAATAAAACACAGAGTTATGAAGATGTACGAGCGAGTAAGGTAATAGTATTTATTTCTAAATACCACTTGTACGAATAGGAATTTCCAAAGTTCAGAAATAACGTCAGCAGTGAATGAATTTCAACGACTGGTAAATAAATGATGATGCTCGTGGAGCTTAGGGAAAAGCCACCTATCGCAAAGAGAGGCCATTCACATGAGCAAAAAACCGTTCCAGCTCCAGCCAGAAAAATCCGCCGTTGATGCTCGCATCTCAATTGCACTGCCCTGTGAATAACTACGCAGATGAAATCTCGCTGGTAATCCCCCTCGTGTTCTTCCTAGAAAGGTCTTTTGATAGCTGTGACGAAGACAATTAATTGAGTGATCATTCGAAAGAGGAACAAGAGCCATTTCGAATAGTGGCGTTAATGATCTTGAAAGGCCGTAAATAATGTGTGTGAAGGTCACTGCAATAACGGAATCAACATTTTCTACCAGTGTTTACACCTCTTATTCAATTAGCATGAATTTTTGAGAAAAATACTCGTCTCAATTCTCAGAACTTTGCGTCGCAGCGTCCTTTTGGCGGGCGCGCGCGCGCGCGCTCGCACACACAAAAAAAGCAGGCAAAATGAGCTATGATGATATAGTCGCGACCTCAACTTTCGTAACATTTACTAGAGAACCTAGAGAAGGTGTTTTTGTTCGGGAGGCAGAGAGTGAGAAACCTGTTGAGATAAGAACATCCCGTGCTGAGCTCGAATCAATGTGGCGGCATATTTTCATCGAACGAGCGAGAGAGAGAAAAACACCTCGCGGCTATTTGTCCAGCGCGAGTCTATTTTTAGCCCAAGTCGAGGGTATTTAGGGTCGAGTGCTTTCTCTCCCACCCAAAGTGCCCTCGCGGATAAGATAGGCCGCACGGAATTACGTTGTGATGATGTCTGAATCATCCACAAAAATATTCGGTCACTCCTCGGACTTTACCAACACACAGTAGTGCGAGAGGAGTGCACGATCGTGTGGGCAATTAGAGAAAATGCTAAGTACCCGCGACGATCATCGTCCACGATCGCTCACTTTTCCAGCTAACAACAAATTGTGGTAAAGTGATCGCGTGGGACGTCATAAAACGCTGATTACATATCGCATTTCTACACTTTTGTCTTTATCTGAAGGCACAATTGATTTTAATTCAATTGGTACCGATGGGCCTTATCATGTGATTCCCTCTTATTTCGCTCAAGAACCTCAAGAACCTTTTTCCTCCGCTTGTTTATCACTTTTGCGCATTTTTCCGTTTCACTTTTCACAGACATTCCCCGAGCCTGAATTCTCTCCACGCTCTTGTTTTGCTCTCGCGAGTTGGAAAGTGCATTGAAATGTTGCCCTATAAATTGAGAGTGTGATGCGCCCGGGTTCGCATGTACTGGCCTGCTAGCTACGAAAAATCCCATCTCAATCATTCAATAAAGACTAGTGGCAATTTTTCCTCAAATAGATTAATGGGATTAATAAAGAGTGACTCTTACCGGAATTCCCAAGAAGAACTACACTAAAACAAAGGGTAATTGTCATATCCATCTTTGCGCGACTCGTTCGATAAACTCGCTTCTGCCTGTAAAGACGAAAAGAAGAGAGAAATAAAGGTTGATAGTGTGAAGGCAAAAAGACAAGTCAGTGAGTTCCTAATTACAGAACATAAACCATTTTTACCAATTGATACTCTCCAACAAATTGACCAGCACAAATTCTTCTTGTCCACCTTTTTTCCGAAGGCGCCCAACAATCACGAAACAAGTTTAATTATGAAATAAAAGTCTTGCACTGTCGCTCTTCTTTCACTCCGTCATCCAACGAATCAACCTTGATAATGTTCCATTAATATCTTATCAATCACCACACAACTTCTCCTCACTCCGTCGCGCTCTCAATCCCAGCCACACTCCGCACTGATAAGACAATAGTTCGGTTGGAGATGAATTGAAGGAACTGTCCGATCTAGAGCGTCATTCTTGTTGCGTGCAACTATGGCGAGCTTTTGGGATCACAAACACTTTTCCCTCACCGAATTGTTACCATCAAATGGCTCTCCATGTTGTTTGTCACCGAAGACAATTCAATTTATGTTGGAGGGGAGATCGAATGGCTGGAAATCCCTGGAAATTCCACCATATCATCAGCCAACACATCAACTTTCAGGCGTGTTCAGCATTACGTGTTTCTTCTACGTTTCACTGCAACTTGTTTCACAAGAAACATGTTGCTTCACATGAAAATCAGGGGGTTTAGAACGGAAGAAAAAAGCATTTTCAGCTAAGAGGCACGAAAAAAGTTCAAACTTGCAAAGCGATTAGTTAAGGCCATTAATAAAGAGTTTAACCATGTTTTGTTTTCATATTATTTATTCCTAGTATATGTATATAATTAACATCTTAATCTGGATAAAAATCTAAAATCTCTGCCACCCTTTATTAAATTAATACTTCTTTTTGTTTATCATTAAGTGTGTGACAATGCGGAAAACATCTTTTAGTCTTTTTTTATCGCATTAAATAGAATTCAAGCAACTCACGTTTCTAAATTACCATATAATCTAGATTTTAAAATATATATTAAACTTTTCCACTCTAAAAGAAACGATTCAAACATTTTAAACATTTGATTAAATTGAAAGAAATACGTGTTATATTTATATCATCTGTCTTTTCGGATAATATCGGAATGTGCCCCAAATAGTACATAAAATTTTCATTTCATTTCCTACATCTTTTTGTGTGTTTCTAGACAAGGCACTTATTTACGGAATCATTCAAATGTTTTAAGAGTCCTTTTTGATTCATATATTTTGAATAGCTACAAATTTTGAAGAAAATACTGTTGATTTTTTTTAACAATACTTTTCGATGCATATCATTTTTGCTGTGTTTTTTCATCACACATTCATTTTCACCTATCAAAATTTAGAAAATCATCCAAAATGGAATGTTTTTTTTTTAATTTTATTCTTGTCACGCTGTCAGACTGGAAATTACTGGGTGCAATTTATAGTATTTCACAAAATCCATTAATGACAATAACTAATAAAATGAAGAATTATTGTCTCAATTATTAGTGGTTCCAATCTTACGGTACGCCTTTCCTCCATTTCGTTCCCACTCTCGATTAAATTCGTGCTCCAAGATCTCAGCACCGCGCTTTCTTGTCAATCCCGTCTCATCCAAGCTCAGTTCGCACATTTGCATGTCATCAATTCCGGCCACAAGCAAGATTGGCTGCTTGTCCACGTGAAGCTCCATTTGACGCGCCACATATTGACCATCGAAGTGAGCATACCACCAACCTTTCTTCCCTATTGTATACAAAACACTCATGTTAGCTCGCAATTCTGCTTTCAAATAAATACTCTTCCCACCTGGATCATTTGTATCATTGGGCCTGACGAAGGGTATGCGGAAATACCGATGAACCGACACTGCATTGATCTCCTGACGTGGTTGAATTCTCGATGAAGCCTTAGCAGCAGCCTCCATGACACTCTACACATATTGATGTTGCGAAGCAATCAATTAAAAACCCATTGAAATCAAATTGAAGTTCATCATATTCACCTTTGGTGCTCTCTCATTTTCATCCATTGTGGATCTCTTATTGCGATTCTTAGCCTTCCAGGCGTGGTACACCTTCAAGCGGCGGTGAAATTCATGTCGGCAAGCCTGCAAACATCAATCAACAATATAATTCTCTTAATGATTCTCCCCAAAACTTCTTTCAAACATTCACCAATTGGTGGAATTATTATTATTGACACAGATATCAGAATAACAGGGCAATCGAATAATTAATTACCCGCAAGTAACGGAGGTATAAAAAGCATTTTCCATATACAAACTGAAATTACATAAACTTACCTCCAAGAGTTCAATGTCACAAGATGTGTTAATTGCATCACGTAATTCCGAATATTTCCATTTTGATAAATCGTGTTTCTGCTTTCCAATCAATTGCTGCTGTGCACGAATGTTCTCCGATCTGTCGAGAGATTTTTTAAAAGTTGCTCAATTAAAACAATTCATATAAAATTGCTTTCGCTACAGATCAATTGAGTGCAGAAAATATTGAAGCTAAAAGGTGAAGGTTAATCTCTATTATGTGTTATGTTAAACGAAATCCATTTCTCGGCCACTTTTCACACAAAGTAAACCACTGTTGTTAGCCGCTAATATTCTTTGGAACTCGTGTTAGCGAAGAAAAATCCTCAGAGGACTGTTCAAAGCGTGCAGTAAAATATTGAAAGCAGAGCCATGCATCGTATAATTGTATTCATGAGGAATGTACCTGATCAATCTGTTTGGATTACCCAAAGACGAGACTTCGAGTGGTGCACTGAGAATGGAATGAATACAATGTGAATAATAAATGTATGTAAATTGATATTATACTAAACACTAAAAAGAAAATAATGTAATTTCCGAATGTTTCGTAAAAAGAAAAAAAAAACTATTGGTCAATTCGAATAGTCACGATGAAAAAAGGAATGGAAAGTAGAGATTAACATACTTGCGAATCTGTGGAGGACTATCATCCACTTGGCCATTGGACTCATTGGCAAGGCGCGTGGCGAGCTCGTGATCCCTCCTTTCCTGTTCCAACTGCTCTCGATATTTGCTGTCCCTATGTGCCTCTTCGCATAGTTGAGCCTGGAGTGCTTCCGCTGTCTTACGATCCAATTCCTCTTGTCTCAGACGAGCGGCTTCCTCTGCTTTTCTCTTTGCCTCCATTTCGGCTTTTCTGCACGTAAACAAACACAAAAGGTAAATAAAAATATAAATAATTTCACTTTCACGTACTCATCAACACTTACTTTTTTCTATTCTCCTCCTCTTCGCGACGCTTCCGCTCTTCCTCCTCTTTAGCCTTCCTCTCTGCCTCCAGAGCCAATTGTATCTTCCTCAGTCGCTCCTGTTCCTCAGCATTCTTCTGCTCTTGCAGTTTGTTTTTCAGCAATGACGTATTCTGATCGATCTTCTTCATTAGATCCTCGTAAATCCCATCAATTTCCTTCGGCGTGATAGATTGATTCATCTTGATCTTCCTCGTTGCCTCATCAATTGCAGCATAGAGGGATTTCACTTGGTTCAACATAACATCTTTCTCCTTCTTCAGCTGAGTTGCCACCTCTTCCATCTTGATCAGATTCGTCTTGATGGCCCTAATCTTTTGCAATCCCTTATAACGAGGTTGATGCTTCTTGCGCGCCAAATAGCCTCGAATCACCTTCTGCATAACTAGAACGCACTTGTTGCGATAAATTATACGATTCTTCACTAAAATACCAAAATTTAAATTAGATTAGCTACTGAAAATTTACATACGTGATGTATATTTACTCACGCTTTATTACACAAATGGCACAGAATGCTGATTTTATCCACCTCGATCGCACCAGCCATTTCTTCACATTCGCCACAATTGCCTTCAAATTCTCCGGATCTGATCGCATAATTCTGTCAAATTCAACAAACTTCCCCGGACGGAAGAAGACCTTCGTAATGCCGAATTTGAAGTCCTTATCGTGGAGCTTCAGTGAGTGAAGCATAGCTTCGCAGAAAGTTCTGGCGCTGAGCTTGGCAAGTTCCGGCGGCAAGTAGGATTTGTACATTTTATGCAATTCACCAAAGGGAACACGTGATGGATAACCGTACTCCATGAGCTCCAGCACTGATGTAGTTCCTGAACACTTAAGCTGCGCCAAACAGAGACTTCCTTCGAATTCATGATCCACCATTCGACTATTTGGCTTAATGCATCTGATGAAATTCGTACCATTTCTCTCCAGCTTCTCCATCAATTCACTCAGCTGAGTTTTAAACTTTGATCCCACCGAGATGAAGCTCAGTTTACCCTTGGAAACTGATGAGCCAGAGGCAAAGAGTCGATTCAGGAGTTTGTTTTCTGATTCCTGTACCAGGAATTCCAGAGAAGCGTGCAGAGCATCGTTATTCTTTTCAATAAATTGGTTCTGAAAGCAACAACGTCACTGTTATTACACGAAAAGATATGTAAATGTATAAACTCACCGTATTGTAGCAAACAGCACCCGCAAAGTGTCTTATGAGGAATCCCTCGTCATCTCTCAGACTCCTATGTGCCTTCAATCGCGATCCTCGAGGATATGACAAACGATAGTGTCCCTGCCATGATGTGTGAACCTCTGAAGTAAAGTGAGCCGGCGATGGTTTTGGCAGTTTCGACTCTTCATCCAATATCATGAATATCCCATTTGATTTGTTCTCAATTAATTCAATAATGTCCTGATTATCGGTGAATTTAATTTGAGGCACATTCAGCCCTTCTCGCTTGTACAATTCCTGCTCATTTGCCAGGATGTTGTCATTGAAGAATTTCTGCAATTTCTCATTACAGTAATTGATGCAGAATTGCTCAAATGAGTTCACAGTGAAGTACTCAAATCCAGCAATATCGAGAACACCAATGTAGAAGCTCGATGCCTTGAATGGAATGCTCAAGTTGATGATGGAGACTATATGATCAAATAACCGGCTATAGAGCGCCTTCGCGAGAGCATCGCGTGCATTATTTGCCTCATAGACTTTCAGTGGAACCCTGAAAGACACAACCATTAGTGGATTGTCCTATAAAATTCCAAGAATAACTCACATGATAACAGTCCCTTTCATGCCGCCACCTTTGCTCTGCATCACACGAGAAATGAGCGCCTGACGCAACTCTGACGGATCCACACCAATCAATGTCGAGGTGATAGTCAACGATTGCTCAGAACTTGGCGACACTTTGCATCCTCCTTTAACGTCTTCGGGATTATCTTCGAAAGAGATGTTGCCGAGGTGAAGCACCCCGGCAACAAGCTTGTAAATCTCAAGCTTACTCTCCCCAGACAGTCCCAAACGCGAAAGGGCCTGATCCAAGCTCGCAAAATCATTATAATCATCCAGAATAGGATCTCTCAATCCACCACGCTTCACGTGATCCTTAGACTTGTAGGCTGTCGGAATTTTCTTGTCTGTGGTACTATTTGTGAAGAATTGCGTACATCCACTCAAGTACTGCAAAAGAGGGCGAATGAAGATGTTAAATAGATGTGTTGCAGTACATACAAACTTCTATTAATATAAATTACCTTGTATTCGTCAGGTCTGCCCAGACATAGTTTTTCACGCAATTGCTGTGGTGCTCCAGCACATAGCATGTAAAATACATGATAGTTTCTCTCTTCTGGACTCTGTGTGCATATTCTGCTCTTCTCTAGCAAATAGTGCGATATATGACCACCAACGACGGCATACTTTCCATCATAGTGCACCTCAATGAACTTCCCAAAGCGCGAACTGTTGTTATTTCTCGTCGTCTTTGCATTGCCAAATGCTTCCAAGATGGGATTGGCATCGAGAATTTTTTGTTCAATCGTTCCAGCCGCTGCTACAGAATCGCACAAGTATCGCAATAAATATTTCGTTGATTCAGTCTTTCCTGCGCCAGATTCACCGGAAACAATTATCGACTGTGACACTTTTAGCACTTTCATATCTCGAATAGCTTTATCAGCTGCAAAAAAGGAATAGATTGGTCTGAATGGTGAGATGTCGAGGAGACAGGAACACGCTCATATATTTTTTCTCTACATTCCAGGTAAATTATTATTTATTGGCACACAAATACTCACCGATGGCATAGACATGCGGTGGGAGTTCGCCCAATGAACGCCCATTGTATTTCTTAATAGTACTTGATGAATACAGATCTCGAATTTCCTTATATGGGTTCACAGCTATTAGTATATTCGCAACGTATGTCTGCAATTATTTCAAGCATAATTGTTTTATTCCCGCTTTAATTGCATGTGACAATGGCAACGGAAGGCAAAAAAATACCTCCATAGAGACAGACATGAGCGACAAAGAGACACTGAATTTGGCACTTACATAGATTTTATCTTTGTAGTATCTCGTCTTCAAGTTGTCTAGCAGAGTGGCCTCATTCAGGAACATAAGCTCACCTTTAAAGAGATTGTTTTTTTTTAGTTTAATAGTTCAGTGGGGTTCTCAATTAAATCCTAAGTGAGAATGGAAAGAGGGAGACAATTTAGATGAATCATTTTATGGGCACGTTTTACAATCAAATGCAGTGGTAATTTTCTTGTTCGCATTACTCAGGAAATGTTTATTTACTCGACCACCAAATCAAAACCACACCAACTAATCTATTTAATCATCAAAACTAGATTTTTATCAAACACACACAGCATAATTAATGAAAGTTCCCCTCAAACAAAATGTATTCGCTGGAAATTATCTCTGAGCAGCACTCATCAAATTATGCTGGTTGTGTGATTCTAGATAACTTGAGATGACGATAATGAATCTTACACGTGGAAAATTTAGAGGAAAAGAATTGTAATGAGCATTGAAAGTTTCTTGTTATGCTACCATATGGAAAGATTTACAAAAAGTTTTCAACATTTTTGAGAATTGCAAGAGCATAAAAAGACCATTTAGAGTGGGTCATTACTCCATCCGCTAAATTGGCCAATTTGCTCTTCTTAATTCCAACCCAATCAAAACAAACAACAAACTTCTTGAACAGTTAAGCCTGTGCCATGGAGGAAACCGCCCAATATACAGCAGAATTGATAGCAATTTATCAAGCAATGAGCATCTTTCAACTTGAAAGCGATTTCAAATGTCTGAAACCATATCAGATGATCACATTTGTCACTTTGGCACATAAATATTGCAAGTGGAATATGTGGGGCGAGCAACGTCAGAGCGATAAAACACACTTACAGTTATCATCGTGATCTTGTTCTCCCTCGCACGATGGAAAGATGTCTTGAACAGCGCAGACACGCTTGGCAAATTTACTATCTAGTGGTTGCACCTCGAATTCTTGATCACTGCCTATTTCAGAAATGCGTCCTTTCACATATCCCTCAGCACTATCACGAGCCCACACTATGTTGAGGTCCATCTTTCATCTGGAAGTGAAACATAAGAATAAAACGCATGAGAGAAACTGTTCGGCTGGAAATGTGAGCAAAATTTATTAGCACTGGTGGGATTTATCTTCTAGTTTCTGTCTCTCTCTCTCTCTCTCTCTCTCTCTCCATCTTTATTCGCCTACAATTAGAAATCATGCAATGGAAAATTGTTTCTTCTCTCCCTCTTCTTAATTACTTCTTATGCAACATTGTAGATATGCGAAAAATGCTGGAAATTCCTCTTCAGTGGGTGTACACAGGCACACAAGTCCTCACTGAATCTGATACAAAAATACTCAAGTATTTCATTGCGGATTATAAAAAAAAGTAATTTTACAGGGAGGAGGAAGTGGCATTGAGTAAATTTATTTACTGAAAAATAAAAGGAAAAGTTTGTTGTTCGATTTTGAGTGCGTTTCAAAGCGCGAAGGAAAAAAAATATATACACAATTTTTAGTGATTCATAAGTTAATCCATGCTTCATGCAATCGATGTCCATCGCGGAACATTATCTCGTGGATTTTTTAATGGATTTTATTCACTTACAAATTGTGTGAAAATTTTAAATTTTGCCACTTTTGCTTTTCATGACCATGCCATTAAACTTTGCGATAACACGTACACTCTTCACAGTTCTTCCATTGAATTACAAAAAGCAAGTGCCACACAATAGGCACAACTTGTGTATATAATATTGAATTGTTGAATTGTTCAATGAAGACGGGCATATTTCTTCTTCAAGTGAGAAACCATTTTATCAGTAAAAACGTTGTAAAATACTTTACTTCACAGCGAGATATCACAACCAATGATCAACGATTTCATGAAATACTTCGCCAATTACACCTCTTCATTATCACCCTCAATTAATCATATTGAATCACTTACTCGCACCTTCACTAACATTTTTCTTGTTAAAACTGTTTTGATATAGACTTTTATATCAAATATTTTGCCAGATTCGCATTGTGATTTTCCGTCTCTTCGTACTTTTCACTTTTTTGTTCCTCCTTGTGGTACACATTATGGTGAATTACTTCCGTTTGCGATGAGCAAAAACGCACCAAAGCATTTACACATTGAAAAGTGAACTAATAGGGAGGCACTTTAGCATTACACCTGTTGGAATAATTTCACTATTTCACTATTGTGAACATTTCTGTGTCTTTGTGCTTCCCGCTGGCTATTGTTGTGGCCACTGGAGTCATTCAACCAGCTTTTCTGCATTTATATGCAGAAAAAAAACCGCCCAACTCAAAAGAGCCACTCTGAATAAAGTTTGTGACTGAAAAAGAGAGCCACGAAATTCAATTTAATTTGCTATCTTTTGCAATAATTTTAAAAGGAATTTCAACATTTCCCCTGCAAAAGAAAACCGTATAGAAAGACCTGTAAAAGCAATTTTGGGCATTTCGAGTACACACACAAAAAAGAGAGATGCTGATGCTTAAGTGAAATAATCTTTCAACGAAATGCACAATGTAAAAAGTACATGAGAGGAGGAACAAAAGAGAGCTCATTGAACAGAACTTTGCCATCACTTGGAGAATTCTTATTCACATTGACTTTTGATGGAGTCTGAAACGGGACTTTGTGCAGAGTTTGAAACGTTTTTCTCATTCAAGTTAGAACGGTGCTTTCCAGTGAAATATCTAAGCAAGCTAAGCAAGAATACCGAGAAGATTTCACGGATATTCGCATCAACATTCGTGTTGAGCATTTTCGAGGAAAAGTCATGAATTTCCGTCAAAATATTGCGCATGTCCCTGCATTCAATGCAGTTGAAGCGTGAGTTTGTAGATCAGCAGAAGATTCAGCATGGAGAATTGGGTGAACCACTATTCAAGTGGAAGAACCCGTATGGAGAGAAAATTGTGCAGAATAATCATATAAGAAAACGGCGAAGGGAGAAAAGAGAAAATGTGTCAATGCAGGCTCATAAATGTAACTCTGTGCCATTAATTTAAAATCACAACAGTAGAGAAAAATTACTTTTGTTGTGTGTAAAATATACACTGCACAAAAGAATTATACAAACATCAAGAGAATTTAGTTCAAAATTTTCATAATTCTATATTAACCATCTTAATGGTATCTCATTAAAACGACTGAAATGCTCAATGAAGCCAGAAAATACTAAACTTAACCTTCACAAAAAATTTTTACATTGTGAATGAAAACAATTTAGATATAATTACTATAACTCGATTGATTGAAGATTACAATAAAATTGCAATCTTACTAATTCATTCTTGCTGATGGGAATCAAAAAAAAACATAATCCATCTCCAAACAATGGAAGAAAATATATTCAATAGATTAATATTCAAGAGTACTTTGGACTTTCTTCAAATTCATTTAAGCTCTTTTATTCACTTTCCTCCCATTTTATCGCATTGTTTTGATGTAATCTCTTAACAATATTTTTCTTCCCACCTTCTCAGGTGACGATACATTAATTTTCTTCACTGTACACGCTCAACGGTGAGTCATTAAAGTCTGCTTGAAATGTATGGTGATAACACAAGACATGTGTATGTAATTGTTGGACAGAGAGACTCAATTTGATATTGAATGACACGGAAACACGATGCATTTGAAGACTTTTCCAACGCTCAAGATATGCAAGTAGTTAGACGATCCGGATGAATGCAGAGCAGTGGGCCAAATATAGATTAAAAGCAGACCTCCAAACGGGTTTAGGAAATCTTTTAAAACGAATACATCTGTGAAATTTCTCGTATGGCAGAACAGAAAATTAACCATTTTTGTCTCGTCTCATCTTTCAAGTTAAAGAGAAAGAAAAACACAACACGATGAGAAGAGAGGAAACCCACACGCTGAGTTTCAAACATACAAAATGTGAAATTCATATTCTCCCAACTGTACTGCAGGAAATACTGAGAATTCCCTGTCAATTATTATACACAGAGACGTTAATAAACTCCACTTTGTGACAAGAATTCATTACTCCTTTCTTTTCATAACGAAAAAAGAATCATAATCTCAAGTGCCTTCCCCGAATCAATTGTGATAAGATAAAGGTATGAACTTGTACATTTCATTCCAATGCGAACACACCACAAATGGATTTGGTGTTAATAAAAGAGGAAAAAGTTCACCGCAAGTGAATCTCCTATTTTGCATTTTGTGTGAGTCACACAACGTCGAAAAAAATGAAAGAGTGAAGCCTCAAGGGAACTTATTTGGTCGAAAAAAATGGTTTTTGTCTGGTCATTCAACCATGTTATAGACTTTTGCCCATTTGAATTCAATCACATGAAATTTATTGTGCCCAATAAACCGTACGTGTAATCAATTGAAATACGACATCAAATATATCGCATTATATCGCTATCTTTTTCTCAATTTCCTCCCAAAGTCTTTTGTGCCTCTCATGTCTTTCCAAAGAATTTCACGAAAGCACATTTTTCTGGGTTATTCGGTGCTACATTACTTAATTGTCTATTGTTTCGAGAAAATTTTTACCAATGTGCTTCAAAGCAAAGTGAATTTATTCTACCTACAATATTGAGCACTTTTCAACCATATTTCCACAGAAAGGCAAATTCAGCAAATTCATATGGAAATTTGTGAGTAAACTGCGGGTGTTCCAACAAAGAGAATTATTATTTTTGATGAAAGATGCTTTTTTCCTTTTAATTTGTAGCAAGTTTTTATGCCTGGTCTGACGTGTGAAGAAAAATACAGCGAGAGATGAATTTTCGGCACAACATGACATATAAGGAAAGCACTCAAATTTTTGCGGATGAAAATTAGTCAGAACATTATTCTGTGTTAAGTAAGATATCGATAAATACCTCTGAGTGGGTTCTTCATGACGAAATTACTGTCATGTTTAAACTGACGATAAAGCAAAGAAAAGAGTATAACCCAGCCTACACTCTCAACGCTCCCTATCAAGAAATAGCTGTAATTTTTGCAAATGGTCTACTAATCAGCTTCTGCTCTCATCCTAATTTCCAGTTTAGTAGTCAGTGTTGAAAAACCAGAAATATCGCCAACACTTCCTCCAATATGCAACTTAACAAAACGAAGCAAATCAAATGTGGTCTCGATTGGAGGAAGTTCATGAATAATTAATTCTCGAAAGTGTTCTTATTTCCACGAAATTCGTGCGAAACGATGAAACGTGAGTAGCAAAAGTGCCTTGTTTTGGAGGCTCACGAATTCCAAGTTCACTGCAGTGACAGGCGCACTCTTCCCGAACTGGCCGTGGGGTCAGTAAGTTGGAATATTCTGAATAGATGCCACTCATTAGGCTTTTTTTTTTGTCTTTTATCGCTGATTCGTGAAAAGAGGTAGGGGAGCCGCTGAGTTCCATTTTCTGGCCAGCAACAACTTCCTCTGGGCGAAGGCCCATATTGCTCACCGACAGGCCGCTGTTTTGCATGAATTCCTCGTGGAAATGTATGCAGATGGGGGCGTCATGTAGCCACCAATGTCTATCGCGACGAAATTGGCTGGATTTGTGGGGATTTATCGCGAAAAACAGTGTTTTTTACCTGTTGATCTAATTAGTTGATCACAACTACGGATGTAGACTGGCGTAAATCCCAAACGTTTCACTGGTGGAAGAACTTCACTGGCATTTCACTTTAACTCTCCGCCCGCTCAGCCACTCAATAGAATGCTGAGGCAGCTAATGAGGCAAAAATTGAGTGAAATTATCCACTTATTTCACGACTTGCGTCAATTTCCATCCGCGATCCGAGGACAAATGAATGAATTTTTGCTGCGACTCTGCTGTCATTTTCCGGCAAAGCTCGTGGAGGGGATTTCGAGCAATGCTGTCAGTGTTGCCATGCGTAGGGAAATTATGCAAATTATGATTGGAGTGTTGCCAGCTTGGTTACCATCAGTGACATTTCATGATTGTTTTTCTCACGATTTGCGTTGTTTTCACTGAAAATGTCGAGTTTAGCTTGTCTTCAGAGTTATGGGAGTGGAAGTGATACAGATTCTGATGCAGAGGATCCGAAGATGCCAGAAGTACCTGAAAAACCGGCTAGTGGAGAGTATTCCTTGGCAAAATCAATTGAAATCTGTGCCAATCCAAGTGTCATTCCCACGGTAAGTTTCTGTAAACACGGCACGTTTTTCTCTTATTTGTCTCTGAAAATAGAGAAATCCTACTAATTTTTAATGTATTTTTTTTTTCAGAGAGAGGCCACAGTGTCCAGAGTTGTTGATCCGTCAACAAAGGAGTTGGAATATAATCCAAAATTTGAGGAGCTGTTTGCTCCCGTGAAGGGTCCGGAAAACCCCTTTCTCACTGACCAGATGAAGGCCACAAAGAACATGCTGTGTGGCTTTGTGGAGAAGGCACACATCAGTGCCTTCCAGTTTGAGAATCAGCGCAGGACTTTTCACACTTTCGGCTACGCTTTGGATCCATCAGTGGATGGCGAGGGCTGTGATGGACAGAGTTACGTGGGTGATCTCCAGGCTGCCTACGACACAGATGGGAAGACAGTATTTGAGCCAGCCACCTTGCCCACGTCTCAGAGCAAGCGGAAGAGGAAAAAGAACGACAACCCGGAAGATATAGGAGGCTTTTTGGGACCATGGGGGAAGTTTGAAGATGAGAAGACTGTGGCTGTCCCAACAGAGCAGGAAAAGGCAGAATTGGAGGAGTTGCTGTCAAAAAAGCACAAGCGTGGAAAGCTGCTGGAGGAGAAGCCTGTGGAGGAGAAGTCTGTGCTGCACATCAAGGATGCCATCGATTATCAGGGACGCTCTTTTCTACACGCTCCGCACGATGTGGGTGTCAATTTGAGATCAGACGCTCCGCCATCGCAATGCTTCCTACCCAAGGCGCACATCCATACGTGGCAGGGACACACGAAGGGCATAGCGGCCATCAGACTCTTCCCACGCTCAGGACATCTCCTGTTGTCAGCAAGCATGGACACGAGGGTGAAACTGTGGGAGGTGTACGGCGAGAGACGCTGCGTACAGACCTATTCTGGGCATCGGCAAGCAGTGAGAGACATCTGCTTCAACAGCAAGGGCACTCACTTCCTCTCTGCCGCTTACGATCGCTATATCAAGCTTTGGGACACGGAAACTGGACAGGTGTTCTCACGCTTCACTTCTCGGAAGATTCCGTTCTGTGTGAAATTCTATCCCGACAACAGCAATCTCTTTGTGGCGGGCACATCGGACAAAAAGATTATCTGCTGGGACACTCGCAGTGGCGAAATTGTCCAGGAATATGACAGACACTTGGGAGCTGTTAATTCCATAACGTTTGTGGATGGAAATCGAAGATTTGTTACCACGTCCGATGACAAGAGTCTGCGTGTCTGGGAGTGGGACATTCCTGTGGATATGAAGTATATCGCTGATCCTACTATGCATTCAATGCCCTCAGTCACGCTGTCGCCAAACAACAAGTGGTTGGCGTGCCAGAGCTTGGATAACAAGATCGTCATCTTCTCAGCGCTGAATCGATTCAAGATGAACAGGAAGAAGACCTTCACGGGACACATGGTGGCAGGATATGCCTGTAGTTTGGATTTTTCACCTGACATGAGGTAAGAACATCTTGATTAATCCAATGTGTGCAAGATATCAATTAAGAAGTGACCAAGAATGGACGTGAGAAACTCTAGTTGCGTGATTATTGAAGTGAAACGAGAATTTTGCATATCTAAGTTTCTTAAGAATGCCGAGAATGATTTTTGAATATAAATGTCTCGTGTGTCACTGCAATTAGCTTTTTATATAAGATATTTAATTAGCCTAAAGAGTCATGCACTTACCATTAATACGTATTCTTGGTCTGTTTTAGCTTCCTCGTGTCGGGAGATGGCGATGGTAAATGCTATATTTGGGACTGGCGAACAACAAAGCTGTACAAGAAGTGGAAGGCGCACGATGGAGTCTGTATAAGTTGCTTGTGGCATCCTCATGAGCCCAGCAAACTTATCACAGCTGGATGGGATGGACTCATCAAATACTGGGATTAGGATTTTTGACCAGAGAAGTGAATAAATGTGGCAGAATAGCCAGAAGATAAAAATTGTGACCGTTGGAAGTTTGGTAAGGGAGTTCAATTTGAATGCAGAAGGGCGCAAGACAGGGACAAACAGTGGTTTTTCAGGGGAAAAGTCGGAAAATCGATATCGCTTCATGAGTCTCCACAGCTGATGTAGACGACAGGTTAGAAAGTCTTGGATTTTCACATTCTCTTCAAATTGTCGAGAAGTGGTAAGTAGGCTTATTTCGCATTTACTTTCCTGTTAATCCTTGTTGGAACTGTGTAATGGTAGTGGGTAAGATATTCTCTAGCAACCAGAAGTCTTCGTCTGATTCCGATAAACTCTGCATCATATCGTCTGTATTGCTTTTTTCAGAAAAGTGCATCGGAAGCGACGCAAAAGAGCTTCAACATATATAGAATGGATATCTCTCCACAAGTTTAAGCTGTAGATAAATTTTTCCAGAGAAAACTTCTTCACCCCGAGAGCAATGGATTCAATGGGCCTAGGTTACTCCTACCACCTTCCATCTGGTGGCTTTTTCCAGCGCGTCCGGAACTCGCTCTCGTTGGCTCAGTTTAGCGATCTCTTTAGCGAGTTCAACGAGTACATCGCTCCGGCCTACCATCATGACCGCTGTGAGAGATCCGTTCACATGCGCCTCTACTCCATGAATAAGCGGGAATTCGTGATGGTCTTCCTGGCTTTCTTCGCCTGCTTCGGCCTGGGCATTTTTATTGGACTTGCGGGTCCGCCAATCACCGCCACCACCGAAATCAGTGCTACTTCCATTCTACCCAATGCCTCCGTAGTGGAGAACAAGCTAATCATGGCCACGGGGCCTTTCAGCATGCGAAGTCCCCTCATGACCATGTACGCCCAGCAGCTCTGGCTAATTGCACAAATCTTCACTGATAACAGAGATGACGAAGCCTATGATAAAAGTTTCCAGGTGAGCCTCGTGATTGATGGACTCACGGCGGATCATAAGCCAGTGCCCATTCTTTACGGAGATAGCGTGAAGAATAGGTGAGAAATACATCTATTTGACCTGATAAGCACTATTCTTAAACTTCTTCTTGCTTTGAAGGACACGTCAACTGATCTGCCAGAGGAACACTTGCGAGGAATTTACAGTTCTTCATCTGGGCTTTCTGGATTATGCCCACTATATTGTCACCATTCGCTTCTCCGGATTAGAATCCGTTCATCGGCGGTACAACATTAAACAGATTAAGTTCTTCGTAAGTAAAACAATGGAAAAAGGGGACAAAGACTGAATTTTGAAGATTTAATGTATTTTGGGATGTTATTCACAGTTCAAAACATACAATCCAGCATTCACTCAGATTGAAATTTGGTTCAGATTCATTTTCCTGCTCTTCACATTCATAGTGACGGTGAGTTTTGGCTAAACTTTGTATAAGTTGTTTGAAGAATTATTTTTCTTACGACATTGATTTTTCAGTGCTGGTATGCTCATACGTTGCGGAAGTATTCGGTGAATCAATGGTCAATTGAGCAGAAATGGATCTCTGTGCTTCTTCCTCTGCTCCTCCTTTACGACAGTGATTAGTTCCTTTTTTCCCAACACTAGTGAGTTTATTTCATAGAATAAATTTCTTTTTCAGATCCCCTCTTTCCGTTGATCTTCCTGATGAACTCTTGGCTTCCGGGAATGGTGGATGCTCTCTTCCAAGCCACCTTTCTCTGCGCCTTGCTCATGTTCTGGCTGTGCATGTACCATAGCTTCAGGCAGAATGAGCGTCGCATTCTCACGTTCTACGTGCCGAAACTGATCGTTGTGGCGCCTATCTGGCTCTGTGCTATTGTCCTGGCCACGTGGGAAAAATGCAATGAGCTGAGAGATCCCACATACAGCCACTTCATCGACACAGGCAACTACTCCTCCTTCAAGATCTTCTTCTACCTCTCCAGTGGGGTTTATGTGCTGTACTTGGGACTCCTGATCCTCAGGGCATACAGCGAATTGCGGTCGATGCCCTACTTCGACATGAGGCTCAAGTTCCTCACTCTCTTGATGCTGTTTGTGGTCAGCATTTCACTGACAGTGACGATGTATCGCTTCGGCTTTGGAATATTGCAGGATAACTTCATGGCCACGCTAAAGACAACCTACAAGAGTTCGGCGCAATTTATGAGTTTCTACGGACTGCTGAACTTTTACCTCTTCACCATGGCGTATGTTTATTCGCCTCATGATCGTCCTGTTCATGGTGAGATTAACAAACTCACAGTTCCGTGTTGGCATATTAAGTGAATAATGTTTTTTTGCAGAGCCTGCCATCACAAAGGACAACCCCGCCTTCTCAATGATCAATGATTCGGACGAGGATGTGATCTATGGTTCCGATGACGATAGCAGAAGGCCCCTCAACTCCACAGGTGGCAAAGGGAATGACTACGACAGTGACTAAAATGTCCTTTTCCCGATGGATTTGGACAGTCGCCAGTTAACGCCAGGTGGAGTGAAGAATTTGAGATTTTGTCAGTGCTGAAGAACGAATTTTGTCTTGAATTAGACATTTGCGATGGAATTACTTCGCGTTAATTAAGTGTGAGTTACAATTAATTCAAGGGCCAGCCAAAACTTCTTATTTAATTGTCTGAAATTGGTGTAAAACAGTGGATAATTTATGTGAAAACTGATTTGGTGTTAAACATCATTGAACTTATCAAGTAAATTTGTATTCAATGTGAACCAATTAATGTACCTGTCTTTCATTTCAATCTGTCGTCAATAAAGATGTTTTATTGGTTTTGTTTAAAGTAGCTACAGAAGATTTAGTCTAGACAGACGAGTGGGAGATAAAATAAGGACGAAAAATAGAAGGTTCCACCGAGAGTTGAACTCGGATCGCTGGATTCAGAGTCCAGAGTGCTAACCATTACACCATGGAACCGTCGAATTGCAGGACGTCTCCAATTGTTGGCATATGCTTCACTCCCCCGCAACAGCAAATTATTGATTGATAACCTTGCTGATAACAGAATTCTGGCAAAAGTAAAGAAAACTCAAGAGTAAACTGGAATGTTGCATATGATATATGAAATTATTTCGTAAAAAATTTAAGTTGTGAATACGAATACCTGCACAAAATAAAATAATGGTGTTCGCATATGCGTGTGCCGATTTGGGATAGTGACGGCAGTTCATCGTGATAACAAATTGTGTGTGATTGATGAAAAAAGTGATGTCAACGGCACGCGGTGTTCCCAAGCGGTCCCCCATCCAAGTACTAACCGCGCCCGACGTCGCTTGACTTCGGTGATCGGACGAGAACCGGTACTTTCAACGTGGTATGGCCGTTGACGAGGGAAGTTTATCACTACTGTAGCATATTATGATTACAAAGGTAGTTTACCATGTGATGTAAATAAAAATTTCTATGTTAATTTTTATGTTAAGAAACGCCAATAAATAAAGCAAAAAATAATAATTTCAATATAAAAAAGGGATGCCAACGGCACGCGGTGTTCCCAAGCGGTCCCCCATCCAAGTACTAACCGCGCCCGACGTCGCTTGACTTCGGTGATCGGACGAGAACCGGTACTTTCAACGTGGTATGGCCGTTGACGAAAACACATCATTTTGATTCCTCTACACGCTTATAGTGAATACAATTTCATATAGTGAAATGAGAAAAAAAGATGTGCATCGGCCGGGAATCGAACCCGGGCCGCCCGCGTGGCAGGCGAGCATTCTACCACTGAACCACCGATGCTTCCTTCTTCTTCATCTTCCAATAAATCCCGGATCATTCGCGCGATCAAAGCGAATGTGGCGAAATTCCAGTACAGCTTCCCGCCCATTATTCAAAACTAACAGTCGTGTCCATGTGACGCCCGTCAATGGACCAATATTTCACATACCATTTACTCAATAGCAATTGTTTAACTTGCAATAAAGAACGTTTGGCAAATTACTCATCAATGGTGATAATTTGTTTGTCTAGAAATCTATTCTGAGAAAAATATACACTCACAAAAATTAGTAAACGAGGTCAAAACTTGAATAACAATGTTGATGAATCTGCGAAAATGTGTTCTTGCCACTCATATTTCATCGCTGCGGCTCTTGAGTGCATGAATGAGTGTGTCTAGAAATATGTGAATTATCTTAATGCGTTTTCTATTGGATAATTTCTGCTGGCTGTGATTTAACAAGCGAAAGTAAAAGTCTTTCTAAATGGGCCGCTATATGCCTTCAGAAGCGATGAGGCGACTTTGCCCGGAGAACATTGGAATTGATATAAATTGGATTTGCTGTTCGAGACACTTTATGAGTCATGCTGGAGCCACTTTGTTAAATTTTGTTGGCTTCCTTTTTGCTTAGAAATGTTCTTTCAATGAACATAATTTAGTTTTGAAAGGAAGTAGACAGGTTTATGAGATAATAGAGCGGACAGCCAGGGCCTATCTTGTGGAGACGTGCAGTGAATTTGGGGGTTTTATGTATAAGTGATTTCATTTCTGATAAGAATATTTTGATTTATTTTCGCGGGAAAGATTTTGGTTGTGTTGAAAATCTCACTGAATCATGCCTTGAGCTGGTCCGAGGTTATCAACCATCGATAACCAATTAGTGTTTTTATTTTATGCATTCGAGGAGCGCAAAACTTCGCGTATACTGGGGAAATTTCTCGATGACATCATTGCCTGGCTTCAACACAGAAGCACTTCTTGGAAGGAAAGGCACACAAAGAGAGCCTCCAGTCTGATACTGGTTCCCACTTCCAGCGCTAATCCGATAAATTGGATCAACAACGAGCGTTCAGTTAGTTGGTGAAGTGACTTCAGTGCGAACGGTTGCCTTTTAACGAGTGCTCAAGATTTGAGGTCAAGCCGAGTGTGATTGTAAGCAATGGCCAATCTGATTAAAGTTGCTCTTCTCCTCGCTTCCTGTCTCGTCATTTGCCATGGACACACTTACCACTCAGGACAGTGCCCCAATGTGGAACCTCAACCAGATTTTCAAATGAATCAGGTGAGTTTTTTTTCCCTACTTCTGAGCGCGAACAAGCCGTTCGTTGAATCACGGCGAAGTTTGCGCCGCATGTTTAGCGCTTATTTGTGATGCTAATTGCATTTAATACACGCAATTTGTGGTTTGGCGGTTTGTGACGCTCTTTCATCACGATCAGCAGCTGGGCGCTTTTACAACAGTTCAATCTGCAAGTGCTTGGTTTATCAATTTGTTCTGACCTTTCGAGTGATTCAATAGGGATCAAAAGTCAACTATCTTTCTCTCATTTCTGCACAGTTCTTTTTTTATTGTAATTTAATGACATTTGAGTTGACTTTGGGTTGTTTTTCAATTTATTGAATATGGAATTCCCGGAAATTTGTTTGTAAACTTCCGTTCGGGAATTAATGAAAATGTTAATACATATTTTTCAATTCAATATTATACATATAATTTTAACTCATGTATTTTCTTCAGTTCCTCGGTATCTGGTACGTTATCCAGAAGACCTCAACGGCCTCCACATGCATAATTTACAATGTCACGCGCGGAGAGGAGCCTGGCGAGTACAGGATTGAGCAGACCTCGCAGCACTTTGCACTGGGATTGACACGCCTGCGGCATGAATACAGCTACACAGGAACACTCACAGTGCCTGACAACGACGTTCCGGCCAAGATGAAGGTCAAATTCCCACTCAGCGTGGCAGGATCGTCCACTTTCACTGTCTTCATGACTGACTATCATCAGTACGCGGGTGTCTTCTCTTGCCAGAAAGTCACATTTGCCCACAGACGCAGTGCCACGATCTTATCTCGCACGAAGACTCTTGATAAGATCTATCTCGACAAGATCCGATCGCGTCTGGCAAACTTCGCTGTAGATCCATTCGATTTGAGCATCGTGAATCAAAATGACTGTCCCAAGAATGGAAGTGAGGGCTTCAACATTCACATCGATCCGGACACTTTCTCAGCCGCAAACATTGCGAGTGTGGTCAGGAGTGCTGGCGATAAGATCGCTTCCGGCGTCGAGACGGCAATCAATGCAGGCAAAAAGGTTGGAACGGTGCTTTTCTAATGTAACTACAGTCTTTTGGATTTGGGATCTAATTTTTTCACTATTCTTATATCTAATATGTTTTGTGTTCTTGGCTACAGGCTTACAATAAACTCACCACATCCAATGAAGATGCGGAGAAAGTGACCACTGAATCCACTGAGACGATGAATCTCAGAAAGAGTGAAAGAATGCAACATGATCCAAATGCAGAGTGGATCGCCTTCTAGAAATCTTGCAGCTGTTTTGGAGGTTTTATAAAGTCTCTCTCTCTCTCTTTAGTTTTAAGAATTTTCACTTGAACTGTGTAAGAAACGATTCTCAATATATTTTTAACTGATCGAATTTCACAAAGTCTTTCGTCTTCTCTTCAATTTAACTCTTTGAATTTCCGCAATTGATTATATCAGGAGGAAATTAATTAAAGTATCGCAGAACACAGATAAACACCATTAACATTTTTCCTCGTATATAATATCTTATTTATTTACAATATACAAAAGAAGAAAAGACAGACAAAACACGATTATAGGAGAAGCTCAAGTCCAAGAGGCAGTACACAATGTTAGGATGAGTGTGAAAATAGACTCTACGCCTCAGTTGTACCACTGTCATGATCGACACCATTTGCCGTGTCCCCATTCTCATTCTCCTGCTCCTCCTCGTAGATGACATCACAATTGGTCATTTTGCTCTTCAACTCGCTATTCCTATTCTTGCGAGCGGCATTCCTGCCCGGTTTCCGTGGCGGAGCCGATGGCGAGTCCTGCGGCAGCTGAGATATCTGCATCTCCCGCAGCACCTCAGTCAGACGATGGAGATCTCTCTCCTGCTCTTCCACCTTCTCCTTAAGCTCAGAAATCTGCCGCACATCTTCGGCACGTGGATCACGACGCTCGTAGCGCATACGCATCTCCTCAAATCTGAGAATAGAGAAAAAGAAAAGAAGAAAACATCATGAAAATCCCGTGAATATGTGGATAAATTGATAACAAAGACATGATCAGGACACTCACAATTTGGTCAGACAACGACACTTTCGGTGTAATGTATCGATTTCTTGGGCATGCTGGTTATCTCGCTGCTCATGAGTTGATTTCTCTATGCTGTAGTTGCGCTCCATGTCGCTCAAGTCGCGCTGATGCGATATTTCGAGTTCTCTGGTGTGGCGTGATAAGAAAAGGTTTGAGATTTGGTTGAATTGGGGGAAATATGATTAGATGAAATAATGACACACTCGAGTCTCTGCAAATACAAAATCCTCACGCAGAAGCACCGCAAGACAAACTACAAACGTTCAGCTTCAAAGCTCATTACTTAGTATTACATAGGATGTCCTCGTCGCAAAAAAAGTTCCCTACATATTCTCAATGCAGAGGATTAGAGCACATGTGATGAGGAGGCATGAGAGCGCATAGGACAGGGAATGACTCATATAGAGGGTGAACAGGGCTGGAATAACAGGACACGCCGCTTTTGCAAATGAGATAAACGACACAGGACGTGACGTGACTTCCATTCTTGAGCTTGCAACAGAACAGAAAAAAATGAGAAAAAGACAACAATTAGCATGGAAAAAAATTGCGAGAAAAACACTGAACAGTAATGATTCATTAATGGTGTGAGACACAATGAACATCCAACTTATTCTTCGTCTGTTTCACGCTCTTCATCTCTCATTTTGCTAGACAGGAAAAGTGCTAACGTCCCATTCGCATTTGCTGATCGTGTTCAGAGAAAATGTCGTGATCACTCTTGCCAGCCCATGATATGTTTTTTTTTTTCTCCTATGCTCAAAATACATTACATTTGCTTTGCCGTGAGGGTCACTTTGACTCACAAAAAGCTAATAACCGCGGAAGTTCTTTGTGTTCTTTTATTAGCATCCTTTTAAATAAAAGCATGGAGGAAGAGAAGCATGAGGATTTTGTACATGAGATCGAGAATGTACAGCGAAAGAGATTTATATCAAATTGTTATTTACATTCAGACAAGAGGAGAAGAACTTACTTCATCTTTGTCTCTAGACAGGTTATCTTGTGCTTGTGTTTTGCCTCAAGAGCCTGCAGAGCCTCATCCTTTTCAGCCAGCAATTGTTCATGTTGCACCTCTGAAAGACGTAATGCAGAAGACATTCTCAATTAATGCCATACGACACGCAATAGTATGGACGTTGTCTTTTAAGATAAATCTGCGCAGTGCCTTAATGTAATCATAGTTTCTATATTCAGATCTGTGGACGTCTAACATTGACTTTGAAAGTTATTTTCTGCCCAAAATTGTCTTTGTTTCTGCTCTCATGTAGATGACTAACATCGTAATTGTGAAGTAACCAGGAATTATTGACAGAATTGACACTTTATATAAATGTATAACAAAGAATTTTGAACAGTAAAACACCTTTGTTGTCAACAATCAGTCATGAGTAAGCAAGGAAAATTTTTATTCACTTACGTAAAGCTTTCTTGTGCTTCATCTCTAGTTCTTCAGTGGTGTTGCACAGTTCCTGTGCAAATTCCTCTGAAACTGACTGAAGACGCTCTGAAAATTGCGTCTGCATGTCTTCCCTTTCAGCCTCACGCTCCTCCTCGATTTTGGCTTGAAAATTGAGAACACGTGTAGGTATTTGCAGCATGAAACGCATATTTTATAAGAGAATAGCTTATAAAGTAAATATTAATGCTTACCTAAGACTTCCTCGCGGTATTGAATCTCACGATCTAAAATAAGCTGATTATTTCGATCGGAGCGATCAACATAAATCCTCGCATCGATGGCTTGTTTGTCACATTTCGCCGAGACATCTCTCAGTTCTTGGATACGCTCTTTCAGAGTCTCCTCGAGATCGGTGATCTACAAAAAAAGTAGAATTTTATTTTCCCAATATGAAGAAAAAATACTGTGAAAGATTAATTCACAACCTCTTTACGGAGAGCCTTCTCCACGTTGTTGTGTTTCTGCACGAGGTCGGAGAGCTCCTTCTCAAAGTCCTTCTTCAATTTATCCAGGGCCTCTTTTCTCTCATCCGTGTAGATCGACTCCAGTTCGTATTTCAGGCGCATCATTTCCTGCAGCAATTTATTCTCCCACTGAATGGAGATCTGCATCCGTGTCTCCTCGAGTTTCATTTGTGCATTTCTTCGCTCATCTATCAAGTCACTCTCACACTGAGCCTTGATCTTCTTGGCATTGCGGATCTCCTGTTCAGCTCTCGCCCTGGCCGCCTCCAACTCAGACTTCACCTCATTCAGCTGCACCGACACGGACATCAAACTGTCCCTCTGATCGGCAGTGAGCCCCCTGAGGGCGTTCACTTCCGACTCGATGCTCTTCAGTCGTTGCAGATCCTTCACATACTGCTCTGCCGTGGCCTTCAGCTTTGCATTAGTGTCCAATGCACTCTGGTGCTCCTTCGTGATGGCCTCCAGTCGCTCTTTGCACTTCTTCTGCATGCCTCGCATCTTCCACTCGCAGTCCTCCATAAGACGCTCCTCTCGTTCCTGATTCACATTTCTCAGCTGCTCAAATTTCGCCTCCAGTTGATCTCGCTGCTCCAGAGCCGCTTGCAAGGTATCCTGAACCAATTTGTGTTCCTCCACTCGTTCATCCTGCAGCTTATCTCGCTCCTTTCGTGCTGTTTCAGCGTGACTTTGCGCCTCCGCGAGTTGCACTTGAAGATTCCTCGTGAAACTCTGGATGTCCTTTAGCTTGATCTCTAGTTCGCTACGCGTCACTTCGAGATCACTGATCCGTTGCGTCAAATCATCCTCCTTATCGGCAGCCTTATTCTTCAGCACGCCCATCTCCACCTCGTGATGTTTCATTTTTCTCCGGACGCATTCATCCTCCTTCTGAGCCGACACTAATTCTGCCTGAAGTCCTACGGATGATATCAAGAGTGTATTTATAATTTCGCACTGTGGGAAAATCAGTAGATCACACTCACGCTCAATTGCCCAGGTCTTATTCGCGATTTCCCTCTCCAATTCATCTATTCTCAACTGAAGTTCAGTTATTTTGGACTGTGCATAGGTGACTTCTTTCTCCGCCGCATCCAATTGCGTGCTAAAATGTGCCTCCTGCGTAACCAGGCCTCTCCTGCAGACAGAGAGATAAAGAATTAGCGCGGCGAAATATTTATCTCGAGCTTTTCATCAAGATACAGCGGAAGTATAGAGGCAGAGTGCGTCATTGGCTTCCACATTCGCCATGATTTTTGGATTAAAATAATACCATGTGTCGTGAAATTACAGCTGAAATTATGTATGGTTCCAAGAGTCACGCAAGAAGAGCAAAAGAAAAAGTATATGAGACAATTTAACGCAATACCCTTGGTGCTTTCACTACACTAAAACATCTATTTATATACACGGGAGTCTTTTGAAAGAGTTATCTCTCCGCCAGAGTAGCATCACTTGCGGTTTCACAATGTCCAGGGCGCTCTTAAATACGAGGGAGGACGCCAATAAACTTGTCTTCAGCACTGGCCACTAATTTCCCAATTAATAAAATTATAAATAAATCTCTACAGTTGAGACAGCTACGATTTTAACTGATTTACAGTCAAGCAAAAAATGATCAGAGTGCGACATAATAATGCAAAGGAAATTCTAGATTGAGGGACTACACATAAAGGACCAAATTTCCTCCATTTTTCACCAATTCTGTCCTATATTTCTCTCCGTTTTTAATCTATAACGCGACCACTGAAATATCTCAAGTTCGTCCCGTGAACAAAGTGTAAACACGGGACAAAAAAACTGAGCGAGCATAAAAAAAAACAAACTCTCACGCACGCAATTTGTCTTGGACGTCGAATATAACACCAGTGCTGACTAGTGCTGAGAGGTCCGACATTATATTTTATGCGAAATTTGTGGTGCAATCGGGATCACGGTGCACTGTCGAAGGGTGTGGATGGTCGGAGAGATGCAGATAAAACCGGTCGAGGCTGTTTAAATTGAGATCATTTGCTTCAGGGAGGAACATAGCAGGAAATTTGAGACAGATAGGGAAGGGCATCTTAAGAGAAATCTATAGATTATAGTTACTTGTCCGACAGATTTGATTGAGCATTCCCCACAATGTCCGGCAAACAGGGTGGACTATCCCCATTTACATGTGGCATCATAGCATACTTTGGATTGCTGACACCTTTGCCATCATCGAATGCACTATTGACCCGGTCCGTATCACTTTTCACACTGTTGTCAGTGTACAATAAATTGCCATTGTAGATTGGATTGAAGTTGAAGGTGGTGTCTACACAGTGAAACACCTCAGTCTCCTCGGTCTCATCCTCAACATCCTCAGCAATGTCATTGTCCTCCCTCAGTCTCTCACTGAACTCACAACCACTGTCGTTGTCCGAGAGGGCGTGCGTTGGACTGATGGTGATCGCGGGCTCGTTGCTGCACTTAAAACTATCACAATGCGCTTCATAGTACTCCTCGGAATGGGGATCGTCGGGCTCGACTGGAGGCGTCGGCAGACCCAACTCTGATGGATTGGGTGACTTTCTGTGGGACTTGCCGGATCGCTTGGTGCTCTGTTGTTGCCCCATCATGCCATTCTCCACAAATGCCTCATCTCCAGACAAATTCACTACATTCCGCACATTGTCACGTTGCGTCTCGTCGCGATCTCTCCCCAATGGTTCCGCCGTGTAAGTGTGCTTCAAACTACTGGCCAGAGTATTTTCGGCACTCTGCCACAATTCACAACTACTCTTCGTGTTGATCTTGCAGCTAATAATATTAGTTCGTGTCGTTGTTCTATTTTCATCATCGGCATTGGATTCCCGTTGGAGTGACGTGCTGCGATCGCTCTCACGCGGACGCACATCATCCCGTGCCGCCTCGGGCTGTTCCTCATATTCGCACTCTTTGTCACTTTTCCCACACTTTGGCGTATTTTTAACGCCACCCAAAGGGTTGCCACCCACGCGCTTGCATTGTCCATCACTTGGAGACGCTTTGTGCCTGCTTCGGCGGTTTCTGCGCCGCGGCATTGCGCTCAGTGGGTGACAAATGTCCGAATGGAAAAAACCACGATGGCGCGATCACGCGTACCGACGATCGCGGAGCACCGTCCACGCCGTGACGACAGACTCTCGAGACGTTTGTGCACTGACTGAGGCGCGCACAATGTGGAGCTGATTAAAACATTATGCCAAGCAATTTTCTCACCGTCGAAAATAATCAAATGTGACCACCGCACACGCCTCAATATCAAACACATTTTCCACCACACCTCATCCTCCGTAATTTTCCGCGAATTTCCAAATTTCACCTCGACGGAGAAAAACAAACGCCCACTCGTGATAAATTTCACCAATTATAATTATTTAATTGCCTCCTCGTCTCACGGTTCGCAATTAAAATGCGAAATGGGTAAATTTTGGCACCTAACACAATTTTTCTGATTCACTCTCTTTCTCACCCTAAACCACGGGATTCTAAGATCACTGCGAACACACTTGGCAAAAATCACTGTCAATTGTGCGAAAACACCAAAATGAGACAATAACCAAATGTGACGAAGCTTTAATGTGACCATTGACACACTACAAATGCATTCTAAAAGTGATTAACCTTCTCTTCCTGGCGAACACTTGCATCCTCCCTTCTGGACTTTCGTTATTGATCCCACCAACTGTTGCGATTGCTTCACAGACATTACGAAATACCATTCACTCATTTCTATTTAAAAATATATTTTTCTCCTGTTCGTAGGAGATTTACTCGTAATATTTCAAGCGACTGCGTCAGAGTTGAAACACCGGAGTGGCGAATTTTCCAGATAACACAAGACCTTCAGTTTGAATTACGTAAAATTTATACGAAATGAAAACGCTTCATTGTTATTTAATCTTATGTTTTGACTTAACAGGATTGGATAATGAGTATCAAGTCGTATGTGCTAGACCAAAACAACATTCGATTGCTACTAGACTGATCAGTATTTTGGGTGTCTTCCAATTTTGAAAACTGTCCATCATGGTGTGTCATTACAAGACAGGAAATCTCAGCACTACATTCCCGGGAACACTTGTATCTTTTATACCAACAATCTTCTATCTATCTAATGTGCAGCTCTGTTTCTGTGCTGATATGTTTAGAACACATTTTGACTATCACATTTCCCAATAGTTGAAAAATATTTACCAATAGTTGTACAATTCGATGGGTGTTTGACCGTGAATTGGCTTCGTGTCCCTCGATGTCCAATTCAAATGAATCACAGCGTCAGATTCCTCAGCTATCCCACTGTCATCTTCCGTATCCGTCGTGTTGTCCTCCACATCTCTTTCGGTGTCAGTGAAGTAATTCAAATTCTCCACACTTGCCATATTTTCAACGCTTTCCGCTCAATTTCACCAAGTCACGATCATGGCTCAATAATTCACAGCACAAATCTACGATTTTTAGGGGAATATAGGCACAAATTATGAATAAATACTGGTAGTTTTGCACAGAAAACCACTAGCGCACAAGTCGTTCGATTGCGTACAGCACTCTGGTTAAGTTGTATTTCTGTACCACTAAAATGATCCCTTATTTATCGGCAGCGGGTGATTGTGCTGAGAAAACACTTCACTTTTCTCGCAGCAAAATGAGTTGCATTTTCCATTTCAATGCTCTTTGAGCGCCTGAAAAGATATTTAAAAAATTATAATTGAAATTTGTGAAAACTCAGTGGAATTCGAAGAATTTTCAACACTCACATAGAACACCCTGTGCCGAATAGTTGCACATTTGCGATTTTCAAGAGTCATTCTCTCAGAGATCAGTGATTCTCACTCGAGACTCGCTATCGCTTTGTTCTACGACAAATTTTATATTTCTTCCCATTCAATCTCGCGGCAATTATAAATAGATCTCTGCAGCATTCCTTATGTCCTTTGAGGTGTCTCTCTCTGCTGTTCAGACAATATCAGTGAGATAATTAATGGCTCTTTTGTCACATAATTTTCAGCAGAGAATTGTACTGAAAATATCAAACAGAATAATGTTAAGATTGCAATTAACTGCGTTTCAAATATAATGCAACTCTTTCTCGTGCAAATTTACAAAGACCACAGTGAAAATATGAAAATTTCTTCCTTTATATTTTGTTCCTCACACAATGTCTCTCTCTGTCACAGACTTCTTTTTTGTACAAAGACAAGAAAAATATTGATATATCATGAAATGACAAATAACAAAACAATTTGGTTATCATCTCAATAAAATAATTTCATTATGTAAAACTACGTCTGAAGACTATGTCTTTCGGCTGAAGGATATTTTGAGCACGCAGGAAAATTGAGGATAAAACAAGAACGTTTGCGATGATCACGGAATCATCAGAATTGACTGCTCCTGAGAAATGGCTGACAGCTCCTTCAGCCACTCATCGAGAACTACTGCACATATTGCCAGGTCTTTGGTGCGACCATTGCTTTTCGATGCTGTCGTCGTGGATGAAGAGTTCGATGATGACCACGAGTCCAGTGACTGAGGCTCTGCAGTCTCCTTCATCATGATGCTGTTCCCAGACGAATTACCTATAAAGAGATCAGAAAACCATTAAAGCTCTACTCATCACGATTATTGTATTAATTTTTCACACAAATATTGACTCTGTATTTACATAAATTGCATTATATATTCACATTTCAACAAGTTTTCCAACACATTTCATATCAAAACACCTACAAAACACAACTCATCAAATGTATTCCAAAAATGAATTAATAATGTGAATACGCTGCCGTAATATTGGCCATTTTAGCAATTGATGCAGTAAATTGATCTAAATGGTTGTACAAAAATACTCAAGTCATATCAATTAAACTCTCTGCAAAAACTCAGGTGAGGCAATTGAAAGTAATTTTCCAATGAATGGCTGTTAAACATTTCTTAATTATCACCAATTACCAGCTCAATTAGGCAAAAATTTGTCACTCATTCCGGAGAGAAAAAAAATTAGAAATTGTACAAGCATTTTCTGCAATAAGCTCACCAAATGTTTACACAGGCATTTGTTCTAAAAATAAATTTATTGTGTGGCATATAGAAATAAGACTATTTCATAAAAAGAGAAATCATGTAAACATGTTTCCAACAGCGCCACTGATTTAAGTAAAATATCTCTTTTTACGTGTTGAATAGTCGCGCAATTGGGAAAAAATTGATACACATTCGGGAGACGTACGATGTTAATTTTGAGATTGAAACCATGAAATTCTTGGGGAAACTCGAGGATTACAATAATAGATTACGCTTGAAATTCACTACATCTTTCCTCACATCATGGCAATTTCGCTTAAATTGCTAACTCTCTCATGAGAATTCCACTGGAGAATTCTCTAAATTCTATTAAACAGCTTTAGAAATAGACAGTGAAACTGTTATTTTATTTGATAAACCTTGAAGAATTCCAAGTGTGAGTTTAGTTTGAAGAATCAATTTATAGATTGTTCTCAATTTCACATCTGAGTGAAATTCTTCTTGTTTCCAAACTTCCTCCTTTAGACGAAAAAAAAACCCAAAAGAAATTTTATAGACTTCCGCTCGTCCCAAAAATAATACATTTTGCTTTTACAGTCAATCCAATTGCCTCACAGTGTATGTAAAATGAACTATAGGAAAAAAACACAAACTTTCAAAACAACGAAGATAAACGAGACTCTGAAGAACTCCTCAAGATATTTACAATGTTAGTATTTCTCTGATAAATTGGCGAAGGAAAATGATGAGGAAATATGCGAGAGTTGGAAGTTAGAACGATTAATTAGCGTAAAATCGGGGAAGAGATGTGTCTCATTTTCCCGAAAAAAAAACTACCAAGACTGTCAGAGAGACAGTCGAAGGAATAAATTAGTGGATTAATTGCAATCATTATTTTCTACTCTTCAACATGATCGTCATATAGTATGTATAAGATAGATGTATAGATCGTCATAATTCTTCTTCAATCTGACTCATGATTTTTGGCATGCTTCATCATCACCAGGAGAGAAAGTAGAGTATATAGAGGCACTTTTTACAGCATGCAGTCAAAAAGAAATGAGGAATAAGGAAGAGAAGACCGACTACAAAAAAATGTGAATTAATTAGACAACCAATGGTCTCAGGCTTGTTAGTGGTTCATAAATTGTAAGCAAGCCAACATGATATGTGGTGTATTTACCGAGGAAGAATGATTTTAGTTGAATTATGCCTGCGACGGCTAGATAGAATAAAAAAAGAGAAATTTTCTCATGAGACTCCAAACATTTTTTCTTCCATCTTTTTTTTCTTTTTTTCAAACACATCTGTATTAAAATGGGATCTCGAGCAAAGGGAATTAATATACGAATAAAAAATGTGGGTGGTTAAAACAGACTGAAGAGAGTATTAAATGGTAAACATCACCACACAATCTCAACTCACCTGAGGCACTGGGACGGCGAAAGATGCTGGAAAAACTCTGTCTTATGCTTTTCCGCGTGGAATCCTGCCTCTTGAATGGATCGTATAGGGAACTCAGAGGACTCACGGTCGTTGTGGCGGAAGTATTGTGACTGCCCTCCGTGGCTTGTGCATTCGAATCAATCGTGTTCTTCCTCTGGTTGACTAGACGATATTCACGCTCGAGCAGGAATGCTTTGGCATTCTCCACAATTTCCAACGTTTCGTTGTTCACCGGCAATTCAGCATCGAGTTGTTGCTTCAGTATCTGCAGCACTTGGTAGAAGGATGGAATATCAGTCGTTGTTGGTATGTCAAAGCGCAGAAATATGGACTGAATGAGCGGAAATGGATACCACGAGAGTCGACTTATCAAGCCACTCAAGTGAAGATTTATATACAAATTGTTGCTCGTGAATGTCTGCAGTTTGCCAAATATTGCACCTAAAAAGGAACCTGAAATACCACAGAATTATCTTCTTGAACCACAGAGAATTAAGTTGGAAAACCTTACCTAAATGAGCAGTTCCCTGAGTGAAAAGATCCTCTGAGAAATTCAACTCGACTTCTTGTTCACTGAAATTTCTCGACTCTTTCCACACTTTTCTCGTATTGCCAATCTCTGTATGATTATCACCATTCGCCACAATCGCTAAATCATCCTCTGGCCTCTCCCGGAAACTTTCATATCCACTGCTCTCCGCAAGCGACTGCAAACTGTCGTGCTTCACCTTCTCATCCGCGCAATTCTCAATTTTGAACTCCGTCACGTACTTCCTAATGATTTCAATGAGATGTTCTGTGTTCTGCGTCCTCTTGGGCGATGAAACATTTTGGTACTTGTAGCGATTCTCCCACTGATCACATGCATTTCTACACAGTGATATCTTGTGGCGCACGTCAAATAGATACGCATAGTAATTCGAATATAGGGTGTCATCCGTGTGCAAATTATAGTGATTCCACTGGTAATTGCTCATGGGCCGATTTGGTGACTCTGATGGGGCATTTGGATTAGATGAATTCTTGCCTTTATGACTGACATGCTTCATTATCTCTGGTGATAATTCCAGAAAGTTCTCCGCAGAGTCCGCCAAGGCGCTGAATTTGTTGATTGTATGACGATAAGATGTTGGAATATGTTGACAAGGTGTCAAGTACTTTAGGACCAGCTCCACCACGATATCTTCATTGTTGAGCGACAGCAGAGTATCAAACACAGACAGGGAGATCAAACACAGCTGTAAAGACAAAAACAAATTAAATTCTTGTTCACAATATACCAAGAATATACGCGATTATTACCCTCGTGTCCGTTGAATTGATCCTCTCCACGAGGATATCAATGATCCTCTGTCCGTCAAACTTCTCCTCGTCCAGGAGGAATTTTATGAAGATATTAAGAAGTCCAGGCTCCGTAACAGAGCGCAGAATTAAATCAAAATACGCCATTGTGGATATTTGTGCTTCGATATTTGTCTGCAAAGGACTGCCATTGAATATCTGCAAGTGACTTTGTCGTGTTAGTGATGGGCCAGGGGCGATTTCTGATGAGATCGTTAATTTAGAGACAATCAAACAATTCGATATACCGGCAAAAGTGAACTCTCCGTCTCCGCTCAATTAACTGTGCCAACGATGGACAGAGATATAAACCATTCACCATCAACAGTGATAATCCATCACCTTTACAAGAGACAAAACACACTACGTACTGAAAGATAAGTGTCACTGAAACATTGTAACTGTGGAGTAATTGACAAAATACATTATGAGTCTTTGAGTGTCAAAAGATTTGCATCAATGAGTGCGTGAATTACGACTTCTATGGCAAAACATGGTCTTCGAAGAGTTACAGTTTGATAATAATAAGAAGAATAGTAGATTAGAAAACTCAACTGATCAATCAATTTACTAGAAATTTTTATGAGATATGAAAGCGCTGCTAACAAGGCAGTTGATTGTATTTCATTGGCTGTAATGAATATTCACGATCATTAAATATGTAGATTTCTCTCACAATACATAAGCCAATTGATTGGATAACCATAATTATCTAAGTTTAGTGACTCGATTTGAGCCACATGGAAATTGATATTCCTTAATTGATGAAGAATCGTAAATTGGTCAATATCGTCAAATATTTTATTGCATCAGCGAGATAAAGGGAGCACTGAATATCTCTCGTCAGTGACTAATGCTTAGATAAATATTATTTCTCCTGACACTGAATTGAAAATTGAAGAGCAAAGTGCTCGCGTAACTCTTCAAAGACACCTCAAAGTGTGTGTTTTTTTGCACTGAGAGAGACTTTAGAGAAATTATATCGTCTCACACATGACTCAACAGGGTGACAAGCACATGAAGGAGAAAATTAGACTCACAGGAAGACAGAAATATACCCAGAAAGCGCCCAACAGCACCAACACAGAACGTGGAGAAAGTGAAAAAAAAACCGTGCATTACCTGCAAAAGTGTTGAACCCAGAACAGGCACAACGAAACCTTGATACATGAAATCCAATAGTTGATGCTTGATGAGATCATGTGCCACCTGCAATAAGAGAAAAATAGAATATAGCTAACAGTTTCCTCTACTTTCTCGTTGATAGAGAAGATTTACCGACCTGAACCACCGCATTGCAGAACTCCAGTGAGCTCATGAAGAGTGTCAACTCATTGATCTCGGCAACATCATCCGGCGTGATGCGATGCCAATCGCCCGCTGAGTTCGTTTCAATTGTCGTGGGCAGGAGGGAATAGAGACCACCGAGTCCAGTCACCAGAACCGGACACACTGATGAATGTTGTTCGATGTACGTGCGCACGTTTTCGTTCTTTTGCGATAGGGCCATGCAAAGATGGAGGGCATCGCGTGCTTTGTGGCCCAAAACACCCTCTCGATGAATGTACGGTATGAGAAGGGAGAAGATGATGAAGCTGCAAGAGATGATCGGAATTGCAGCGACACATTTCCGTGGTCTTTTTCATTCAACTCAACTCACCACGCCTGTCCATGCTCATGTGTCTGTCCTGAGACGAAGAATAGATCCAACAGATGGGCATTCTGCATGAGGATCACGCATAATTGATGCAGGAGAATGACAAAGCGCTTCGCGACGTCCGGGGGAAAGATTTCACCGTGGCTGGAGGCAAGAATTTTCAACAGAGGTCGCAGAAATGGCTCATGGACGAGCAATTGATGGCGTGAACGCTTCATGAGCTGCTCATAGAACTTCAGCTGCTCCAGAAGGACGGCATTTGCATATCTACCCGTGGATTTTCCCCACTCGAACAGTTTGTTGAGGATGTTCTTGCTGAGCAAGTACTCAAGGCAAGGCGCTGGTGGTTGGCTCTGACCCTGCTGGTTGTAGGGCTGTGGCATTGGCGTAAATAAACTATTGCTGTCCAACACCTCCACCAGCAGAAGCTGTGCCATCTGATCCAGGTGATTCACCACGCCGAGGATGTCGTCTTGCGACGGCACGCTGGTACCCTCGGAGCGCTGGATCAAATCGTTCGCCTGCTGCCAGTGCTTGCAGAAGCTGTCATAGCAGGCTCCCGGATCGAGCTCTGTGGCATTCTCCAGATTCATGCCTCCGGAACGGGTGGAGTTTGTGAAGCTCTGCCGAAGTGGACTCGATCGTAGCCAACTCATTCCTCCCTTCGACCTCTGCAACGTATCGTTTTGTGGTCAGAGGACTGCTTTAGTACACTTCAAATGACTTCAGGATTGCCTCTCACCTGACAAATAGGTCACAAATATGATCGTGGATGCCACCACACAACTAAACACCCACGGAACTGAAAAGAAAGCGGAACAAAGGAACTCAAGCTTCACCATCTATTCGTGTATCACAATTGCAAGAACACTTCTAGATAGAAATATACCTTTTCAACGCGGAAATTGTACAAAAATTGGAGAATTTCATGGAGCTCAAATGAAAATAAAATCACAAATGACAGACGCAATTGAGACCCTGTAAAATCGTGTCTGTGACGAGTCTGTAGAGTTTATTGGAACTTTCCGAGGAATGCCTTTGATAGGCTTCGATATGAATTTGAAGTAGCTGAAGGAGATTATAATAACCACAAAAAATAAGGTCGTGATTGAAAGACTGCACCTTTATAATTCACACGTGTAATTTCAAGTATAATTCACTTACGTCGTCTAGACATCAGAGCCATATCGGCGGTTATTAAAGTATTTAGAGAAATTAAAGGAAAAAGAGCTGGCGCTCGAGCAGATTGCTCGGCTCGCGGTGGATGTGCTGACCCACGAGCAGCGCCAGCTTCTGCGCGTACTGGCACACTGCCGGTACCTTCACGTTGCCACTCCAGTTGTAGTACAAGTGCGTCATCTTGTATGTCCACATCTGGATATGGTTGGCCGACAAGCCGCTCTCGTCGTAGATTACATTGTAGCTGGCCGGCGAGATGGTGCCCGTGCGCGTGCTCTGCGACACCAGATAGAAGTCATATCTCTCCGGCAGCGTGATCACGTCATCCACCACAGTTCCAGACGGTGGATTCTGCACAGCGTGACCGTTGCCCTTTTTGAAAAAGCGCGTGTTGATCCTCTTCGTCACCACAATGAAGGTCAACTTCGGCGCCCTGTCACCGAACATTGTCTTCAAATCAGCGGCCAGCTTCTTCACCTCGAACTCCATAACGTGCGAGATGTCACCCTCGCCGACACCATCGCGATAGAAGAAGATCCTGCTTGGTGGCTCCTTGTGAATATACTCAAATTGCTTCAGTGCCTTCATCATGTTCACCAGCAGAAAGTTACTCATCTCCTCGCCAAAGCGATGCTGTGACACGGCGCTGAAGTATGTGTTGCACTGCTTCAAGTCCATCGTGGCCACGAAAGCGCCATAAGACTTGGACTTATCGTTCGTGTCGAATGTCACGTCGAAGCCCACCGTCATCACGCCCTTGAGTGGAATACGCACAGTCCAGGGCGCATTGCCCAACTTACAGTTCATCTGTATCATCACTTTGGACGCAATGCCACCCAGAATCTTATCATTGGACATCGGCTTTGTCCACATGACTTGCGTGGGTACGGCTCTCTCCACGCACGACTTCTTCTTGATGGCCGAATAGCGTTCGGCACGTTGATTTGGCACCACACACATGACGATCTGCGTAGAATCATTGCACGCCTTCTCGATGGCATTCACGTACGACGTCGAGTAGTCGTTCGGGATGCGGATGTAGCTGGGCTGCGCCATCTGGAAGCCCGCCCTGTTCGCCGTGCTGATCAACATACTCACGAAGCGCATGGTCAAGTTATAGTCACGATCCGTGCACACGGCGTGCCAATTGCTCAGTCTGTCTGTCTCGAACAGGCGATTCCTCTTCAATGCACCCGTCCAGTCCGCATCGTTCGGCATCTCTAAGCGATCACCACCGAAGCGGATCTCCTCGCGCGGCAGCACGCGCCCAGGAACGTCCACCAGATTTCTGTCCAGCGCCATTTCCCACTTCTGCATTGTCTCCTTGGCGCGCGGCTCATTCTGGATGCGCCGATTCAGATCCAAATAGCGACGCACACGCAAATCCGGCCCGATGCGCGTGTGCTGCGCCATGTCACGCATCAGTCTATTGTTCGCACGCTGCTGCTCCGTGAGACCCGTGAGGCGGCACAACTCTGGCACGAGATTCACTATCTCCGGTCGTCCAGCCTTGATGTCTCTAGCCTTAGCGCGCGACACCAGCATCGGCTGCTTTGCGTCACGAATGTTGCAGTTGTAGCGCTCACGGAAGTATTGGATGAACGTGATCTTGTCGCCGTTCTGCTTCTGGAACGAGCTGCTCGGACTGAGAGTGAAGTCCACATCGTCGATTCTGTAGGTCAAGTTGTTGTACTCCGTCACGACGTGAGCTCCTGACAAAAGGAGGAGAGAAATAGAGAACAAGGTAAGTTTATAGGAATGACTTCCAGGTGGTGGAAAAGCACATTTTCCTCCCTATGAAATCTACAACACACTGTGAATGCCAAGGAAATACATTAATTTAATACTTTTCTACTTGTGACTTTTTGTATTTAAAGTACTTTTAAAGAACGAAATAATGTCCAATAGTTAACATTGAAATTGTTGGTATAAAAAAAAACGTGAAAAATGGGCATGAAGAGAAACCCTTCAGGCCTGGAAACTGAAAATTAGTCACTGAAGAATTTCAAAATACAGTTAAGAGTAAGGATTTTCTTTCGACTTCTTAAAAGAATCGACAAAACTAACTCGTTACGCAGTGAGCGAAATAATAATAGTTTATCAGAAAAATTTGATGATGTTGCAAGCAAGTGAAAAACAAAGCACAGACAGATCAGATTTCATCACGTGCGAAGAGAAATACCTTCGGAATGTTTTGAGTGGCAAAATGAAATTATCATCATCAACTCACCAATAAGCGCCTGCTTGATGGAATCTATATCCCTGCTTCTCTCCATCATCACCTTGTAGCAGCTCTCCATGCGGATGACTTTATGTGTCACTTCTGCACAGATCATGATGTCCGTCTCGTGCTGGCGAATGGACGTGGCGAATCCTGGCCACACTTGCAGCGCATGCTCGGGAATTTCGATCTGCAACAGAGAAACAGGAATCGTTATACAACCATTGCACTAGCGAATTCCTCAACACTATGTGCCTCTTACCTTCTGCACGGGATCGAAGTACTTGGTGCCCTTCGGTCCATAAGCGCGCTGCATGTTAAGGCTCTCGATAGCATTCCTCATAATCAGATTCAGCAGATGTGTGTAGTGCCCGTCCGTGGTCAGCAGTGTGCCCACGAAGCGAACAGTGATCTGCACAGCCTGCTCGCGCTCGTCCTTGTCTACGATGATTGTCGGATCGCTGGCGAATTTGTACGGTGAGAAGATCATCGTGCCGTCGAACTGGAAATTGCCCAGACGCGATACGTGGCGGCGCATCAGCGCTTTCCTATTGGCCAACAACTCGATGTCCGGTGAGAAGTCCACACGATACTTATACACATTCCACTCGGGCTTCTTCAGCACGCGAAAGTAGTTGGCCACGAGCATCAACACTTCACCCGCCTCGCCCTTCTTCGTGTTTAGCTGCGCCGGACGCGTGACTACAATGTCCGTAATGGCGCGATTCCCGCGACGTGCGCCGCGCGAAACATCTACGCTGCGGGCAGATGAACTTGAAGTGCCGGGAGCGTCAGCGAATCGGGCCATAGCGCCAGACTGAGCGCCATGTGCTGTGGCGCGTCCTGCCGCTTGAGGCGCTCCGGGGCGGATCTGCGGGAAGGCAGAGAAGGCTTGAGACACGGGAACGCCCTTGCCTGCACCTTGGCGCCTGCCCAAATCGCCGTTGCCATCCCTGCCGTGACTCGGTCCCGCTTGCGGCTGTTGCACCTGCTGGCCACGGCCACGTCCGCGCGCGCGTCCAGACATTACAGGAGTCTCGTCACTCATCTTCTGGCGCTTGTTGGTCGGCTAGTTTTTTGATCTGAAAGGGTCATACAGCACAGGATTAGCCGCAGGTAAATGATTTGAGTGTTCCTGAGCTCATTACACGCCACAGGCCAATAATTAGGGTGTGAAAGAGCACTACAGTTCACTTGAGCGATCCAATATTACACTTTGAGCAACACAAAATAAAGTTACGATACGATTAGAGAAAAAAAGACTGAATCTCACTTTTGCTGATAGTGCAATTTTATCTTCAGCTCTGAAATATTACTCCCTGACAATAAAACCTCAGCGAAATCTAGTCGCTTTGCAGGGATTTTGGTCATTTTTCTCTTTCTAACTCATTTACGACTTGATACACAGAGCAAAAAACTGCGCAAATCAATATTTACAAAGCTAGCTTGCAAATGCCAAAACCGTACAGTTTTGAAGATAAAGCGTATTCACAAAAACCGGAATGTTTGAATATGTCGGCACATGTTCGACGTATCGACAAAAAGAACGACGCCACGCAATTTCTTATACGCACTTTTCTCACATCTTTGCCAGAATGTATATATCAAAAATCATCATGCTAGATTAATTACATAGTAGATATTTATAATTAGATAATTACACGACAAAATAGCAGAAAATGCGGGAGATTTCAGGGCTTTTCTCAGCTAAAAAGGAGAATTCAAAATGGCGGCTTCGGTGAAAAAAAATTTCACAGTGAATTTTCTTACGCAATTGGAAAGGAAAATGGGAAATTCCTAGTTCAGGACGATCGCGAGAGGATGACAAATGTATTGAAAAGGGTTTCAACTTACAAGTTTTCTGATTTGATAATCAGTTGCTGAAATCTCTGCGGAGACTTGCGGAGAAACTCCTTTCACTTCAAAGGCACACGGTCGAATGTGGTTCGAGAGGTGCCGAGAACCGATCGAGGTTGGGGGCGAAACACTAGAAGCGCTGCTGTCGCTAAAATGATCTTTTGGAGGGGAATTTCCTCAAAATTCTCGGGCTTCTCGGGATTCCAGTATTCTCTCTTATTATTTTCCTTTTAAAAATCATTGCAAATCAATTAAAAGGTCGTTGAAAAATAATCACAAAATGCGAAGAATGGTTTCAATGAACTTCAGAAATGTATTCATCCAACTCAAAGAATTTTCTTGCTGATGGCCTTACCAATTAAATAATTCGGTATACAAGTATGATTTTCTAAAATGTAAAAATTTTTCCTCGCTAACGTCGCAGACGAGATAAGCATTCTTCGAAAGATAAGACATTTTCTCGGATATTTCTACAGAGTGCCAATTCAGCAAAACAAGTCAACAGCATCGTGATATGTGAACATTTGAAGTGTTGCAATGCCTTCAAAAGGTAACTGAACGCAGCAACTGATTTGGAAAATAAATTTACTTCAAATTTCTCCTTGAATTTCTTAAGAAACTTCTCACTATGCTGTTGGATTCCAATAATACAATTCCTAAAGCAGAAGCTCACAACTCATTCATCACCATCTTATCCAATGTAAGGGAAAAATAGAAATTTAAAAATTTAATAAGACTCCTTTTTTTGTAGGAAGATTGCTACGATGTCCATTATTATCCCAATCATCTCAAATGCACCTTCGTGCTCGACAATTCCGAATCATGTGGATCAAGAGAAACATTTATAAGGTACACATCGCAAATTTATTGCTTTGCAGTACTATCGGCTAGCTTGCACTCTGTCTGTGCGATAATTTTCATGGTAAATGCTTATCTTTATGGCTCTTGTATGTCACCACATCCTCCAATACATCTCAATTAATTCTTTTCCCCTCAGATTCTCGAGCTTGTAATACTCTTCCTCCTCATAGGCCTCATTGCCGACCGATTCTTCTTTCCCGTGATCAACATTGTCGCCTTCCGGATGGGCCTTAGCGAGTCACTGGCGGGAATAACTCTCATCGCTATTGGATCCGGACTTCCGGCTCTTTTCGACATCTTCCTGGACGATTTCTCAGAGAATGTGGACACGATTGTTGAGGAAATACTGGGATTTACGATCTTTAGTGTGGCAGTTATTCCAGCCTGCATTGTGATCCTCAAGCCCTTTTGTGTGATCAGTCGCCAATATCACAGAGATACAGTGTCACTGATTTTCAGCGTATCTCTCATTGCGATCATCGTGATGGACAGGAAGTTCTCGATGTTCGAGGGGATTTCACTCTATGCTGTCTACATTATTTACCTGACTGTGGTAATTGGGGATCATTTCTATCAGATACACAAAGCAAAGAGTGAGTAAAAATTCTATTCAAAATTATCCAGTTCCGAATGAAATTACTTTGAAATTAACTAAACAGAAAAGGAACTACAACGAGAAAGTGAAGAACCTCCTTCAGATGCTGAAACTGGCGAAGAAGCTATAGCGATGGAGGCAGAGGCTGTGGTGAGACGTCATAAAAGGAAGCACACGGGATGGAAGAAAATGAATAATAAGGAGCTTTTTCAGAATTTTCTGGAACACATCACTCCACTAGATGAGGAGATCTTTGCATTATCGTCCTCATGGTATGAAAGATTCTTGGAAATCTTCCAATCCCCTCTACTCTTCATTCTGATTTTCACCATCCCAAGTGTTGACTACTCCATTTCGACGAAGAAATGGTGCAAATTGCTGAATGTGATACATTGTATCACTTTTCCTCAATTAATAGCCTTTCTATTTCAAGGTGGGTATTTTAATATATTTTGCCATTAATTTGCATCAAAGATGTGAATTCTCGAGTAATATGAGTGCAGAAAATTGGGAGAGGAAATTGCTCATTGAGCAGATGATCAATAGAAGCACTTAGGAAGATTGACGATACGCGATTGGACGTATCAAAAATAAATGAGCGAAGAGATTGTGGTGCTTGCTAAAATTCTACTTGATCTCTATTGCCCTAAAGTTTAAAAATTCACATTAGAAGCTAATTAAAATTCAGAAATTCTCCCTTCTCAGAAAGTGTCTTGATTAATTGTTTGCGGAGAGAAAAATTAAGTTTATTCTATACTATTTAATTTATTCCCCTTTTGTAGCATACCCTCAATTAAAACATGTTCGTTTGAATTGCGTAATAAATGATATTTTGTGTAGAAATTCGTGAGTGTTAGGCAAAAAAAATTTACACGTGTTTTTGCTGCTCGATAGAGGCCAATTAAATTTACGATGATTTAGTATAGCGTAATCTGACGGAACGCGTAATTTTTATCAGAGATAAAATGAAGACATACTGCAATGAAATATTCTCTTGGCAGAAACCACACTCAACCTCTGGATATTTCTAGAAAGTATCACATTTATGATTGCAATATTTACCTTGTAAGGTACAGAAATAGCCAGACGAATAAATACTGTTACATTTTGCTACATCAAAACAAATAAATATCTCATGACGACTTTTATGAAGCGAGTGGACTTTTTTCGCAGAATTGCAAAAATTCACTCCTTAGTTCTGCCAAAAATGCTATGACACTTGAAATTGTGCAGATTTCTCTCAAATCATCAAATGATAATTTATTTGCCATTCTCCTTTCAGTGTCAGATGTGGAACTGTATGGGGTACAATTGTGGTTGATCGTCTTGGGTATTGGATTAATTGCCAGTGTGATCGTCTTTATAACGTCCGTGGTTGAGACTGAACCGCAATATCATGCAATCTACGTCGCAATGAGTTTATTGGGCTCCATGATTGGACTGCACTTCATCTCTGAGGAGATCGATAGTATTCTCTTCACTCTTGGCGTAGTCTCGAAGATCTCCATGGGCACACTGAAGCTCACTGTCTTGGCATGGGGAGGATCAGCCACGGAATTGGTGTCCAGTCTGGCGCTGACGAAGAAAGGATATCACCGAACGGGATTCGCCACGGCTTATGGAGTGCCCATGTTTTATCTCTTGGTTTTCACACCTACGACTTTTATATATGAAATGATCAGCAACGGAGAAACAAGCACTCCCTGCAAGTTTGGCCACATGGGAGTCACAGTGACCATCTTTCTGGTCATGATTTTGGCTCTTCAGATGATTGCAATCACTCTGGCCGGAAATTGTGCCAGAAGAAGTGCTGGAATTTATACTATAATGGTCTATGGAATCTTTCTGTTGTTCTGCATTCTTGCCGAAGGGGAAATAATTCACGATTACGGAACAAATCATGAGGATCTCAAGACATATTACTCCCAGGATACTCCAAATCTTAGCAGAAGTAAAGCTTTTTCACATGGTGACAATTGAAAGCAGGATTAAAACACATTTTGTGACTTCCACTTGACATTATTTATTTAATTGATAAAATAGGCTTTCTTGTATTAAACGTAGAGAAATAAAATAAATTAATTAAATAGAAATAGTGTAGAAATGCAATCAGTTTAGTGAAAAGTAAATATGAGGAAAAAAGAGTAAAGTGATCAGTTTTTAACACTTTCAACAGAAAGTCTTGTAGTAAAATAAAGATGAGAAGATTTCTTGATGAATTTATTCTCCTGTCATCATCTCCATGAATTCTGCAAAGAGAAAAGACATTTGTGAGAACTAATTTACAATGACGTGAGTGAAAAAAGACACTGTGTGGTTAGTAATATGCTAATAAGATATTCGGAAGTTTTTTCTCTATACAATTCCTCTTTTTATTCAATCCAGGTCTTTGTCCGATTGTGAGTGGAAATAATCAATAAACTGCTTTTTATCAGTATCTTCTCGCACATCTGGGCGATCGCGTGCGTGGGAAAAGGCAAATCAAGCAGTAATGTTGTCAGCAAATCGAGATTTTTTTTCCACTCATTGCAATAAATTTGGCATGGAAGAGATCAAAGGAGATGATGACGAAATGAATTGTGGAGAGTCGAGGCAACAAGTGAAAGACATGACTTTGATGGCGGGGCAAAAAACAAATAATTCATGAAAAGTGGGATTTCTCACCATCAAAGTCAACTGTTCCAGATCCATCGGAGTCAATCTCCTCTATCATGATGTCCAGCTCGTGTTCTGTGAGCTGGTCGTCCAATTCACGGAGGATCTCTCTGAGGCATGTTGTGGGAATATAGCCGTTGCCCTCCTTGTCGTACAGGCGGAAGGCCTCGCGAAGCTCCTTCTGCATCGCTTCTGCATCCTCCTCAACGATGAACTTGGCGGCGAGCTGGACGAATTCGTTGAACTCCAAACGGCCGGATTCTGGGTGATGAGGAGGGCGAAAAGATATTCATTACTTGTGTTACTAAAAATACCCATCGCTAATGTGCTCTTGTTTACTATATATTCTCTCGCATGTAGGCTTTAATTCGCTCCAATATCCATTATTCAAGTGAAAATTGTATTTTTAACCTTGTTTCACAGGCTGAGAGGCGGTTCTCTCATGGCAAAACAACTGCAATTTATACTCACTGTCCTCATCCACCTCATCAATGAGCTCCGCGAGGATTTTGCTGTTGAACGGCTGACCCATGAGTCTCAGGATTTCTGCCACAGTCTCCGTGGAAATGCTTCCAGTCTTCTGAGCATCGAAGCTGTTGAAGGCCTTCTGCAGCACTGGAGAGAAGAGACAAAAGCATTTCTCATTAGCCATGCAGCCCAACTAAATTCAACACTATATATCACTAGCCTAACTATATAGAATGGCCAAAGTAATAAATGTTGGTGTTAAAAAGTGAAATGTCTTATGGTCTCGCTGATTGACTTGGCTTTACTCCAATTTGACGGCTGGTTGATGATTGCAAAAATTAGCACGGAAAAAAGAGCTTGTAAAAGTGAATAGCCTGTCTTTCTAAACTAAAGCATATTGATGATCGCGCGAAGGAGGATGGCGTAAAAAAGATGATTGAGATGAAAGGAAACTATTGAGTAAAATTTTGTACGTCCGTCTCAAGGCGTCATTGAATCATCTGAGTAATTTGTCGCGATGGACTGATGCAACTTTAACTAGTTTTTCACGACAGTTATGAATAATTCTACAATAGAAACATTTTCCCATCCAACTGAATATTGCGAGTGGCTTTCTACGATAATGGTTTGTTTTAATTTTTAATACACCTCCTGAATATTGAGATTTTGAAAATTCTGCTCAAAGTCGCGATAAAATACAACCTCCTCAATTTCATCTGGGGGATATTGAAGGCACAATCTTCCAAAAATAATTCTGAAAGATCTGTGAGAATAACTTGGGAACACTCGATAGACCCGATTTATCTAACTCTTTGTTGCGCGTGTCGTAAATTGAGACAGATAATATTTTACTGAATAAAATCCTTTTGGCACAGAATCACAATATTTAAGTCTCTGAGTCTCGCGTGTCTATATCCAAAATCACTCGTTCAAGCTCTCTCTTCGGTGATGCTGTAGGAGAAGATTCCCAGCTTACATGACAGATTTTGGGAAGGAAAAAAGCGAGCAAAAATTCATAGCTTTCAATGAAATGGCTAAAGCCTAGTGCACTTGAGAAAGAAAAGAGTTTCTCCATCCAACAGACTCTAAATAGAGTGCCTCCATATATTTTATATTTGTATATTGGCCAAACACATATCAAATATTGTATTTATAACTGAGTTGTGTGTTAAATAAAATTTCTTCACCCACATAAAATTTCGTACAAATGATCGTTTGGCCAGAAAACCGGACACAAAATTATAACCGAAACTGAAAATAGATATTCTAGTATATTTTGTTCACAAATGAAGAAACGAAATATACCGTCTAGTTGTTTTTCCAACGAATTGTAAAGTAAGGCAAATTAATTTTGGCACGAGACAGATTGCCGTTTACTGCTGAATATTCAGCAAGAAAATCCACCATCGATTTCATCCGTTCTCAAAGTCAAGAGGAGAATTCTACAGTGCTCGAGGCTTCACATCCAAATCAATAAATAAATTCTATCCGCAGCCTTTATAGATTATAAAATTCACTCACCAGCAATCTGCTCTGGGGGTAGTTCATCGGACTATAAATACGATTTTTTTCGAGTAGATAAAGGGAAAAATCCACATTAGATGGCGATAATCTCTGGCTGTCCACAGTCAATCCTCTCAGCAGAAAATATACTTACAATATCCTCCATTTTAGGTGATCTGGTTTTTGGTTGCGAAAAAGTGCAAAGAAATAAAACTTGAGGTGCTTGAGGGTCAGTGGGAGGCAAAAAGTGTGGTTTTAAGAACAATCACTGCACAGAACTGTGGAGAGATGTGAACTGTCTGGCCCTGCTTCCGTAGCAACTCAACCGCAGACTATTTTCACCAATGATCGTCTTAAAACTGAATCCCAGAATTTTCATTATTGGAGTTATTACCCTCCGTCAGCGGCAGCAATTATAGCCGTTTGCCATCCGCGTGTGGCAGCGAATCCTAACGATCCAGAAATACACCACACGCAATGCAATGAAGGAAAAGCGAGAGGAAGAAAATAATATAAATGCGATTGTAAATGTGGAAAATTTAACTGTGCCGATGGTGCTGATTTTCATACAGACATCAAATTTTTATATTTAGAAGAGAAGATGCGAGAGGGATATATGTAGCACAGAATATTATTCTTTCGCGGAGGGGATTTTCACCGAGTCTTCTCCTTATAGTTGTCATACAGTGACTCTTCATTTTTACTCTAAGGCCTCTGATCTCGACTTCTGCAACGCAGACAATTTATTGCAACTCACTCGAAACTGTAACTGGCTGGTATGGATTGATTGTTTGATATTAAAATGAACAATTTGGCTAAAATAACACATTTAATCGTTGATTTTATTGTACATAAAATATTATATAATTATGTGAATAATAAATTTTGTACTGTCATTAAATCTAAAAATTGTTAAAATTGCGAATAGAAATTTGAAGAACATGAAAAATGTACAGCGTTCGGCTCAAGTCACGCATAAGCACTCTGCGAAGTGACTTGCTCTGACCCAGAATCTTCCCGCCAAAGGGCTTCTTACTCGGGATTCAGCTGAGAATTCCTCGAGCCCATAAATTCCCGGTGAATGACAATGACAACAGCAATGTAGTAGCTAAAACAGAATCCACTGAAGATATTGCGAGAAATCTCAGTGCAATTTAGCGATGAAATGACTGTAGTCATTGCAGTAAAGTAAATAGTTAATATGTCTCTAGGCTTCCTCGTGCGTCCATTTGGTCTGCGCACAGCGACTGAAATGTGCGGTGGCTGAAAGAATTTATTGGAAATTCGGAATTTTTTGATAACATGCAATAAAAATCGAAAAATTACAGCTCATTTCACCACGTAATTTACATACCTTCATTTAGACTTCTCTCATATGATTTTCTCGTGAGAAAAACAAGCAATAAATTGGTGAATTTTAACAAGAGCAGAGGAGATATTAATAGGAGAGGCGGACTGACGAAAGGAGCACACGAGATACCGAGAAACTCAATATCAGTTTCTATTGTTTATAAATTTTCTCATCTTACTTATAGTCACCAGTGAAACATGTGAAGGCGCGAAAAAATATGTATTTAATCTGAAATAGAATTCCTAGTGACTTATCAACACAATTAAGAAAGCAAATGGATTATTACTGCTGTTTTCTTTCGCATTCACACAATCTCGTGCGACCTCCACTTGTGCGATATCTATTGAGAAACAATTTCCACTCTTTTCCACCACGAGCATCAATACCCAAAATTATTCATCCTCATGAATATTTAACAAGACACCGACGGTGTTATACTAGACTTTAATGTCTTAATCGCGAAAAAATACGACATATTCTCATGACTACGGGAATATCGTTAGATTAATTTCCACGATATAACATTTAGCGCTCTGTTGTGTTTTCAATAAATATGTATAAATCTGGCGTGGCGAGGGAACAAAATATGACGAGGAGCGTTTAACGAATCACAAGATATGAACTTGATTTCAATAAAAACGTCTCTCGCCTCTGATGTGCCGAAAAAGAGAAATGAATTTTAAATTGGAGCATAAAAGACGGAGTTAATCCACTAAAGAGAGAAAGATCGTCAGAACTCCGACCGTACGCAATTCATTCCCAAATCACTTTACATATTCAAGGAATTTTTACGGCTGTTTCCCACTCAAAAGCATCGCCTTTTGCATACACCTGGGCGATATTGTACCAAATTAGGTCCTCTCGTCAGTCCACATGAATTTATCGATGCAGTATTTTTGGTATTTCACTTTTACCTCAATAAAAGTCTCTAGGCTGTCTTTTATTTCATCTCAATTGGCATACATGATACAACAGATTACACGATTTTGCGAATTTAACATATCTACAAACATTGCTCAAAGTGAATTTTGTGCATGGCTAAAATCGTAATTTATGATCACAACATTTATTTAATATTGCTTCTAAGTGCATTTGCGAATGAATTTACTCAAAATTGCACCACTTGTTGGGAATGTTGTGAAAGCGCACTATTTTTGTGGTCATTTGGTCATAAATATGCATTAGGCTCTGCATTAGTTTTATTACAACTAATTCTATTCAAAAATTTCCAAGGGAAGACATGTTGCATTTATGAGACATTTGGTTTTTTCACTCTTAATCAAGATTTACAAGATTCTCTTGTCAAAGGAATGAAACGAGCTACAAAAGGCGTCTCTGAGCAACAATTTAATAGTCTCCCCTTGGCAGGTGCTTTAGCACACCACAGATGGCAAATTGTGACTAAATGTTTCGGAATGTATTTGTGGTGTTTGTTTTAGAGTGGATCTTGAATGGTGGGATTTGAATTAATTACAGAAGAAACTCGGATGATGATTTCTTAATTAAAAAGTGCTACGCATATAAAAGTCTGTCAGAAAATGTAAAACACTGAAAAATTTTATCATGTCTATATATTTCACGAATAGAGTGTCTTATTATTACCACTATAATTGAAACTACTGGTTTTATTGCACAAAATAAATATATTCATAAAATGGTTGTATCAATGCTGGATTTGTCTACTTTGTTAAAAAAAATGTGTGCCATCATAAATTTTATGCTTCACTCTGTTTTAACCCCTTTCAATGGCTTGTATTTATTTATTATCCTATTTCACTCTGGAAAAATTCTTTTCATCCTCAACTAATAGAAATTCAGTATTGAGTGTCGAACTCGTTTCACAAGAGACACTTTTTCTCTCTGGGTATATGTACGTATAATACGACTTTGCAATAATTATCTTACTCTTCTCGGGCAGTTGCACAGTTCTAGACAGTGAGGGGGTGTCGGCGTCACAATTTTCATAATTTAAATACATGCTCCTAGACTTGTTTTCCACACTCAAGATAGGAAAATCTTCCCATGGTGGAGCACATTTTGCTTATGGTGAATCATCTTTCAGTCATACATACTCCGAGGGCACCGTTGAGCTCTCATTTATCGCCGCGAGGCGTGATGGTCGTTTCCCCTGTGAGAAGCCCTCATTACCATGATTGTCACTTGGCTCCCAGTTGGGAAGTGGTGCAGATATCACAGTTAAATCGACTACTTCGTACGTGCGTTCCGGTGGCATCGCCGTCACCGACAAGTCAGAGTAGTACGCGCTACTTGGCGCTGAGGACACCATTGGGACTTCTTGGTCCGCCTGCAAGAATATCTGCAATGCACACACAAGAGACCTCATGAGTGTTGTTTTACTTCAAACACATTTTTTTCTAGGGGGTTGTCATGTAATTGTGCTATGTATGTCCACAAAGTGTTTCTTGTTTATCAAGTAAATTAAAATATTCAGACTGTGTCTCCGTGATCACTCTGATTCATAATTGAAAATTCTCCCAGCATTTTTTGGCTCAACCTGAGAAACCCCTTTGGCGTGCACTCATCACTCTTACCTCGCCACAGCCACTGTAGGCCGTGTTCTGGTACGACGGCTGTCCGGATTGCACCGACTCGCGGTCCAGTTCCGCGTAGAGTGCTTCGTCCACCTCCACCGGGCTGTAGGCATCATTCATATGAGTGTAGTGATTCTCGGCCGGCGATGATTGTGTTTGCGTGAGCTGATCCGGCCCCACCGACACACGCCTTGTACTCAGCCATGTCCACAGTCCTGAATTGCTGTGAGAACCACGAACACTGTCCGCCGTGTGTTTGGCCAGCATACTTCTATTGGTTGCCACATTCTGTCGCGGTGCACGACACCACCATTGCAATTGACGACCACCTGGCAAATAGTGTAGTGTGTCTCTTTATTGTTGCAGCGAAGGAAAAAAAGTCACTCCATGCATCTCCTCATATTTCCCTCAACCATGGCATTTTTGCCATTCGCGAGCGCACACACATAGCCTAACCAAACAAATCAAATTGGAAATTGAAATAGGTGGAACGCGCACGATGGTAACAATTTAATAATACCAAGGAAAATTCCCTCTTTGTATATCCCCTTTGCTGTTGAATGATGGTATTTTGCCTCAATAAATGAAATTACCAACAGCACGAAATTGTAAATTAAGTTTGAAATGGATCCCAAGTTTATTGTGCACGGGCTAATTCAGGCAAAGTTTTAAATGCAAAATGAGACTTTCTCTTTCGACTCAGTATCTTATACTCCCTACAATTACTTAACGGTAACTGACATGTTAGTCATATGAGGGAAGACTATCTTGAGTGTAATCGCCAACCTAAAGCTCATACCACCTAGTGAAGCGCTCTATAGCATATTTGTGCACTTTCCGCAATTGCACTGATGACAGTGTTCAATGAAATTGTGCGATAATAAAATATCTTACATCAAATACTGTAAAATATTTTTACTATTTACTTTGCCCAGTTAGTCATTTTACACTTACCAGCGGCATTGGCAGCTTTAAGTCTGCAAAGAGAAGGCACACACCATGAGGAAACAGTAAATTACAAGATTTCAGATTATTATTTATATAATGTGTACATACAGGGGAAATATTGCCATATTGTCAATTATAACATCTTCAAATATAAATTTATGAACTTTATATGCCTACCCATGAAGCATTGCATACAATTAACGTTAGGTTCGATCAACAGGAAGCCACGCTTACCTCAGGACAAATTTCACGACAGGGTTGTAAAATTCACAATCAATTTTACACACGCCGAAATTTAATCGAAATTGTGTGCAAATTCAGCAATTATCCACCAATTTATGCTTAAGCACCCGAATTTATTGATTTCATTGTGACTCGCATATTTATTCACAAGGTGTGTCTCACACTGGGCACGGGTCTTTTGCAGAACTTCCTCGCCCCACAGCCACCAAAGTGGTGACTTTCTTTGTACGGAAACACTGGCGGTAACAAAAGACACACAGAGAGACGTCGCACGTCCAAATATACAAATTAAGTAATTAGTTTTAATGGGAATACTCGGGAATTTACACTTGTTTGACGATCTTCTGTAAGATCTGCTGGATTTCATGAAAATCGATGCTGGAAATTGATCCATCGACGGGGGAATTAAAATACACATTCCCAATTTTATTACTCAAAATGCGGAATCGGAGATTTAAATACATATTAATGAAGAGAAGACTACCAAATGGGAAGTAATGGGATTTGCATATAAGCATTGGGAGACAAAATAGATTTTTTGAGAAAGATTTCAGTAAAAAATTTCATGTTTATGTCTATATTGAATAGTTGAAAAACTTATTAATTTGAATGCAAATCATGCAAATTGAGATGTAAATTTTGTGAAATCAAACTTGAGGATTTTGGCTCGAATTTTGTTTTTGAAAAAAAAAACTCTAAAGATAAGAAAGTATTTTGAAGATGCGTAATGTGATAAATTCTGTAATCTTGCAATACGAAAAAGGAATCTTAATTACTTTATTGCTGACATGATAATTTGACACAACGCTACAGCATAATTCACACTTAATCTTCCTTGAGATATTTCTCTGATTGTCTACCCCGAAAAGGCCCAAGTGAATCTGATATCGCAAACCGCAGCCATTATGGAGATTCCACATGACAGTAAATTGTTGCAAAGTGAAAGGCAAAATGTCCTAATAGGGCTTGCAGAGGCTGCGAGTTGATTGTCCCCTGTCTTTTTTTTCGAATGCTGTAATTATAGCCAGTGTATCCTCTGGGAATATTTCTAATAATGGCGAAAATCTTGAATACCCATATAGAATGGTATTTATAGGCATACAGTATTCCCTTCACATACAAGAGTTCATTACTTGCGTAAGAATGATCGCAATATCAAATGGCCGCGCCTTATTATGTATACAGAAAGTATCTATCCTCTCCTTATTATATCCCAACGGTCGTCTGTGTTGACTGTACAAGAATATTGTAGCCACAAGTTTAATTTATGGTAACAATACTAAATGTGTGCATGGAATGCGCGTGAGTGTATCGAATGTTCAGGTAAAGGTTACACAAATTACCGCTAAGCCAAATCGATTAAGATCATTTCTAACATCATTCCATTGTGTAATTTCTCGCAGGAGAAGATACACCAGAACCCATGCAACATTAAGTAGCTTCGCGATAATGTTCCATTGATCTCTCCACTTGCTCGCATGGTATCCGACCGGTGATCGTTTTCAATTACCTCTCCTCAGTTACACATTTTACCCAGCGAGAGAAAAATTGCCCCATGAGATAGAGTGGACTTTTCAGAAAACACGAAAAGGAAAATTTTCACTCCATAACCGTATGCAAGACATGAGAATAATTATAGCCGGTTTGGTCGGACGACGAGGAGGAAGCCAGTGAAGGCTCCTATTGAAATCTAAAGGAGGGTATTTTGTTTCACTCCGAGTATATAACACTCTTTATCACACATTAAATTCTTAATCAAGAGGAGATGTGTCTGACATGTCGTAGGGTTTCCTCAATGCAAAACGTGTGCGACTTTCAAGTCAAAGGCTACCGAACGCTCAATATTTTATAGTCGCATGTAAATAAATATAATTGCGACATGGTTGGATGAGGAGAAGAAAAAATATTGAAATCTTGCAATTTGTTGTCGATTTTATACAGCATCCAGCGAGTGATTTGTTTCGTGAGGATATTCACTCTGCAATATTTTATTGACTCTCTCTCTACCTACAGGATATTGTATCTTCTCATGCCTTCGCCTCACTCTTTATTCAAACCACTTAGACATATTGTGCAAAATAAATAAGACGAGAATGGAACTGTTTTATTTGACAGCGAAAAAAATTGATGCATGCAGAAGATGAGGCATTTATGCCCCCGTGAAATTTATCCCGTGTGTGCTTCAAAATTTCACGGGAGAGACTTCCACAGAATGACCTCTGGGGTCTTCAAATATAAATTCTTCAGCACGGTTTTCAGTTACTTCTGCGAACTCAAGAGACACGGACAAATTAAGACTATGCGCGGCTTCACAGCGGAGATAATTTTCCAATATTAAGGCATAATATCACGAGCAGTAAAATTTTAGCATGTCTGCTGTGGGTCAAATTAATCTAACTAACTCTCCTCAAGCCTTAACGACCTTTGTATGCATACTTTACACTTTGAGCAATATGGCATAATGTGTTGTAGTAGCAAAAACTAATCATTTTCACTGCGTGTTGGATGAGAACAATATTGTGACATGTCTGATAAATAGGGGACTTTAGTAAATTAAAAATAGATGGTAACTTACCTTCTACATCTAAAGAATATAACCATCACAATAGCACCTATGAGGGCTGATAGAAGTGACACTGTTATTAAGGTGAGTGCCCATCCCAAATCACCGGATGATTCTGCAATTAGAGAAACAATTGTTGAATACCGAGATGCAGGAATTTCACGATTAAGTAAAGAGAGGAGCATTTTCCCTGGGAACAAGCTCACGGCGTTTTGAGAGATAAAGTTCAATACAAATAAAGGGCATATGGCAGATGAAAATTCATCAAAATTCCTTCATACATTATTCAGTCGAACTACATGCATTGCAAAAAGGGAGGGAAAAATAGGAATCAAGAAAGTGCAAATGTTTTCGCGAGTGTCCCCTTCAAAAAGATACATACACAATTGAGCTTTGAATGAGATTTTGGCTCAATGGTTTATGAGATGATCACGAATGCTGATTTTGCAATACCCACTCTGCGGCTTTTTCTGCTTATAATACACTTCTTATGCTCTTTTGTACCGGTGCAAATGTGAATTTAAAATAAATCTGCGCAGAGATTGGGAGGACGGGAGACAAAGTTTTACCTTGTGGTATTCTGGAATTCCCATTTTCCCTTTTGGCATTTTAGCATTTCAAGAAAAAAAGGTAGGTGAAAAAATTCCAACTATATATCTCGTGAATTCCCGGTCTTTTTTCCTTACCAAATCACCGCACACTCTACACCGAAATATTTTAAATAACATCGCAAAATTGCTTGGGAGGCAATTTTTCTGACTAATATTGTAAATTCCATCCAATTGAGTGGACACTCATTTGCAATTATTGCGCCTTTTTGGGTTGAACCAAATGAGATTTATTAATGGTGCAATAAATATCTTAACGATCTCTCTTGGGGCTAACAAGGAAAATTTAATGATCTCGGGGTTAATGCAATTTTTGGACAATATTGCAAAATATATACACTGCATGCGTTTCGTCGCGCCATTTCCAGCTCCAATGATATGTCAAATAATTGAAAATTCAAATGAAGATCAATAAAAATTCTGTAGCACAGCTACATTTGGCCATCTCGTCTCTCTGCATCCTTCCAGTGGATTTGCCTTGTGTCAATTAACTCACGAGTATGGAGGCAAAGTGACAGAATGTATAGTAAATAATAAGAGCTATTAAAATTGAAGGAAAGTAATATTAAAATTCAATTAAAATGTTTCCTCACTCGCAGATGGATCGACGTGGCTACAAAAAATCACTATAGAGTGCCCGATTCAAACAATTAGTACGTCTTTTATTGCCATTCATACCATACGATGTTGAGCAATAAAATGGGATTTTATTGTCATTCAATGAAATAGAGAGAATCATAAATTCTGTTCATTAAAAAGTCCCAACAACCGTTCGTTAGGGAAGGCATCAGCCTATTCTTTCTCATTATCTGGAAGAATTTTAATTAAATATTGTTCGAGCAGCAGCAAAAAATCGCGTGGCACGATGGACTAGTGCCGGTGTCCAACGTGTAAAAATTACATGCCTCCCGAAGTGTGCCCCTTAACATGGGAAATATAATGGGATGTGACAAGAAGTTGCAAGTGGTACACCTAAAATTGGCATCTCCGAGTGACCTGCTGGCTATTAATTCGCCTCTACACATTGGGAAATTTGTATACAACTGGCGGAGACGTATACTCAGGCGAATGTAGTTCTAAGTCAAGGAGTCACTCAATGACATTTTGAGATGTACTATGTATGAACAGAATAAAAATTAAAGGAAAACAATTTTTTCGGATATTTCGGAAGGAAATTATGTATTGGTTTCTTTCATTTCACTTTAAATTAAGTGCTATTTCGCAGGAATTCCAGCTTAAAAAGAGCTTAAAAATGCATCACTCAATAATTTCAACGGCCAAATTAAATTTGCGCATTCTTCTGAGTGTAGCGACCGCAATTCTTTTGGGCTCGCCACTGTGCATTGTGCTGAGAAATGCTCGTGGTTTGGCCTTGGACCACACAGCTGGTCACAAATCTCTGTGGCTGGAGAACAGTGCAATGGGAGAGACATCGGTTACATTCCAAAGTGCGCGAATTGATAAAAGTGGCTATATTTCTCGTGAATTTGTTAACAATCTCCAGTTGAAGATCAAATTACTCTCTTCTTTCTGCGGATTATCTCGCGATATTATTTATGTATTGTTTTGTGCGTAATCGCAAAGTGGAGGCTCCCCTTTTCTGAAATCACCTCACCAATTTGGGTGTCAGCAGAGACATTGAGGAAGACTGTAAGAGATAAATTCAGACCGTATAAATAAACATCGTCATGATATCTCCTATATCTCTGGTTTCTTTTTCTTTTTCTGCTGCCTTTGCGATGCTGTTCCTTCACCCCGCCTAACCATCTCTCGGTAGATACAATTAACGCTTTGTTCACACAAATTATCTCCAAATATCTGCATGACTTCTGAATAGTGCCACTTTAAATTCTTTCAAGCCAAATGGTAAATTGTTCATTTGGTGAAAAATGAAGGAATCACCAAGAGACCGAAAAAATGTCTACAAGCTGAATTTCCATTATAACAATAGGACATTAGTTCTCTCCGCCGGGTCCGATCTTCAGGGGCCTCTTTTTGCACGCAGGTCACACAAAAGAAATAAGCAGCATTATCGAAAACAATCGTGTGACTTCTTCTTCCCAATCAACACTCCGGCATTCATTCTTGCCTCTCTTGTATATATGGTGTTTCGGATTCAGTCACTATTGAGCTTCATAAATAATTTGTACTTGTCTTTTTTATTACCTTCTCTCTCTTTTCATCGTTTTCTCTTCATCTTTTTATATATTTCGCTTGCTATCTATACATTTAACCATTCTTCCAGAGATTCCTTCACGGGAATGCAATGATATTGCGATCTACCTCATTTGGCGATACCATCACATTGACTAATTCGGTAAATTGGCAAACTGAGACTTTGGTCAACTGAGCGAGCGATACTAACTCAACATAATGCAGATAGATTCTGGATAAATTAAGAATTATTATCTTAAAGTGTGGAATCAAGATTCGGCAAAATCTTTTTCGCACTATTAACAGAAGAATCTCTAGAATCACAGCAACCATTTGCTTCTGAAGGTTTATATCGGGAATTCTCCGCCATCTCCGTGGTGTCACAGCATCGTAAATAGCTTATTATGCATATGACTTGAATGAAAAACCTGTGATATTTGTGAAAAATTAATGCTATGATCCACAAACTTTTAATTTATGGTGATAACCAAAAAGACACAGCGTACTAAATGAGTTTCACAGCGGGCAATCGATGCTCGGTGGGCGCAAAATCCACATAGTCAAGGAATGTTATATAATACGAAGGAGAGATAAAAAATAATAAAATAAGAAATAGTTTGAACAAGTTTCCAATTTATGTCATATTGGCCTAAACACCAATTCAATAGTCGACTGTACATTATAACTCAGGAGGAATAATGCTTTCATATGATAATTAAAGATATGAATTTGAGTAAGTGTAATAAATTTCCCATCAAATCAATTGAACGGTCATAAAGAAGAATGTAAAATAACATGGTGTAAGGCAAATAGGTGTCTGCGAAGATGTGTTTTCATAATTTAGCAATTCATGTGCGATTGCAAAGATAGAGACAAGATATCGTGCGAGAGAAATTATATTTCCGTGGAATTGAAAATAATAATAAGTTTATTGGTAGTCGATAAAGTTGTCACAAGTGTTGTCTTAATTATACAGATGCCGGGCTTCTGCGACAATTTTAATGCAAATACTGCCGTGTCACTTTTCTGATTTATTCATTTCACTTCTCGAGCCAATAGATTAACCCTCAGGTGCCTCCAAGTTTCATATTTTCTTTTGCACTTGGAAAAAAGGCTAAGCTCATCGTGTGATGGATACAAGCCGTTGAGGATTACTCATAATATATGCCGATACTGTGAGACATTTCATCGACGACTAATTTTTACTAATTGATCCATCTACATTTGAGAATTATTCTGTTAAAAGAAATCATTAGCACTGGCGTGATCGACGTTCTTTTTACTCGAGCCTCGCGTCAATCACATTTCGAAGGTGTTTAGTGGTCATGATACTTTTACAATTTAATTCTAATCCCCCATTTTACTCACTCATACTCACACACACACACACTTCACTGGGCTAGTTTCTTTTTCGTCTTGTAGACTTTGTCTATGTACAAGATTTGCTATTCTGGCAGCAAGAAGAGCGACAGAGGCAGATAATCATTTTCACCTGACACACTTCCAACCAAGTGCATTCTTTTGGGAAGCAACGCGTCGTTAAAATTATTTATAGATAGTATTTTTGAAAAGTCAGAGATTTCATGATACACTTTATTGTTCCTTGAATGTCAGGATTCTACGGCTGTTCTTTATGTCTCGGCATAAATTTTCTTTGTGCGATTGAAGAAAATATATTATAGCTTGCTTATATTTCACATTAAAAACTCTTCAGGACATCACTCTGCCTTTCGCTGAAAATGATTAATTGGCCATAGAAGACCCAAAAACTACGAGAACATTTGAAATGGAGAATTTACTGTAGAAGGTTTTTACGGTCTTCAACTGTGATTAAGACGAAGGTATGAAATGGAAAATTGAAAAAATACAACTGCAAATATTGAGTGAAAAGTCTTGGGCGAGAGACTCTTTAAGTCATTACCCATGGAAGACAATTTATTCAGCTGATTATTCAGTGGTTGAGAGGAAGAAATAAAATTTACTGTAAAGCAATTTGAATATATTTTCTGTTCAAGATTCCGATAATGACTTCTTTATGAAGTAATCTGGGAATTAAGGCAAGTAAGGAGAGGAAGATAAATGATTTGCTTGGGAAAGAAATCATTTGCCCATTATACTAAATTAATTTGTTGTTCTTCGCGTTGATAAGTCTATCAGTGGCCATTCTTCTCCCAGTGTCAACTTTAAATTAGGTGAAAGCCCAAGCTCGTTTTTCACCATGCTTGTCATTCCTCCAGAGGTTTGGTGAAGAGTCAAAACATGTTCTTTTTTTTTACCGCAGCCAAGACTTAAGTTTTAATACATGCTAATAATTGTTAGAGGTGTAGTATGAAAATATTCCTCATTCTAGATGCAATTAACATACTTTCTGAATCCAGTTTAATTATATTTTATCATCTCAGTGGACTTTTCACGCTATTAAGAAGTCAAATCGGTCTCACTCTGCAGTGAATAACTTCATCAAATTGTAAATTTAAATAAGATTAGCCCGTCATCGTGCAGTGTGATCCTTCATCCTGGAATGAGATATGCTCTCTCTCTGTCTCCTCTCAGAATTGAGATATGAAGCAATTCGATGAAACTCATGGGCCAAAAATCGATCTTTTCGACACTTCATTTACATACCGATCACATACTTTATGCGTGTATGCAGAGTGTTGTTTGATAGGCAGTGCTGTTGCTATTATTTTTATGTTAATTTAATATTCTTTTGTCGATGCCGACAGCACTTGTCTTATTCACTGATGTTTCTTCGGGTATCTCAAATATCATGAAAATTCGAAACACTCGGCATAGAGTTTATTTTTCTTCACGCTATACCTTCATGTGAAATGCCACGGAGTTTGGTCTTCTATCTTTACCACGAAATTCTGTGGAATTTATGAAATAATAAAAAGCGTCGTTAAGAGAGACAGGAGGGCACCCATGTGAGAGTCATTTGGGCGGTAAAATGTGTATTAACGAGCTTTATTCCACTAATTTATAGTTCAAGTGCACATCTATTTCACCTGTTAATTGTCAATTATAAATTAGAATCGCTCATCCATTCCAACTGTCACTGTCTGTGAGGCATGGAAGATTTCTCTCTCTCTCTGAAATCTTCTCTCGCTTGTACTAAAAATTGTGCATAATAATTCAAAACTCAATAGATTTATAGATGACTTTGGTAAATATGTTTCACTCCTTTTCTGTGCATCTTCGCTTCAAGCGAGCCTCCATAACCTTCATAATGTGACTTTATGTATTGCAGTAATTAAGAACTGACTTCCTCTAGTTCCTACCACGCTCTATGTGCCATTATCTCAATACTTCACGAGATGTTATTGTGAAGAGAAGCTCAATGAATAGTGTTAATATTTCTCACAAGTTTGAGCATTTACCTTTGACTTATTATTGCCTCTTTATGTGCTGCTATTAGACAAATTATTCACTATTCAATGCGCTATTGAGTTGGGAAATGTGACTCATACACACTATTAAAATTTCATGACATGTAATTGCAAGATTCCTCTCCCAAGTGGAAAACCATTGGCCGATAAATAGCTAAACTGTGGACACCATTATCTCGGCGGACAGGGAAAATATTGCTGAAATATTGCTCACCATTTATTGGTCCATCCAATGAAAATGCATTTCGTTCTCGCCGTGCCCAACTGCATAAATCACATGTGGTCAGGCCGTCGGAGGACACAGTCTCCTCTAGGAAGGGTGGCCTAGGTGGCGGTGGGACGAATTTGCCATTCCACAGACCACCCTCACTCGCGTCGAAGGTCAGTGGCGAGTTCAGCAGGTTCTCCTCTATAACGTTGGACCAGAAGTCTATGTCGGTGGTGAGATTAATGGTGTCGTCGCCGCGGAAGGTTTCATGACTCGGTGTACTCGAAATTCCAGAAAACATGATGATTTCTGCAAAGAAAAGCAGATTTGTCGCTTAGGTGAATTATCCGTTGGAGGAGATGGTAAATACTGTCTCACATGACAATAGATGTGACTGGAGAATGGAACAAATTGTTCCTCACGCTGAACTGAGTGAAGAGGAAATCTCTTCTTAGCATAAGAGGGGCGCACAAGTGATGAGGCAAGAAGCATTTCAGTTCATTCGACCGAGCAGAAGGATTGCAAATTAAAATTCTGATTATTATCGCTCTAAAATCCTCTGGAGTGTGCTCTTCATCCGCATAGTTGTTCACCCCTTGAGAATGCTGTGCCAGCCTCAAAAGAATCCCTTTCAATGCGAATGAAGACATATTACACACGTATGTAAATTCGATTTGATCTCTTGAAACGTTTTCTTGTGAGTCAATTGGAGAGCCCTCAAGGCCTGACACGTGAGTAAATATCTACTTAATTTAATTCTGATTAAGATATTAATCTATGGTGTAAGAAATTTTCATGTACAAGAGGAAGTTATTCATGTATACACGCAAATGAAATTTTCAATTAATCGCCAAGACGCATTCCTGCCGCGCGTCGAGAGGGTGAAATGCATTCCCAGCACAAAATGCAGGCAAAATCAATGGCCAGGTGAAAAAGGTAAAATCGTCACTTTGACTGATGTGAATAAATATCAGCTTTGAATTGATCATGATGAACTATTCTTTTCACTCTGTGTCGCTGAACATCTTTCAACGCCGACGAAGGTATGCAGTTGCAAGAACTGATGAATATCGCAATTTGAATAAATTGATTAATCAGCCTTTAGTTGGAAATATATCATAATGTCATGTAAGGATTTGATTTTGTTCACATCCACTTTGCCTGTTCATATTTGCCATCGACGATGAATTAAAATGAATATATTGATTAACCGGTTCTCAAAATGTATTCATTTTTGTGCAAGGAGAGAAGACTCTGTGTATGACTGTATATATATATATATATATATATATGTATGAAATACGGTAAATATCCCTGTTGACTTGCTGTGGATGGGATTCTTGAGAAAGCCTCGTTGAAATCATAATGTTATAAATTTACATGCAGAGCCAAATATAATAATAATAATAATAATAATTGATATGGTAAATGTTGACTCCGCTGATTTTGGTTATTTGCCCTATAACCGATTGAAGTGATCCTTACAATAATTTTCATCAAAAGTATAGTTGGATATAGAAATAAGCAATACATATCAAATATCTAGCTGGAAACCCGTATAATATCCTTTATGACTTGTTAAATTCCTCAAACAGATTTTATAGACAGGGGTCTGCATCTCGTTTTTCTTACCCCCCCTTTTTGGGTGACTTGAGAGACGCTTGGGCACATGTATATAAATAAGTGATTCATCAGCATAATACAAATCAGATGCCAGACGGTAATGCCGATTGTTTCCTCGAAGAGTTACAATTTATCTTTGTGATCAACGTTTCAGCGCCTTTAGTCTACCTCTTTCAGCGGGTAAATAAACCTATAAGAAGTGATGTATTTTAAGAATATATCTGTTTTTATGGTCACTCACCAGTATCTTCATCATCAATTTATCTGGATTTATACATGTATAATTGAATACAGTGAATGTATGCAAAAGTGTTCTTATTCAGTTGAACCTGATCAATTCAGGGAGCCAGTGATCAATTTTAATAAATTGAATAATCAGGTAGATGTGATCGACAGAACTCATTAAGTCGACCCTGCATTTAATGGCACAACTCTTGAAAAGGTGTTTCAAGTCAATGTGCGATGGAACGCCTCATATCGTGTGGGTTCAGTGCCCCATCTCTCCTCACAAAACCGCCCAATAAATTAACCAGAGAGATACACTGACAAACAATTCATTATCTGACTTAGAATTAATCTCCGCATTGTGCCATTTCATCAATGTTTTCATGCACACCAGCCTCTATATGAGTGTTGGATTGGTTATAATTCCAGGTGAAGGAAGGGAGGAGGAAAAAGTCTTACATATTTTACTCTGGAGCTACAAGTGTTTCAACCCACACGAGCTTTTCACAGAAATTCATCCCTAGATTACCATCAGATAAACATCGAAAGCTCCGCAATAATACTATTCAAAATGTACATAATGTGGCACCATTCATTTCCCTTCGCATAACATTCTCTCTTGGGTACGCCAAATGACCGATTCTATGTCTTCTATTTTACTAAAACAAATATGTGAGAGAGGAAAAACAACATTTTTCATCTATACCAAACTATTCATTTTTAGGGATTTACTCCCAGTGAATACTATCATCATCATCAGCACAGTATTGAAGGCTGGAATCTATGTTTATGTGCCAAGGTTTTTATGTGCTTCTCCATTAACTTCCTCGACCTGTGTTTTAATATACACCAAAGATATGAGGAAGCATTCGGAATATCAATTCCTCATCAGACTAAATAAAACGGAGGGTGTGCATGAAAAACAGAACTCAATGTGAGTGATTACGTTGGGAGAAGGTGAGGTGATTAAAATAACATTTTCCTCACACCTCGTATATGGTGAGAGTACTTCTTAAATATTAATGAGTGGTTTAGGTTGGCTTATTAAAAATTCGATATTCAATCTCAGCAATGTCCATAGGCTGCAATCATTACAATGTAGAACAATTTGTACACAATTGCATTCTATGTGATAATTTCCCACTACTCTCCGATCTCATTACAATTGATAATGAAATCTGTACTCAGCTGGAATAATAAGAGTTTTGCAGTGGAAACTTTGTAATAATTGCCTTTGAAGTAGAAGAGTAAAATTATTAACATTACTGCGATCGGTAGATGAGTCTCCGTAATTGCCACACTTTTAGGAAACTCCATCAGTATTTTACACATCGATCTCCAGCTATGAAGACAAATGGAATTAATATGCAGGTCTCATGAGGACTCTGTGCAAGAGGCAGGTCGACTTTCAGTAGCTCAGAGCATGAAAACAAGTGAGTGAGAAGAATAATTAAAAATGCAGTCATGTAGACATAAATCGAAGTTGAAAAATAAAATATTACACTCTTTGTTAAATGCAATTATTCAACTTCAATAAAAGACTGCGCAGTCAGATATCGTGGAAAAAAGATATATGCACTTATTGATAATCTCTACAAATGGACGAACACTTCAAATGACCAGTTCATATTACCAATCACTTCCATTTAATGCCACATATGATTAATGATTGTACTTATGATCAAGAGCCACTGTGCATAAAAATGCTGACAAGTTGAAATCTCATTGCGGGCTTCATTATTAGAAGACATACCCAGTCAGACACACTGTGCATAGTTGTCAGAGGTCCGCAATTTTCTTCATCTTTACCATCTTCACAAAGAATTTTAACCATGTGAGAAGAGTGAAGAGAACAAGACGTGGCAGTGTCGTATCAGTTGAAAGTACAGTGACATGCAAAACTCACTCCACTATTTTCAATGTGATACAGGTAAAAATTGACGTAATCTTCACACCGGACGATTCTGCACGCAACTGTGTGGCACAACAATGTTATAACATGGAAGAATACGAATTATTACGTGATTGAGAAAGAATTTTGTATTAATTGAATGAAAGGGGCACGAAAATTGAATCCTCAAGCGAATTATACGCCCGGAAAGGTCATCATCATCCTCTTCGAAAGTGTTGAATTGAAAAGCATTCGCAGGACCACACTCTTGTGGAGTTTTTAGAAATCCATGCCATGGTTGTACATTTGAATCGAGGAATCACGTTATCTCGTAAAGCGTTCATTGTATCGAATTCTCCGATCGATGGAACAATGCATAATTAATCATTGATTTCTTATTTTTTCAGTCTTCCCCTTAATCGAGTCTCGCAAAGAGCATTTATTTCCAATATCCATGTGTGGTAAAATAATGGAAAGGAGGCGGCAATAACAACGGTGCGTGGGTGCAATATTACTGATCATCCCAGTTTCTCTCGCTGTTATCTCTTTTCCATACCAATATGACAGACCTCACAAATGCGAGCTGCTGGCCCCTTCACCAAAATACCTCTCTTCACGGTCTCTCGAGAGTGTTTTGGACGTTTTTCGTGGAGGAATGACAGGACGTCTGAGAGAAATAAAGATATATCAAAATCCTATAATTATCCGAGTACCAATTTTCTCTCTTGAGTTCCCTTCTTTTCGACCATTCACACAACATGTGTGTAAGAATGCTTCATGCTCACGTGAGTATATAGGAAAGGAGTTTTTAGAACATCATTTGCCTCTTTTTCACTCACCTGAACTTCCAGCCAGTATCCGACTAAATCCCCAATTTATTATTCATTAAAAAGTATTTGCCACCTGAAACAGAAAACATATTTTCATATATTATTTCTCTAGTAAATTGCGCACACATTAGGAATATGGCTTTTTTGCCCACTATGCGACTCCCTTAAAACACAATTGAGTCAAATTACGAGAAAAGTGGAGAAAAGTATCACCGCCACATGGTTAATGGAAAGAGGAACTTGAGTTTTTTTCCCAGGTAATTGCACGATGACTATTAGAAGTTCATAAACAGGGTGATTCAGGGGCAATTGACCTTTTTATCTGGCAAAAGTATATACGTTATCAATTGCTTATTCTTCTTTCCTGTGGTATTTGATCAACAATTAATCATCTATTAGTCTGCAAAAACGCTTTCGGGAGCTTAAAGTAAAATCATTTGTCGTCTCAGAAGTTGCGGAGACTTTAGATGAAATCCGCGATGAGGATCTCAGCCGAAAAGCCGTGTGAGCTGAGAATTCCACCGTCAATAGACTAAATGGAAAATTAATCTCGAAGAAATATTGCAAAATAACCCGATTAATACACCAATTAATAAACTCTTTAGCTGCGGCTTGTGCCATTGCACGTAATACAAATAGCACGGGGATTAGCATGTATTATGTCGGCCGCCAGACAACGAGATTCTAAATCATATGTATGAGGATTTATAGTAAAGAGCGAATTAACAATATAATATGTTTACGACACTGTAAATTTCGTTAAAGACCCACGAATAAATAACAATTAAGTTCCCTGATGGGCATAAAGCAAAATCCATCACTCCTATTATCACAGATTATGTGGGGGAAAACTACAAAATATGACACATTCAGCACTGTGTGTATGTTTGTCGGGTGAGAAGGAGGCATAAAAATACCTCCGCATGAATGGAAGGCATCGTCAGTGCGTATTAAGTTAATCCTACTTCACTTTCCTTGTATCTGGAGAGATTAGTCGCCGCGGACAGTGATACCTACACTCGAAAGACGCGATCAGTGCGACATACTGTTCATGCAACATGCATAAATATGATTCACGTTCCACTCGTAAAGGAGTCAGTGGTCTGTACCTGACCGTATTTCAGCTTGTCGTGAAAATAATAATTCATTAGCAATTTAATTGGATAATGCTGTGGTTAATCTTAAGCCGAGCACGCTCTACATCTCCAACTTACACATAATTTAGCAATATTGACCACATTTGGGCCTCTACTTGAGTCAATGCTCGCGGGAATGGTATTCTTTTATAGCGTTTTTTTCTTGCCTTTCTAGCGAACACTTCTCTCATCCACAGTGAGCGGTCGGTCGCATATAACTCTTTCTGTCCGACAATTAGAATAGAGCTGGACAAGTAGTAAAATTCACAACAACTTGTGTACATAATGTTTTGATTATTGACCGTTATTTTTATGCACATTTAATGTAAATATAAACGTCCGAATAATCAAAAGTATATTAAAATATAATTATTGAGCTTGTCGTCAAGTTAAAAGTTATTGTTTTCCAGCATGGAGTGGTTTTGTGTGTAGGGTAAAAAACATCATCATGAAATCCGATGAAAAGATTTCTTAATTGGTTAAATTATACCGTATAGCCCGAGAAAAAAGAGAGAGTTCTTATCGCTCCGTCGTCTGGACATAGATTTTCCATGCAATGCAGGAGAACACAAACTAATAACTTTATTCTCCTTCTCCACAAGCCAAATTGCTACAGAAGGGAGAAGAGTGAGGGCATATGATGGCTTTATAAGAGGGACTCACTCTCCGTTTGGGCAGCTCTAAGGTAGAATTTTAACCTCACGAGCCAGTTTTAAATGCAATGAAAAAGGGCATTTTACATAATGTGCATGTGTGTGCCCCAAGTAGACATTCAAAACAATTGTATGTAATTTATTTTGAGTGGATTCGTAAATACATGCCTTTTATACCGCTCGTAGTTGTATTTGCACTAACGCTCAATCCCACTAAAAGGGCAGAAATGTACAAAATTTGTATATAGGCACAGTAGCGCAGCCTCATAATATTTATGGCAATATTACTAATTGATGATTCTGATATGCACACACTAACACACAGTGGTGAACAATTTTTGCCATGAACAGAATCGCACATGAGAGTCGCCAAAGATGCCATCATGCATGTGAGTTAAAGTGCCAACTGTACAATTAATTGTAATTTTAATTGCATACATATTCCAACATCCCCCGTAATGAGTCACTCTCTTGCTAGAGGACTAACTATGAGTTCTGCATTTTGAACGTGCCTCCAAAAGGGTAATGATCCACATAGCACATATCGCTCCTTCCGTTTCTATACGTACATTTGCACTATCCCAGGAAGGTGACTTCCATCAGACTTGCACTGAATTTGCACGAGTTTGAGGAGTTTGGAGAAGGCTTATTATGCTGTGGAAAGCAGCAAACTGTCTGTCACGCTCAATTTTACCCTCCCTTCCTTGGATTCTAAGTTCATATTTAAGAGACGATATTAATGGCTTTTAAACTTGGGAACTCTTCAAAGTCTCTAGTTTATCAAACCCTGTTCTAAGTAACATGTCTCGAAAACATAATTTTTGCTTGAAGAGGCTCAATTTTCTATTTCTTGTGTGGCATGTTATTCTATTCGTTCAAATTTCATTTGGACTATGACAGAATGATAATGTATTCACAAAATGATTTGTTTTTCACATTTGACTCATTAGTCATAACATTTCAATTGAAAAGACAAATGTTGAAAAGACAATTTCGAACAACAGTTCATCTGAATGTATGACAAAGATTTGTCTTTTACAGTGAATAAACTAAAACACTTGCGAATGTTTGAAAAACCCGTGAAGTAGTTTGGCAAACAATTCAGTGAGTGTAACCCGAAACCTGTAAACACTGGGATCTATCGTTTCCCAGAAAAATGATGTATGATCGACAAGACTCCGGTAAACACCGTGGATTGTGTGAGATTTACGACGGAGAGGGCACCATGGGTGAAAAATCCCTCAATAGGTGAGAGATTGAGGCTTCTGATGCACGAATAATGAAATTAATTTGAACCGTGCTGAGACTCAAGATCACTTTGTGCTGAAGAACTTCATGTTGGGTCTCTAATAGAAGTTGGCACACAAGAGGAGGGGAGGTGAAGAAAATAGGCGAGAAGCTGCGACAGGCTGCACTAAAAAATAATGATGACGTACTGATTTTTCATCAACTTAACGGCACCCGTGTACCATATGCATTGTAATCCCTCCCGCTGCAATTACACGCACACAAGTAGAGACTTCCTCCGGAGCTTTGTCTGGCAAGGCGTGAGATACCTTGATGACAAACAATGGATGCTTGTAGCGCCAGAAAAAGTGCGAAAATAATATGTGCATGTGTGGAGCGAAAAACGATGTAAAGGGGGTGTTTCAAGAAGCGTCGCTGAAGGAGGTGTTGTGGAACAAAAAAGTCCCTATGTAGAATGGGGCAGACGTTCCTTTCTTTTTCATAATTTTCTCCCTTTATCACAATGTTGTTTACACGATGCATCGAGGTGTGGGGATGAATATTTGAAAGGCGCATGATATAGCGCGAGCACACTGTATACGCCGCACGTACACAATGGCGTGTGTGATATGGGTGGATGGAAAAAAAAGAGAACTCAGCCCACACTGTAATCTATACTCTTGTGGGCCTCTCTTGTTCTATACACACAGGCCCAGTGTGGAAAAGAAGACATAATATTCTGGGTAAGAAAAAAATCCAATTTACCTTTCTTATCACGCCTTCAGTGAAGCGTTACACACCTGTTATGAGCAATTACATTTTTGTCCATTAATTTGTGACACAGACCTCTATTGTAATTACTCATGTTACTCGCGTTGGGCATGATCAAAGGCTGATATATTCGGCATTCACTAAATTGAACGCCAAATTCCACCTCTTTCTAACCCCAAAAGCAACATGATTAATTGGATGGGAATTGAGTGACAAAGTGTGTTCCACGGCAATATCGCGAGTACATTTTTGACCAACGGAAACATCCACAAAACAATTCTCCTTTGAAGTGTAGAGGCTGGTAAGTACATTTTGAAAGAAATGAGAAAATTTCCTGTGGTATCACTATAGGATTTTTTGGTTACTTTAGCAGAAAATCATGCTTTACTTCAACTTCGAAGGTACATTGTCGGAAAAATTCCGGAGTATCCTCAGTAGCAATTATTCCGTCGTAAATGTACTATATCATACGATGCAAATATATTCGAAGAGCGAATAGTCATCTACTCGCCCCTGTGAATATTCCATGAAGCGTCTCGTCTGATATTCAAACGGCGTGTTTGTATATCCAAAAAATGGTCAACCGCATAAAATTGCCGTGGTCTCTGGAAGCTTCTCAATACCGCCAAAATTGCAGTGAATACAATGGATGGGATTATGTGTTGCGGGTTTGCGATGTCCATAGCGAAGTACACACACCGTAGGGAGGAAAAAAACGAGCAGAAAACAGGTGAAACATGTTGCTTCGCCATTCTCGATTGTTGGTGTAGAATTGAAAAAACATTTTCAAATTATGTTGCATCCGCGGGTTACATGAAAATGATACACGAAGCCTCATTGTTTTCGGAGGAAAGACGAGAGTGCACATCATGCCGTGGCATGTAAAATGTTCGACACCATGTCATCGCTACTAATAATATTATCAAGAGAGTACTAAATGTGAAATTGATTTCTTCCGCCACACGAGAATTTTAGAGAGAAGGTTTTCTCGGTCTCTTGGGGCACTTCTTATTCTTGTGAAGTGAAATTCCTTGCGGCTTTTTCACGCTTGGCTAAATGAGACGAAATACCTCAAGTCAGCAAATTCAGTTTCACGTGAGATTTGGTCTCGCTCGGAGCGAAACTATGATGTTTCAATTAGATTTTCTTTCTCCTTTTTTTGGTGTGCCTTCGCGCTTGCCCCCCTCGTCGGCACCTCGCCTTGTCACTCCCCTCATCTGGGTTCAGGTTCTTATTTCGATGGTGGTGTTGACATGTATGTAAATTTTATGTAGACATCAGCCCAACCACATAATCTACCGCAAAGGCATCCCAGGCAAAACAGAAGACACAATTAATGCGACTACACAACTATGGAGCGAAAGAGCCCAAAGAGTAAGATCAGTCTCTTCTCATTTATTTTGCACCAATGGCAATATAGCGCTGAGGCAATGTGAATTAAACCTGAATCCACCACCCATGTAGTTTCTGCCTCACTGTGTGTGTGGACTTTTTCTTATTCTCAGCCCCATTCCAGGGAAAAAAGCAGGCAGAAGAAACTGAACATTCTCTCGCCCAAGAATCGCGTTATATAGGATGCATACGGTCTTAAATAAATTGCAGCGCTGGACACTCACCGAATTGGCATAGGTTGCGAGAGATGAGACACTGTTCACACGGTCAGAATGTCCTAATCCCAATTACTAGGTGCTAATCCCGCAGGATTTGTATGCTGTCGATGCCACCATAAACACTCTGCTTGAGAGGAGCAACACTTGTGGATTCAAACATCAAAACACCATAATAAAGCAATTTCTTCGACGGCTCGTCTCTCTTCCCAGGTCCACTCACGAGGCACCAAAAGACGAAAAAATCACTTAATTAACCCTCGAAAACAGTCAAGAAACACAGAGAAATGTCGAAAAAGGAGAGGCGCTCTCGGAAAAGAGGTGCCTCTTGAGATATTCCACTGAGTTGTTTGATAATGGAATTAGTAATGTTTCTCTGGAGTCCCGTCTCCACGACCAAACGCTAGCACCAGCGCGAAGAGAGTGAAGAACGAGCAACGAACAATTTCAGCGCCGTGTGGAGAAAATGACGGAGCGGCGAGGCAAAGCCAGCGAGCAGTTAAGGTGAACTGAAGATTGCTGGTGAGCTGGAGGTCTTCAGGAGTGCTCAGTGGTGGCAACCATATAAATGTGGTGGAGGGAAAAGACAGAGAGCGTGATTATACTCATGGCAAAGTTTCCAGCCGGTTCTCGGGACCGATGTAAATGGTACCAACGATCGTTCCTGCATCGTATCTGCCTCAATTGCGTGGTGGTAAAAAGAACACCACAGATATAGTTGTCGGTGATTGAAGCATACGCAAGCGTAGGGAATCCATACAATTATAATGGTCGCGGCTGGTGAATAGATTGTGGAGTGACATGAATATATTTCCTGCCAAGAGAAGCCAAAGCGGGAAGCCAATACAATCAACTTTCTATATAGTTGGAATTGCATTGCGGGTTATTCGGGGCAAGAGAGACCGCGCGCGAGAGAGAGACGAGGACGAAACCAGAGAGATATTATATCTTTCCAGCTTGAGATTTCTGCTTTAATCTTCTTTATCATTTATAGAGAGGCGCGCGAGATTCACTCTCAACACTCAACCCCTCATCATCTCACCAGGGGTGGTCGATTTAACCCTTCTGCTTGACACTATCTCACGTGAAACTGGGCCCTATCACTTTCAATCTCCTTTGGACTGACAAGTTTATGCCACCTATAAATACTTAGATTTATCTCTATATGCTGTAATTGATAAAATGTATATTTATTAGAAAAATTAAAATAGAAATTGAGCAATAAAACAAGCTCGAAATATATATCCATGTTCATTATTCACCAGAAGACCTGCTTTGAGGTAGGAAAATTGATATTCCCAGCTTCTTCTTTTTCCTCTGGAATTAAAATGCATTGTTTTTGTGAATCTATATTATAAAGTTGTCAAATATGACGAAGTCAAAATTGAAAGACTACTTCAATCCACAAATCTTATTCCTTTTCATTCTCAAATCTCTTTAAATGTAAAATAGTTGGTAATAAACTTTTCCTGAACAAACGCTGAGCAACTATTTCGTCTTAATGCCAATATATAAAGGAATTTCACAGATTTTAAGTCTCAAAAGACGCACCACGAATTTGTGAGTGAATATTTAAACCTACACGTTTTTTATTCTCACAGTTAATCTGGATTTTTTCTCCATTAAGTATATTAATATCTGTTAATATTCTCAAATTCATTACCCCCTGCCAGAGTTGGTAGACAATTTTTGCAAATTTCTTGTGAATCAACATCTTGTAATAGATTTTTTTTCTTCCTCTCTCACAGATATTCACTCCACAGTTTTATTTGATAAATTTGAAATTAAAATACGTTAAATGATTTGCATGGATGAGACGAGATGAATTAGCATACAAGCTTAAATGTTCTAACGTGGGGAATCGCTGGTAGATCATAACCGACGGCATATGCATTTTTATGATAAGCGTCTCATTTCACTTTTAAAACAATCGAATATGCAGAAGGTGAGGTCTACAGAGGTGGCTGCAAACAAAGGCCGCCGTGTTGAGACGCACTCGAAGTTTGGGTGAGAACAAAAGAAGCATTTTGGTGAGAGAAAATACCCAGTAGTGCCACATTAGTCGCTCGAGAGGCGCACAGAAGAAAGAGATTAATTGCCCCTTCGTGTGAATGCAGACACTTGAGAGTGCACGTGAATAATTTTGTCATACAAACACATGGGCAGATACAATCAGTCACTTAATTTGGCCTTTTAATTTAATACCAGAATCAACTCGAGATAAGATAGTAATTTGCGAGATAACATTTTAACACATTTCACTCGCTCATATCCATCGAATGAGACAGGACAGGTAGGAGGAAATGAGCAGCATTAGATTGGACAGAAAAAACGCGCCCATCTATTCTTGTGGCATAGTGAGACTTTTGGGACATTTCGGCCACCCCAAGTGTTAGAACTAGGCAGCGTGGATATTAAATATCGAGGCAGGTATCAAACTTCATGGCAGGTATAAAAGTGGTGGCCGACCAATTATATTATCTGTTTTTGTCTCTGCGGGCGAGAGAGAAAGAAGAAGACTAAAAATAGGAATGGGTGTTCTCCGAATGAAATTTATTCAAAGCACGAGAGACAACGTAATCATGTGGCGTTTCTCTTGCCCTCGAGAGGGCAGCCACGGTGCAAGAAACTATTTCATAATATCCAACAAGTATTTCCTCAAATTGTCCGTACGCCGAGATATTACTCACATGCCATTCCAGTAATGCCGCATGTCACCTTATCGCGAACTATGGGAATAATTCGCGCAATTAAGTGCGTACGCAGTCAACAGAGGAAGCTGTGGCACTCTGCATGATATCCGAATTTATCGAGTATGCTGATGAAATATTGCGATATTCAACGGTCAGTTTGCTGCGAAGAAATCACACATATTGTAATCAATTAATAAGTGAATTAATGATTGATGTAGAAAAAATTACATGTTGATATTCAAATTAATGGAGAAAATCGTTCCCTCTGCCATTGACATAATACATATATGTATATTCTTCGATAGGAATCCCCAAAAAGTATGAGTGCAGATAAAAACTTTTAATTCCTTCTTGCATTATGTACTGACTTTTGGTAGAATCTCAATCACTGTAAGCTGCTTAAGCCACAACTGGTAATAAGTTCATTTTGCCCACGAAATTCTGTGTGTTGGAATTTCGCGAAAGAGTTTGTGAGTGACGATTACGAAGTGTGGACTTTCTTGAGGGAGTGCAGACTTGCGCAATAGTGCTTTTTTCTGTTGTAACTCACTTTGTCAGACTTGACATTGATTTCACCTTTAAGTTTGCCGGTATAAGTGAATCTCTTGGCAGTGAGTCGCCGGTACTCAAACATTTCAAACGCTCCAGGAGCTGCATTTAGTGAATTTCTCAGTCATTCTTGGTGCTTCCCACCACAAATTCGTCACAAGTGACTATTTATTGTGAGAGTGAACGTGAATTGGTCGAAGGTATCCCAGCTATTTCATTCTTGTCCCGCTAATTAACCATACGGTGCATGTGATTGGGAATAGTCTCTGCTGATATTTGGCCCTATTGGCATCCAATTAATGCTGGCACATGGTATTCGCTCTTTGTTCATCCGCACCCAATAAATTTTCTCATTGTACAAACAGAAGCATCGCCCATGCTTCGCTCTAAAATTCTCCATCTGCTCTCATTCTTAGCATATTCTGCTGTACTTGACTTTCATAGAAAGTGAAGCGGTGAAGGTCACTCAATTCTCCTCACATATGTACGTTATATGTTAACTCAGTCATAATTCTAATTTTACGTTCAGCCAGTGAAATTATATAGTGACGAAATTATACAGATCTACCGATATGCAAATCTAAATGAGCATGGGCGATAAAATAGACATCATTTACACAATTACATCACTATTTACATAAAAAAATACCACAATGAAGCTCTCTTTGCTCGCTAACGAGCCCCCATATTTTAAATGGCACTCTGGCATGTGAACTTGAAATTTATGAATTAGAGTCTTTATGCTTTTAATCCGTGAGTTCAAACGCACAATTTAATTTAATTGAACGGATTGCCAAATTCAAATTGAATGGCACACAATCCAAATAGAGAGAGAGAGAGAGCTTTCGAAAGTGGTTTCATGTTCGAGACATTCTTGTTTTTATGCTGGTACTGTGAGTTATAGTGAGTCAAAACAATTGAAAATATTTTACCGGTCTTGTACTGCCTTTCAGAGATACCAAAACAAATATCTTACTTTTATTATGCCGCAATTTATCACAAATACGCTTGCAAAAGGAACGGTGCTTTGGAATCGCAGTTTCACAGCTATTGAAAAATTTCAATGCTGACTGAAGCATAACGCAAAATTTTGGTCAGACCATAGAGGTAATACATTTCGAAATTTTCACCGATGAAATGTATGCTCTTTGGGGTAAAGCCAAATACATAGCAAACAAATCATATATTGTTACGATCCTTTCACTTTCATTTTCTTCATTCCTCTCCGTTTTTCTATTTGTCTGCTCCAAAATGCACTGCTATGAATTGGAAGAGGATGGATTTCGGGTAAATGATTAATACAATGGTTGTGGCACAAATGTCTCTTGCCATGAGAAATAGTTCGGTGAATAGTGAGAGAATTTCAACACCTTTTTTGTACCCCTTTCAGCACTGTCATCATGTCTGTGAAAGACCAATTAATGACCGAAGTCGCGGAGCCACTAAGTAGTTCCGGCAACAAGGTGACTATAGTGGGAATCGGTCAGGTGGGAATGGCCTGTGCCTTCAGCGTACTTACGCAGAGTGTCTCCAGTGAGGTTGTCCTCGTGGATGTAATGGAAGATAAATTGCGTGGAGAAATGTTGGATTTGCAACATGGTACGGCATTCATGAAAAATGCCCGCATAGACGCGAGTACAGGTAATGAGAATTTTGTGGGAAATTGCCATGTGTGCGCACTTTGATTTGGGCATACAAGGCACGGGAGAGGGAAGAGAGAAAGCCAAGAAGTGCATATGCCAATTTATTTACCGTGTGTCTCTCCGATAACTGAATCCAAATAGATTATTCCATTACGGCCGGATCACGATTGTGCGTCGTGACGGCGGGTGTACGTCAGCGAACTGGTGAAAGTCGCTTGGATTTGGTGCAGAGGAACACAGACATCTTCAAAGGCATCATACCAAAGCTCGTGGAGTACAGTCCCAATACCATCCTCCTGATTGTCTCCAATCCCGTCGACATACTGACATACGTGGCATGGAAGCTGAGCGGCCTCCCGAAAAACCGTGTCATCGGCTCGGGCACCAATTTGGATTCATCACGATTCCGTTTTCTGATGTCCCAGCGACTGGGTGTAGCCCCGACATCGTGTCACGGCTGGATTATAGGTGAACACGGTGACTCCTCTGTGCCTGTGTGGTCAGGAGTCAACATTGCCGGTGTTCGCCTGCGCGAGATTAATCCCAGCGTCGGACTTGAGGGTGATAAGGAGAATTGGATTGAGCTGCACAAGAAAGTCGTCGAGAGTGCCTACGAGGTGATTAAATTGAAGGGGTACACCTCATGGGCAATTGGACTGTCGGTCGCATCGCTGGCATCGGCACTTCTCCGCAACACCCACAACGTTCATGCCGTTTCGACTTTGGTCACGGTAGGAAATTCAATTGAATTTACAGAGGGCTAGTCATTCGGTGCACGCGAGTCACTTTTGAAATTAACTTGTCATGCCTGCAACAATACCTCCCGCCAATCAGTTTCAGCTCTTGACTCTTTTGTCCTCATAATTGAGCATCAAAAATGTAAAATGACATGGTTTCATTCTAATGACTGCCCCTCACTCGAGATCTGTTGCAAATTAAATTGATTCCCATTCCCGAATGCCTAACTGAAATCTCTCAATTTCTTTTCCAGGGCGAACATGGCGTAGATAAGGAAGTCTTTCTGTCTCTGCCGTGTGTTCTCGGCGCGACCGGAGTTAGTCACATTGTTCGTCAAATTCTAACCGACGACGAAACAAATCAACTTCAAAAGTCTGCCGAACTAATGAATGAGGTCCAAGCGGGCCTCAAATATTGATAAATTAAGGAATTTTCATACACGAAGAGAAAATGTATCGCTTCTAATCTTGTATCATTTGCATTTTTCCTAATGATGGCATTTTGTCAATATGTTGCGAATATCGACAATGAAGAATTCAAAATATACAGAATCTACCTCATGAGAGCGCGTTGAGAGTCGTATAATTGTTAAGTGACGTTGAAGATAAATATGTATTAAGTGGTTCTAAAATGGAATGTTCGATCACTATTGTGAATGTATTAAATTTGCACACATCATACATTATATTGAATGTTATGTAAAATTTACCGTTAGTGTGGTGTCTCTGCCGGGCGATGAAGATCCAAAATAAAAATTTCTATACCTCGAGGCGCTTCTCTTTCATTTTGTCTCCACTGCGATACAACGCGGTGGCATTGAGGTGGGTATTTTATGTGAGGAAAATGTCTTAATTGGCAACAGCGAATTAGTAACAATTGCAAGTAGATCTTCTGCATGGTTTCACAATCGTGCAGTAGATTTCCATTTTATGTTATCAGCACGATTGTCAGCTGTCCTGAGTCCTATATAAGTCAATACACTGCCTCTACTTCTCAACGTAGTTGAGGAACGAGCCGCAGCTATGTTGCGTTTGAGATTCGTTTTCGTGGCCGTTGCCACATACATGGCCCTAGCCAATGGCCTGGTCTTCGAGTGCCCATACTCTATCCAGTCCTACAACAACGAGGAGCTGCTGCGCTGTCTCCAGGACGGATGGGAGAGATTCTGTAAGTTAACTCGATCAGGAAATTAGACTCGGCAACTATTGTTAACGCAACCCTTTGTAGGCGAAGCCGATGTGGACACAACTGTTCTGAACTACTATCCATCAGTCGCCCTGCGTGACGTGAAAATCCTGCTCTTCGGCAAGGAGCACGTACACACTTACCACTTTGCCGATCTCTGCGATCTTTGCTCCAACCCTGACTTCCACCAGGGCCAGAAGACCGTTGTCTTTGTGTCCGGATTCCCACCCAGTGAGGATTACTCATCTGTTTCTCTGCTTTGGCAGCTGCGTCAAACCTACCATGACTGCAATCTCATTGCTGTTGATTTGGCAACATGCGTTGAGCAGACCTACAGCAGTTTGAATGCTAACTACGATCATCTCGCCACATCTGTGGCCAAATTGGTTCACTATTTGGTGGATCATTCATATGTGTTGGTTCAAGATCTCTACCTGGTTGGCTTCTCCATTGGTGCCCAGGTTGCCTCACACGCTGCTGCTATGCTGCGTGACGATTGTGATCTCCTCTTGTACCAACTTCTTCTGCTCGACCCATCGCTGACCTGCGACGGAGTTAACTACATCAACAAGGATTTGGCCAAGAAAGTCACGGCTCTGCACACCAACAGCGGTCACTACGGTGAGGCTGATGTCGATGTCCACGTGCAGCTCTTCCCCAATGGCAAAGTGCGTCTCCAACCATGCTGCAAGTCCAACGTCTGCTCTCACTACTTGTCCGTCGAACTCCTCGTGGAGGCTCTCTGCTATCCCAACAGGCTCCTCTTTGTCAACTGCAAGGACTGGAGTGCCTTCCAGAAGGGCAAATGCAACTACAAGGACGTTGTCGCACTGGATCTCGATGTCCCATCCACTGCCGAGGGTCTCTACTTCTGCGTCACTACAGAGCACTCTCCTTACGGTCTGGGCAATGCTGGTCTCAAGCCAGTCAAATAATTTTCTGCACCACTATAAAAACGTACACATTTCTGGGAAATAAAACTATGACATTTTCACCAGATTATTTTTTTCAATATCTGCTCACCATGGGTGTGTTTATCTTTAAACATAATAAAGCAAATCGAGTCACGAAATTTGGTGGGTATTGACTATCATTATGTGGCCTATTGTCAAGTGCATAGCATTTAGTGGTACACCCTCAGGGATTTTCAATATCACGCTGCACCTCCACGTTTGAGCAATCATAATCATTTAACACGGGATAAAAATTAATACAATGTGTTACTATGCAATATTTTCCGATTTTAGAAGTCTTGCCAAACACTGTTTATTATGGCTTGAGTATAAAAATTCTATTTCTTTGCTTCTATGTGTTATACATAGTTTTGGAGATAATTTTTGGCCGACCTTTTATCGAATTGAGACTCGAATCGCCACACCGTGATCATTCAGGTGAAATATCTCAGGTGTACTCGATAAATTACTGTAGTCAAGCCTCAGCATAACTCTAGCAGTTGCTATCGTACCTGCGAGCGCAACGCACACCTGAATACATGTAGCACGTTGAGTGGTGTTGGTCAGGTTGTCTGTCTGCCGTCGCATCCAAGTTGCTTGATTCTTGTTCTCGAATCAGTTCAGTTGGAGCCACATCGCGCGAACACGCAGTCAGTTGGAGCGCTCGCACTTTCCACTACCTCCAAGCCATTATCACAGTGAGGTTCAGTGATTAGAGACTTTTGGGCGAGCTGGTGCATTCCACGTGACAAAGTCCCCACGCACGGCCACATTGGCCAGAGGAGGGCTGCTCTCACCATTTCACCTTGTATCGCTTTTAGTGCTGTGATATTGGCGACTTCGGAGGTATTTTAATTCAACACAGCATCGCGTCGAGTGCAGATAATAGATTCAATATGTGAACAGACCTCGATAATTGAATGGAAAGAGTGAGTGAGAAAGAGGTGAAAAATATTGTCTCCACCTGTCTCTTGCCACATTTACTGTTTGAGAAGAACATCCAATATTGCCACTTTGTGCCACACAGGTGAAATGGATATGGAATTACAATAACTGCTGACAGTGCTCAAGTGCAAGAAGTTGGAGGAGAAAAAAAAATGCCCAAACCTCCTTGCTCAGTTTTGTAATTGGTGTGTTTGCATTGGGAGATTTATGGTTGCACTCACCGGACATTGATATTCATGTGACAGTGTCTCTCCTTTTTCCAATTCACTGTGGCTCTGGACCTCATGCGAAAGCTATTGTTAATTTCTAAATCACAAAAATACCTTGGAGTCGAGCTGTGTGTACATATTAAATGTGAAGAAATAAAAAGATAGTGCGCGAATGGACTTTAACAACGAATGCATAATTCTCGTTGAATATTTTAACACTATTTTGCACATAGATGTGCCTTGTGGTGTGTGCGTTTGCCAGATAAAGGTGTGCATTTCACATCAAATGAGTGTATGAAAGGCTGTAATTACCTTCTATATGTACATTGGATTGCATATCAATTCAATGCATACAGGTGAAGCGACCTGACTGATGCCAAGTCAATTCAATCACTTCAACGCCATGTTAATCTGGCCATTAATTGCCCATTCTCATTAGAACCGTGAATCAATAGGCTATTGAGAGAAAGAAAAAGTATCTATAGAGAATAGTCTGTGTGTTCCATTAATTAATGAGTGTATATATCGAGAGAATTACAAGGAATCGTGTGATACAAGTGAACCTGTTGCCTTTCAATATCATCGACCACCACCATGACAATTTCGTACACTAGCGAGGTACCAAATGGAAGTAGTTTTGGATGTTTTTGGCGAATTCTCAAGAAGTAAGTCTTATGCTGCGGTCACTACCCTCTCAAGAACGTCTCTCAAATTCTTTTTCACGGGTACTCTTTGCTCTCGACACATGCCAAAGGATTTTACGCGACACTCGAGCTTCATTCATTTGCAAAATTGCACTCACAATGCAGCTAGAGATGTGGTATCGCAACACGGAATCACATTTAATAATGGCTTCTTATAATGGGAATTTACGACTGTATATCATCAATGACGCTTTTGTTGTTAGAAAACAAGACAGGAGTGAGATTCCAAACTTCACGGAATACTTGGAATTCGACGAGATATTTGGGAAAGCTTTTCAAAATGCTAGGTCAGCTGCATTGTAATTGAAGATCACGCTATCGTGCGGTATGTCCGAAGATCCCTGAAAATACCCTTGTTACTATTTGGATGTGAAAACATTTCGTTTTCACACAGCTCTGTAACTAATTCAGAATATCTTCAACAAAGGTGTAGTTTTTTTTCTTAGCATACATCTAATCTATCAACAATTATTGTTTTACGTCATGCATAGCGTTCAGCTGCCGAAGATGTTTTGATTGTTTTTGTTAATGGGTATGATAAATGAAGTATATAAGAATATAAACTTAAATTTCGAAATAAATATCATACGTAGTTTCTAGAAACTGGACAATCGCACGATATCACATCTCGGGCAGCGTGACTAGCGAAGTAGGTACAATCAATAAGAAATATCCGTCCATTATTATATGCCGTACATAAATTCCAAGTCATTTGCAATTACCAGGTAATGTGAAGAAATGTATATTTCTGTGAAATACTTGCTACCACCGAACCTTTTCTGTGACTGGCGTTTTCTGCTGAAAATTCAATGCCACTTCGATATCACCAGTGGAGAATGGCAAATCTTCAATTAACGTGCAGCAAAAAATTATGGAGATATTCGCTGTTTTTTTTCACTATACAGACACTAAATATATCATTAGTGGAAATAGTTTTGCTTTTTGTGATGATATCAATCGTATTTGCTATTTTGAGGGAAGCACGTAAAGTTGATGGACAGTATTTCCGGAAATGTTCTTCATACACATGAAAACTGTATGAATTTCCATTCACAAACACTGTCATACCTCAGTAGATTATTCTAAGCGAGCAGTTCAAACATGCCGAGTGGATTGTATTGAAATTGAAAGAGGTAGCGAGCCAGCAAATTGATTCGCTTTTGAAATTTTCGTATTGTATCACGTATGAAAGCTGAATAGGCAAGAGTTGAATTTCAGTAATGGCTGTAGGGGGAGTGAAAAACTGTGACATGCACTAAGTAGAGCAGCGAAATTTCAATAAATTGTATTTCAGTAATGTCTCAACATTGCTGAATGGCGAGTGATCGTCAGCCTTGAATAAATTGTCTGATAAAGTGTAATTCATATGAAAAGCTCGAAGAGAAGCTCTCGAAGTTTGCACGGAAAATTTTACTGTTACTTGCGATCACCAATTACTCTTGAAAATGCTCTAGGAAAAACGATAGTGAGATAGATTACATGTTTACGTCCGATTAGATTGTCAGCTGTCCAAAAACCGACCTCAAAAAAGACTATTGAAGTCTTTCGTATGCTTTTTGCACATTGACCCACAACATCGTGCAAAACTTTATGTGAATTGCAAATTAATTTGAAATAAATCAGGGATTATAATAGCAATACTGGGACAAAAACACCTAAATTGCTTTTTATATTTCATACCACATTAGGTTAATGTAATTTAATCGTGAATGAAATACATAAACTCGCGGAGTTTTTGCTGGAAATTTCATCTGTGACTCGAAAAAAGAGAGATATTTATTGCCCCTTTTTCTATTTATATTTTCACTCTTACATAAAAATGGTTTCTGTTGAGAAATTTATAGCGGGAAATATTTTTTTTTGTATACCTAGTCAGTGCAATTTTTTGTACCACCACAAAAGCAATCAAACAATGCAAACTCTGCGAGAATAATAGGGGAAATTGTGACAATATCGGAGGCACAAAGGATGAGAAGTTCTTATCTCGGTTAAAGAATTTTGTTTTGCAGTTGGTAGAAAAATTCGCATTTGCAGAGAGCGTTTGTATGCAATAAATAAACATTCATTTAAATTTAAATTTATGCATTAGGGATCTTGAAATTAATAACACAGTTCTGATAGCTATTAATGTTCGGCATGATGGTGATTTGCTAGTTTGCAAAGAGTACCGAGGAAAATTGAGTTTCTTTATATATTATTAATTTTTTATCTTCTCACTGAGATTGAAATTGAAAATAAAGTGCGACTCTTATTTTCCACGTTCCAGATGGCGAGGCAGCGTGTACAAATTGGTGTGGCGTGAGTTACTTGCATATCTATCAATTTATTATGCAATTAATCTCCTGTATAGATTTGGTCTGAATGATGATCAGAAGAGGTAAATATGTTTCTGCTAAAATGTACAAATTATTTTGGGCGAAAAGTGAAAGGACTTTGCTTTTAAACTGCCATTAACCATGTTTTCTCCTAAAAATATTTATATGCTATGCTATACCTACTGCATGCCTGCGAGATTACTTACATTTCTCAGGAGGATGGCACAACAGTGATGACCTCACTGTTTGAAAAGACAGAGCTACTTGAGAAATAGACGCTTTCTCCAGTCATAACTATTATTGGTTCTTAATAATTTCAGCACGATGCGAAAAATTCAGGTGTACTTCTATCATAATTTTAGGTATGCCTCCCTCTTTAACGAAAAAGTCATATATTACATATATTTGGAGCACATTTTAGCCAATCTCCTCTAGATTTTGCTCAGTGTTGCCTTCTGAGGTGTAGAAAATGCATTTCATTTTGTGCACAGATTTGATAGATGTGAGTATATTTCACAAGTAGCTTAATGATGTCTTGTACTTTTCACCTGAAAATATTTTCGTTGATTAATAACATTTGCCACGCCACTGCAACAACACTATCTGGAATCCCATGACTAATGTTCATTTAATTAACTTCCAACTATGTTGGGGAGAATTTTCAACCTAATCCCATACAAAAGTGTGTTGTGTGCACTGAGACGAATTGAGGAAAACACTTTGCAAACTTGAGTGTGGTCAAGAAAACACAGTGTCGTGCCGAAAATATCAGCACACACTGCTGTCAAATGAGATTGTGCTCACTGAATGGCGGGAGGTGCAACTAAATTTGAGACACGACACTGAGCCAAGAAGCACTGTGGTTGATTCATATAAATAAGTGCACATTAAAATGTTGAAAAGCGACACAACCTGAATGTACATATGTTAATTGTCCACATTCATATTAACATTACTGTATCTCCATTATGTCATATTTATTCGTAATTAAATGCATTGCAAGCTCTATTGTCTGTGTTTCTCGATGCGCCATGTCGCACCGATGGTGGTGTTTAGCATATAATTGAGATAATTCTGTATAAATGTGTCATTGTAGGATATTTGAGAAAGTGCGACAGTACTTTGGAGCGCAGAGTGAGAGTATTCCAATGTCATTCGTACTGGGATTTTACGTGAGTCTCGTGGTGAAGCGATGGTGGGAGCAGTACAAATTGCTCCCCTGGCCCGACACTCTTGCACTCTTCATAAGTGCCGCCATTCCAGGAAATGCAAGTATTGCGGAATGCTTGGGAAATTCTCCCCCTTATTCACGAAGTCTCATTCTGATGCAGGCTGAGCATGGTCGAATAATGAGGCGGAATATCATGAGATATGCCTGCCTGGCGTATGTGATAACACTGCAGAGGATTTCGCTGAGGGTGAAGAGGAGATTTCCAACACTGCAGCACATCGTGGACGCTGGTCTGATGTTAGAGAGCGAGAAGAAGATCTTCGAGATTATGAACCAGAAGAGTCCCATGTCCAAGTACTGGATGCCACTGGTCTGGGCCACAAACATCATCAATCGCGCCCGCAAGGAGAGCTTCATCCAGTCAGATCACATCGTACAGACGCTCCTGGTTGAGCTGTCGGACATCAGAAGACGCCTGGGCGCTCTAATTGGATACGACACCGTCTGCGTGCCACTAGTCTATACCCAGGTATTAGCACTCTTTCTCTTGACACTTACCATTTGGGTTAGATTGGCAAATATCTCACCTCTTTCGCAGAAAATAAGATGATGAGTGAGGGAAAAACGCGTGTTTCGGTGGCATTGAATCGGCTAACAGATGATTGCTTTACAAAGTTATCAAACGTGGTACTCCCCAGCTCTCTCCCTCCACACTGTTTCATGGTGTTGTGTAATTTAATACCTGCTAACTCGTCTTGCCTAACTTTCTCACATTCATTATTTTGAATGGCAAGAGTCTCTATATATAGAAAATTAATCATGCGATTGTTATAATTCATGTACTAGTGACTCTGTCTTTGGGTCAAACCACAACCATTTGTAAAACGGAAAGCCATGCTATTAATTGAATTATCAAAGATGAGGTGTTGGATTAGACAAATTGATGTGCAGTTGCAGTGATGAGCATTTTTAATGATAAATTTGCACTTTTTCAAGGTCGTTACGCTCGTGCTGTACTCTTACTTCATAGCAGCCCTCATGGGACGTCAGATGGTGCCACACGTTGATGGATTTGTGGGAAAGTACGAAGATCCCGACCTGTATTTCCCACTCTTTACAGCTCTACAGGTAAATCATTGATTGCAATATTCGCTGATCGTTTTTGCGGTTATATTGCAAATTTGGGTTGTTTTCATAGGCACGTGTCACGTGCATGACTTTATGTATTCACAGTGCGTAGCATTTGAGGACTTTACTGTTAAAACCTAGGCAGACATCTTTCATGGAGGGAATTTTTATAATTTTGGCACTTTGTCATTCAGAAAGTCGTTAGGAAAGTACATAAAACTGAGAAAAACAATAGATATTCTGTTATATTTAGCAATATAGTCGCGTCGCTGGAAAATTTTCCAGGATTTGGTGATAATAGATATAACGAGATGTTCACATAAAACAAGAATGTACATATTTTGAAGCACCTATTAAGCTCCATTGTATCACATATCATAGAGTCAAGGTGTCTGTTCCTCAGTGAGTGTCAAATTAACTGTTCTCGACTCATTAATCTTCTAATGGACAGCTATTCGCGTATTAAAATGCCTCTTTAGCACTGTGAAGTGTGCAGAAAAATTTTTGGTAACATGAACAAAAAAAACCGACTCGAGTGATGGGCATTTTGTAACCTTTCCACTAAATACACTTTGTGGGTGATAAAAAATTGTATAATAAAATTTTTGCACGTTCTACCGATCATCACCTCTCAACGGAATACTAAGTCATTTCTCTTCGACCACTTATACCCCGCAATTAAAATTGCTCAGACGTAATAAATATTGTGCGGACCGTGAGGTTCTCCTTTTTTCTCCCAACGACAGCCACATATTGGCATTTTAATGGCAATTCTCAAAGTCTGACCAATGCTCTATATGCTGATTTTTTCTCATAGATAACATTTTCAGATCAGGTGATTGTCTGAAAGAAATTTCATTGTGGTTTTTCCCTGATATTTTTTGCAGTTTTGCTTCTACGTCGGCTGGCTGAAAGTTGCCGAAGTTTTAATTAATCCCTTTGGCGAGGATGACGATGACATTGAGCTGAACTGGTTGATCGATAGACACATCAAGGTAAATGAGAAATCGCCTTAAACATTTCTTGTCATCTCTCAAAATATGAGTTGTGAAAGGTGCCGAAAAAAGTCAACGTTTTTCTCTCAATATCAACTTCTGTGCAAACATTTCTGCGAAGCAATTAGTGAATTCAATTAAAATAATTTCTGCGTCATTATCTCTAATGATGTTCAATGGCTTTCTCAATTTAATGTGATTCATACGCTATTAATGAGCTATTTTGTGAATATTTAATGAAAACATACTCAATGTGGCACTGAAACTACTCGAAAATGACTTTATATTGTTCACACTAACGAGACTCTTGGTAAAAACCCCGAAAATGATGAAATGAAAGCGAAAGGAATAAAATCGAAAATAATATGCAAATACAATTCGTAAATTAAATACTTCTCTCGAACCTGCTGATGAAGCAAATCGATTGTATCCAACACGAATTGATAGAATCGAGAGATTTGACACAGAGAAAAAACATATCTCAGAATCTTCCAGCTGTGTTTTCGTCATGATCCCCAATAAAAAATATCTGCACGTGTTTTCCTAATCCCGAAATATATATAAATATTTATAGACTAATGTTTTGCTTCGCGTGAATTCACTCAGAACCCAATTTTTCTTCGGAAAATTGCTACATGGCGTTTTTGCTATAAGCTGCAGAATTTGAATCGACGTCACGTGTAAATAAAATCTGTCAATGTCAAAGTTGGAAATAGTTCAGATGGAAGATCGCGAAGTTCAACGCGAAGTGTGTTGAGTTTTTTCGCAGATCGCGTTTTTTTCGCTAATCAAGCTTTTTTGAAGTCATCCAAATAGCGACAAAAAGTTAAGAACGCGTGTGCGATTCTGTCGAAATGCCGACTTCAGGTTTAGGGTATAATAAAATTCTAATTTAAATAAGATCAAAACAAATTAAATAAACTTACCTTGTCACTCCACGATCTGTGTTTTATACACGTCTGTCACGACTGAAAAGAAAATTATTCATTTTATTTTCGACTTTTCTTTTTTATTTGCCTATTAAATTTCTTTTTACTATGAAGGTTGTTGAATTCTTGAAATAAGCAGAAGTGAGAATCAATTTGAAATTTTTGTATTTAATGAAAATTTTGTGATGAATCCATGTGGATAAACACGTTTTCATCACTCAATGTGCGTCTTATTTGTTTTATCTAAGGATTTCGCTGATATTCACGAGAATTCCACACAAATATTGAATTTATCTTTGAATACAACGTCGTATTTCTTATGTGATTTCTTATATTGTGCTAATATTTCGTGTGTTCAGAATTCCTCATAATTCTATTAAACAGATAGAGTGGTAAATGAGTAGAAAATCTAACAAGTTAAGGCATGATTTTGGTAATCAGCTGATTTTTACAGAAAATAGTGGCACTCTCTCTGTCTCCCACTCAATAAAGTAGTGTTAAAACAATTCTAGATTCAACTTTTCACATTGTTATCGAAAAAGCTGCTCGTAAAAGCTGAACAGCAATAAAAAAATGTAATGTGTTAACGTCAAGACTGAAAATAATGCTTGCATTGGAATTATGTGGCACAAATAAGAACAGTGTGCAATGTGTACTCAATTGCTAGGCATTCCATTAACTGAGATCGCAACTTGTTATTTTCCAGGCGTCTTACATGATTGTTGATGAAATGCACGAAGAGCATCCGGAGCTGCTCAAGGATCAGTACTGGGAGGAAGTGGTGCCCAAAGAGTTGCCCTATACTCAAGCCTCCGAACACTATCGTCGTCACGAACCGAAAGGATCGGCCGAAAATTACAAAGTCAAACCCCAAGATGCTCTCTATGCCAACATTGTGCCCTCCAAGAATCGTCACTTGCCCGACGATGTCTATGCAGACTACGAGAGCGTCGATACGCCCATGGTGGAGCGTCGAAAGAATTGGTTCACCCGTCAGATCACGAGGATGGGATCTGCAAGGAGCTCAAGTACAGCGTACTCCTCTGGCGGACTGGTGTCCAGAAATAGACACAATTCCGTGTATTCGAGTCCAGAAGCTGCCCTTGGACAGCAAATTCAGCAAGGTGCAGCTCCACCCCAGCAAAAGATGAGTTTCTACGACAAACTTGTGGGTAGAAAATCAGGTCGAAACAGTCGTCAGCTTATTAAACAAAGTAAGTACGATAAGAAAGCTTTGTACGCTTTCTGAGAAGTTATAAATTTTTTTCCTATAAATTTCTTTGTCGTCTTTCATCTCGGACGTGATTAAGGAACAAAAGTTACTTAATTACAAAACAGTGAACAATATTTTGGACACTAACTTTTTGATTCCTCCCTGGATTTTAAATACATTGACGGGAACTTTTTCACACTTGTGTCACAGGATGATTTGCCTATAATCCATCAATTTCCTGCTAGTGTAGTAAAATTGACTGTCTACGGATAAATCAATGGACCATGCGCAAACATGTGACTTTCAATTGACCACTGATTGGCGAATATCCGCTTAAATCTCTGACAGTGAACCGTGGCAAAAAAGGCGAACTGTGTGCAGAGGAAGATTTCACATTTATCATTACATGATCGCATTTGATGATTTTTACTATACTCAGCGTCTTTTTTTGCCAAAACAGTGATAAATTAAATCCATGACTACACATTGGAATTTTTCGTGCAATTCATTATTACTAAACCTGTTCCCATCCGCTAAAGGCATATGCTTTTTGGACTGTCTGAGAGACACAATCATTTGAATTCCAGTTGGGCAACATTTCTACATAGTACGCCGAAAAAATTTAGCATCACTTGACAAACAGCCTCTAATTAGTTTGGCGTAATCTCTTCCTGATCTTTTATCTTTTAGGTTCTAAGCTGAGTCTTAACGGTGTTGTTGCATCAAATGTACCCCTGAGGAACAGACCGCGCATCCCAACGCCTGATGTAACGAAAGAAGTGATGGACAGAGAGAATCGTCTCTCCTTTGCAATGACTCCAGCCTCATCTAACAATCAGACGTCGGTAGCATCAGGAGTGGCTATAATGGCTCAACAGGTTGCACTCTATTCTCAATGCAGTTGGAAAACAGATTTAATTAAACTTGTTTGCTACTATTTCAGCTTGCCACAACTCCATCGATGTATTCTCCGGCAATGAATTCTGATGTTCCTGTTTTCGGAACTCTTCTGCTCTCACCTATTAAGGAACAGGAAGCAGCCTCGGTTAATAACAGTCTCAAAACTAACAATATCGCAACAGCAGCTCTGGCCAAGTCCATTCTACCCTCGAATCTGCAACAATCAGGTTGGTATAGTCAGCCTGAAGACTGGGATGAAGGTGATTGATAGAGAAAAATGATAGCCTCAGATTTGCATGTTTTAGTCATTTCAGCAACATCTCCCTACAACAATACAAACGTGAGCAGTATACAAGAGATCACTGGATTAAGTCCTGACGATGATCCTAGCACGACTGAAGCGGCTCTTCCCACTGCCGTGGTCTTTCCCTCAAGTCTGGCTGTCGGCGATAATAATGTGACTTTGCCAAGAAGTCTCGCGAATAGCGCATCAAATATGACTATCACTGAACTGGTGGATGAAAAGGACAACGTTGATTCTACGTCTACAAGAGGCACCCTCTCCCGTGAGAGTAGCAATGCCACGACTAATTCAACGCATTCGGCCACGGACGCTTTCAGAAGAAGCATTAGGGGAATGTTCAAAACGCAGGATAGCATTCAGTCCGCGGGCAAGAAGTCAGACAGTAAGACTAAAGAAGTATATGTTTAGCTCAAGACAAGATTTGTATATAGAGCTTTAGTGGAACTTTTCCCTAAACAATATTTTATTATATCTATATGTAATAGGAATTTTCACAAATAAACAATGAAGTAAAATTATTCAAGTGATCAAATAGTCTTCCCATGGGTAGCTAATTAAGCCAAACAGGATCATTTATTATTCTCACACTTCTACTAATGACTTCAAGCATCCCATAGAAACAAAGGTAAAAACATTTTAGCAGATGACATGGAATATTTAATCAGTTAAACAAAATCTCATAACATATTTACTTTTCCATTTCTCATTCTTGTTATTGTCAAAACATTTCAAACTTCAAAGCCGATCATTATACCCATTTCTTTTCCAATGATTCTCAGAAAATCTGTCACTAAATTCCTATGAATTGGCGTTTTTTTTTTAGGTTGGAAAAACTTGTGTAGTCGGTTTTCTTATGCAAATGATCATCCCTGTAATTTCTCGTGCTTTGTATAATTGCTTCGTCACCCAATCAGTTGAATTGTATCAGTATTCATAACAATCGTATCTTTAGGTGGATCGTGCCATGGCAATTAGCGCTTATCATGATCTACCATCGTGTATTCCGGTAATTCTATTCAACTGGGAATATCCCATTGAGAGCAAAACTCGCGGAACTTTTTCTCCCCCAAGTGATGTACAGTCATGCAAGAGAGGTGACTTCAAGAAGCTCTCACATCTGACTCACTGGCTTCTAACTAACTGAAATACACTTTTAATGCAAAGTTCATTGAGGTGGTTTTCCGGCAGTAAAAAGTAGAACGGACCTTGTGAATCACAAAAATGGGCAAATCTCAATTTCACTCTTTACAGATGGTCCAATTATCATAGTTTAAATCTATTTCAATAAAAAGAGGCTGCGTAAAATCAGAGGTCGACGTTTTCCAGCGAATAATTCAGCTAATGTGCTTATTTCCGTTTCTTCTGTGTCGCATTTTCACAGTTAAACAGCCGTTCAATCGGGAATTCAAACACAGTTAAGAGACTCGAGTCTCCGCTAAGCAGAACTCTTAGTGTTAAGAGACACCTTTTCTGTGGCATCAAAGTTGTCCGTAAACTTGTTTTCACACCAGAATCCATCGATCTCTGGTGGAGTTAGTGAAATTCCATAAACAACATGAAATATCCGCAATTTGTGGCCACATTTCGTCCATGCAATTGCCACGTCAGGTTAATTATTCAATTAACTTTTAAATAGCCAATAGAACAAGATATCTTTGCGGGGGGAATTGTCTGAAGCGGAGTAACCGAGACCAATAATTTTACTCATTCGTGTGTCTCGATGTTTGTTTTAAGGCATAGAATTGCGGGAACGACATACGAGAAAATGCAGAAAATATTGCCATTTTCACGTGAGACAGCACTTTATTGGTCACTGTCACTTTGGATTTCATTTATGAGATGGAGAAAGAAAAAGATCAGCCCGATAGAGTGAGTTATCGGTGTTAGATAAAGTAAAAGGGTGGAGTCGCTGGTCGTTGTCCTTACTCTACATTCAAATTCAATGTCTTCGCGACCACATCAATAATTTTTCAGCAATTATTTCTTACATAATATTGCGTGCATTTAAACTTTAAAGACAGATAACCACCTTTGCAAAAAGCAGCACGTTGAGAATAGATGTTTTCTCAAAGACTCATTGAATTTTCCAACGAGACGTGCCAAAACATTCACTGATATTGCCATGAAAGTTGATTGGCATTTTGCAGATTAAATTGTGGCTTTATGCGATCGTTTATTTTATTGTTGCACTCTGCAAAAAAGTTCCATGCAAGATGACTAAATCAATGTTCTGCAGTCGCAGACAAATGGGTGCATGAAATGTGCATATTGTGAGAAATTGAGCGACTCGAGCCAGCATGTGGTTTTCTCTAATTGAACACAAGACTTGCCCCTTTTTGTCGCCAATCTCAATTGGACTCTTGTGCACTATTATTCCCTGTATTATTTATTATTATTGGTGTAACCAAAAAAAAGTGCATAAAACACCGCGCGGTCCAGTCTCTCAGCTTCAAAGTGCATGAACATGAGGTGGTTCTGTTTGTTAGATTGAGAAAACTGATAAAGTCATAGATTTTTGATAAAAGAAGTGAGGCAAGTTTCAATTTTAGAATCGATAACTAGGGAAAGCCTCAGCCTAATGTCATTAGTAACAAGGTTCTGCAGAAGTAATTGAATTTAACCACAGTTATATTGTAAATTATTGTAGTAATCACAATCAAAATACCTAAATTCAATAAATTCACTATAGAAAAAGAAACTCCTAATTGCTCCTAATTCAGTGAAACGTGATACACTCCACTCTTATCGTACGATTAATCTACAGAGAACTTCTCTTGATGCCAACAACTCAGATGCCGATTAAGAATAATGGATAAACTGGAGGTATACTGCATTTTGATTTAGTGAAAGTATAATTTGATATTTTGTGCGTTGCGTGCCGCTATTTCACTCCATATAAATTAGGCATTAAGCCATAGTTGCAGAAAAAGGCACTTTGGGGTGAGAACTGTCCGTTTGTTGGCTCACAAGTGTCACTCTACGGACGGAGGAAATGACGCCCAAGATTTTCGTTTATGCAATATTGTGCAACATGCATTTCGGGGTCACATTTTCGTTTGCAGAAGACCTTCACCCGAACTCTTTCGCTTCTGTTTGCTGGTTCTTGACTCTTGCGACTCTTTCGCCGCGAAATTGGCGGCTTCTCGTCTACCTGGGCGATCAGGCGTGAAGCTCACACTCCGTTGAAATGCGATTCAGGGTCCATCGAATACGCACAGAAACCAGTTGGGAATATTTTCGGAGTGCTCTCGCGAAAACACCACCTTTTCTGCTAATTGTCTTTCCTCTTAATTACCCGAGATCAACTCGCATGACATGTCACTTTGTCATATCATAATAGTTTTTATTAATGGTACTCCTGCGGACGGTAGTGTGGCGGAGATAAATGCTAAGCGGAACCCACATTCTATTCCCATGGCGTGCAATTTTTCAATCAGCGAAAAATTATAAAGCCAGCGCTCACTAAGCCGCCATCAATCTCTCGGCTCTCTGATAGCAACATGTCTATCTGTCCTACCAGTTCTTTGTTGCTGCTGCTCGAAATTCAGCAAATCCGCGCCTCAATGTGTGTTGACTTGGCGAAAGTCAGGAGGGAGGCGAATCGATTGAGAAAAAACGCCGGTATATACGATTGTGTCACCATTGGACCAGCCCATAAGTCCACTTTTAGCAAAAACCATGGTCAGAATGAAACACTTGCACTTGCCGACCGGCTACAATTAAAGTGCAGAATCATTTCACTTAATCGCCGTCGAGGATTTTCAAGGCGATCAAGAGCATTTTTCGGAAAAGCCATTGATCTTTTCACTACCAAAACAATAGGGGCAATTTCAGCGAAATAATTTCACATCTTTAAGATACCATTTTATGATTGCTCTCATCGTAAATGCCAACAGTTTAATGTTAATCGCTAAGTGCACAGATCAGTTCAGCTTACTTTACGTGCTCTTTATGGTATATTAATCTTTATTCAACATTATAGTTCAAGTTTTTATTGATCTTGATAATAAATTTACTGAATTTCGGGAAACTCCTTCAATTCCTTCGGCTCGATTTATTTCTAAATTAGTGGGAAATATTCAAGACTAGTTACAGTTACCATAATATCTTCTTTCTGTGTTGAATTTCATCAATTAGATATTGTGTAAGAATATTGCTCTGAGGCTTGTCAACTGATACGATGAAAGTTTATATACTAAACTTGGTGCTTCGGCTGCGATTTTATCAATATGTTTTACCGACCAAACACACTATGGCCAGCTCAATGGCGCTCTCGATCGCCACCAAAAACTTGTCTTCGTAATTACCTAGACGGAATCAATAAATATATCACTAGCAGTTCAGCAAGAAACTGCAATTACTAATTAATAGTGCGCCATTCATTTCTCAGACTGCATTTTTGTCACTCGAGATGGTCTTCGCGCGTGAATGCCACGTGGAGGGTGTCTCAATGAGGCACTTTAATTACCCTCTGGACTCTCATCAATGCCCGGATGCTGGGCAGTTCTGCATCTCGTCAGACGGCCAGTGCTCTTGAATTGAATGAGATGACCCATTTTTCTGCCCTTCCACACAGTCCTTGCACTCAATCTTGGTCAAGTTTGTCCTTATACTCAATCACCCTCATGGCATTCAGAAGAGATTTCTTTCTTCAGCCACTTTCCCAGGCGACTGCACCATCAAAAGACCGACGACTCACCCACAGAAGGTGAAATGAAGCAATTACCTCTACAATAGCGCACAGTGCACCATACATTATCTTCTGTTGGCAGCGCTGTAATTACTATTATACATAATCGTGTGTTTAATTTAATCGGTGTCCCATATATTGAACTCACAGAAGGCAATTAGTCTTTCTTTGCGAAGGAGACATTCAAAAAGAAAAAAAAGCGCGGCGCGATGGTAAAAAAAAGAGTGGCGGCAAACACTTTACTCTAAATTCAATGCAAAATCTCGTTAGAGATTCATTAATTCAGAGCCTCTCATGTGTGATTATATTTTCAACGATTATGAAATTGCAAGACGCGAACATTGCAAATTTTTCAATTTTCAATACCCATGAGACAAGTATTGTAACGCCCATCTCGCGGGGAATTCATTATTATTTAAATAAATTTTTCGCTCTAGTCCCTGTCTCACTCTCTCTCTCTCTCTCACTCTCTCGCCATGCTTGAAAATTTTCATATGCAAAATTGCCCATAAATTGTGAGGAGAGATATCTCACAACTTCTATGAGGCGATTATTGCTAAATGTCGCTGCAAGAAAGACACCTCAAAATATTCAATCTATGCAAGGCTCTACATGATTCACTATTATTCAAATTGATTACTTTATAATTTAGAACCCAATTACATTCATTGCACCTTTGGTGCGTTCTCGATTCTGAACTACAGCATGAAAAAACTGGGAAAATTTACCTCGAGACACAGACATGGACTAGAAGTTATGCACAAAGTCTTCTAAGCACTTTTCATTAGAATTAAGACAACATTATAGCAACTTAAAAAGAGATTTAGTTTATGGGCAGTTGAACACCGTTTTGAGAAAATGAGGCAATTTTTAACACTTTATTGAGATGAAATAAATTTCCTATTGCTGATGGTATTTTTTGATTCAAAGTGAAAAAAAAGCTCATGCAGAGAATATTTATAGTTCTTGGAATTATTTTTGAATGAAGCAGAAAGATCATTTCATCTTCTTAAAACTATTCTAAATACGTCAATATTACCTTCAAAATTACCTTCAAACAACAGCTCAATTAGCAATAATGCGGCACTTCTCTCCACAGTGGATCACATCTTCATTCTACCGTGAGATTTAAATATAGTCACTACTTCCAGCCATACCGGCATCCGGAATGCGAACGCAAGACAATAAGTCGTGCGAGTGCAGTTGTATAGCCCACCTCTGTGTTCGTTATGGCATTCTGCATATCTTAATTGAGTTCAACAATCCGTCAGCCAGCAATTAATGCATATAATCCACGAATAAATGTCAAGTATGCTCTGCATGGCACTTTGCACTCTTATCACGGGTGATTTGGGCGGCGGGGGAAGACCTCGCGACTTTCCCTTTCATCTCTCCACCCAGTCGTTCTCGGGCGGTGCAAGAGCTGCATTGCTCTACGCATATCATAAATCTCTGCGGCGCAGCGAGACCATGTCTGGGCACTTCACACAGGTGCAAAAAGTGCCTGAAAATTGTCATAAGCTGGATCATACACTTGATCTCCCACTCGTGAACTTCCATCTCTCCGGCGTGGCAATACAGACGCAGCACCATGGCGAGAGCCATGTGGTAAAGGGAAAATGACATAATTTCGGATCTGCGTGCAATTTTGCCGGATTGCAATATAAAAGGCCCCGATTGATCGGAACGCCACACAGTTTTCTCAGCACCTTCTATCAGCAACTATCCATTCTCTTAGAAGTATCCGCAACCACAATGTTCAGGGTATGTTGAAAGTGCAACGAAGCAGTGGATTCAGTGTTCAGTGATAACCGCCAGTGATGCCCTAATCACTTGTGTGATCTATCCCCCCAGATTGTGCTTCTCTTCGCCGCCGTGGCTCTCGCCCAGGCCATCGTCCCCGTCCCAGCCGCCTACCCAGCCTACGGTGGACACGGACTCGTGACCCCCGCCGTTACGAGCCAGCACTCCAACATCCTCAGGTCATACGGAAACTTGGGACAGGTTCGCACCCTAGAGATCCCAAAACGCAAGTCCCTTGCTAATTGCCAGTCTCTCGTTGCCAGATCTCCACCTATTCCAAGACCATCGACACACCCTACTCCTCAGTGAGCAAGTCTGATGTTCGTGTGAGCAATCCTGGCTACGCTGTGGCTGCCCATGCCGCCTACCCGGCCGCCTACCACTCTCCCCTCGCCCACACCTATGCCGCTCCCCTGGCCCACGCCGCCTACGCTCCCGCTGTCGCCCACGCTGCCTACGCCCCTGCCGTCGCCCATGCCGCCTACGCCCCTGCCGTCGCCCATCATGCCTACGCCCCTGCCGTCGCTCATGCCGCTTACGCTCACGCTCCCGTCGTGGCTAAGGGTAATTCCTTCCACCTAGTCGAACCACTTCATCTCAAACTAACTCATCTGTCTTCCTTGCAGCCGTCGCCCCAGCTGGCGGACTCCTCGGAGTCGCCTACTCCGCCGCTCCCGCTGTCGCCCACATGAGCTACTCCAGCGGTCTGGGCTACAACTACGCTTGGTAAACGCACCGAGTCTGCCTCGAAGGACCCCCGAAGCACAGCACACGACCTTACAGCCCCTCTTGTAAATACTCTATCTGACTCCTGTCCGAAACACCTCTGTATTTATTACCTCTCAATTCTCAATCTTGCGGCCTGCAGTCTTTATACGATAATAATTTATTTGAATAAAGTTTAGTTACAAAAAAGCGCGGACTTTGAACTTGTTAAGAAATTGTGGCGAAAAGTTAGAGGTTGATTTGAAATAAAGGCTTTTTGAAGATATATGTTGAATGTTTTCTAAAGGATGGACTTCACCAGGAGGGATTATCAATTAGCCGTCTGTTCTTGATAGAATATGGAAAATTGGCATTTTTTGTTGTAAAATTTATGCACCAACGGTCAGCATCAGCATGTGATGCCCTTCTAATTTGAAAAACCAACAATCGAGGGGTCCCAAAGATGATTCTATTGAATGCTCACCGGCACCGAATTACTTTTCTGGAGTTTATTGACTGTAATATACCTTATTACATGTTCTTGTCGATCGCACAGGTCTCGACGGGGATCCCGATGAGCACACCGCTTACAACTTTAGCTTCGTGCGCCTCCAGTGACGCCTCTTAGCGTTGTACCTGCAATCCGGGAAACAAAGAGAGGTTATGTTTACAGTTCACCACATCACAACCAAAAACACGTATTTTTTGCGCAAATTGCACTGCGATTCTATCAGACATGAAGAAAACGAAGGTTCTGGGAGGAGTTCTACTCACCGGATAGTGTTTCCAGTCCTCATCCGGATCCAATGCGGAATCGGTCTGTTTTGCTTCAGCTTCTTAGCCAATTTTTGCTTCACCCTGAAGGTTTTATGCGCCGCCTGCAAAATATAACAACAATTAACGATATATTGACATGTCGACCGTAGGATTATGGAAGAATTTCACAAATAAATCGAGAGATGACTAGAATTTTTGCAGAAAAATAAAATCGTACCATCTTTCCTCAGGAAATCTTGACGAAAAGAGAGAGAAACGTCAAACCACGAAGCACAGCCCAACGAAAAAATGTTGTCCCAAAATTTTGCCACCTCGCGGGAAAAAATAGCAACAGAGAGTCTATGTTTTGTCAGCTGACTGACGTTTTTATTGTGTTCTGCAAGTTTTCCTCTCTCTAATTTCCTCGAAATCATGAAAAATACATGATAGTAGATCTGTTTGGACGCTGGTACAGTTGATAAGACAGAGTCATGGATGAGATCGACAACATTATCATACATTCTCTTCGACAAATCGGATGGTTGGTGCTCAATGGCGATATCCGGTCATTTTGCAGTCCTCAATTGATTCTGCCTTCTCTTTCACAGTGATATCGACGAGGAGATTTACTCCCTGTCCTCATTCACGCCCGAGATGTTGGTATCGTCCGTCTCAAAGTGTCTCACCCTCATCAGGCCGACGCTGGAAGTGCCCCAATCGCTCCCGCCCGGAATGGCTCAGCGGTTCGGTGTCACGACGAATCTCGCGGAGGCCTGCAAGGTTCGTTGGCTTTGGACTGGGCGTTTGCGTTCACTAGCTGATAATGGCTTCTTCATTCACAGAGTGTAGGATTTCGCGGTGATATCGGTTATCAGACGTTTTTGTACACAAATGTAACTGAAGTTAGGCGAGTGTTTATGTTTCTCATCGAGCATCTGCCCAAGGAAGCGGAAAAGGCGCAAGCCAACCAGTCACTTGGTGAGTAATTCATCCTAGTCGTGCTGAAATAGGGGTAATTGTCTAATTTATGAAACTCTTTGCAGATTATCCCTCTTCTGTGAAGCAAGAGATTGCGAGGAATATTCAACAGAATCTCAGCGCACGCTGGCTTCCGCCACCATGCAGAATCTTGCTTCAAGAGAGAAACACTTTCTCTCCGAGATATCTAAACATTCCTTGGGGTGAGTTGGAGGATAATCAGGAGCACAAAAATAGTGAAAAGCCTCTAACGGAGGAAGCTTTTGTGAGTCTGTTTGACCAGACGTCTTCTGAGACACTCTTTCCTTCGGTGATTGCCAAGAACGACGAGGAACTGTTTGTTGATCAGGGAATCGCTCTGTCAAGAGTTCTCGATTGGCAGAAAGAACCGCTTATCAATCGAAATGCAATATCTGAAGTTCAGGAGCTTCACAATTCAGTATCAGCCACGGAAGAAGTTGGAGAGATCGTGAAAAACAATACTCTGAAAGTGAGAACGCCACTGGAGTCTCTTCAGGAAGAGATTGAGGAGCTCAGGCGGAGGATTGAAGAATCTGTGGGTGAGCGACAAGGGATCCTCGAAGAGATTGAGGGCAGTAAAAGCACAATTTCCCAACACGAAGAGAGATTGTCGGGTCTCAGGAAGGAGAAGCGCATCCGCGAGAGGACTAACATTGTTCTTGAGAATCCAGAGGAGAATGTGGCCAAATTGGAAGCCATGGTGGCCAATTCGAAAGAGAAATTGAAAAAGTTGGAGCTGCAGTGGCAGGAACACGAGGCTCCGCTTCTGGAAGCGCTCAATAGTGCTCAAAAGAAGAACTCTAAAGAAATGGTAATAAAAATCCTTGATTTCTGGCAGTTTCCTATGATTTGCTAATATTTTTTTCTGTTTGCTCTTTCAGTCCAAGACAAAGCATTTAGTGGATCAGATCACTTCGATTCGGAAGAAAGCCGAAGAGATTACTCTGGAGTTCAAGCAGAAGAGCTCAACGCATTCCCAGTTAACGGCCGAACTGGCCAAACTCAGTAGAACTATTAATCGCAATGCATACACGTCGCGCATCCTGGAGATTATCGGCAATATTCGGAAGCAGAAGAACGACATCGACAGAGTGTTGAGGGACACCAGAGAGCTGCAGAAGACGATCAACACGGTGACTGGACAGCTGGACAGGCAGTTCACCGTGACGGACGATCTTATCTATCGCACGGCGAAGCGGGACGAAAACTCACGGAAGGCCTATAAACTCCTGGCCACTCTTCATGCAGACTGTGCCGAACTAATCAATTACGTCCAGGAGACCGGAGCCACAGCTCGTGAGATACGCGATCTGGAGGATCAGATAGAAACGGAGAAGATGCGAAATGTGTCAGCGAATTTAGAGCGAATAACATCAGATCTGCATCAGATGCAGAAGGAGAGCCAAGTGTTAGAGGAGAAGCTGCGTTCCGCCCTTCAGAATGAGGAATCAGGGGAGTGAGACCTGCATTGTTTTTGCCGACTGTTTAATTTAATACAAATCTGGAAGAATCCAACTAGACAAACTACCTGACTATCAGTTTTTCACGATCTCAGGAGGAACGTAGTTCACGTCCTGGACGCGAGGCTTCTTCTTCTTGCCGAACCACCTCTTGGGATAGAATTTCCTCTTCTTCTCGATCTGCAGATCGATCTGGTCTTCGTTCTCGAAGAACCATAGCTTTTGCTCCTCCGTCTCCATGTCTTTGGTCATCTTCTCGATGTCCTTCACGGTTTGTGCTCGACGCAGTCTCAGAAGTTCCTCATTCAGGCGATCTTCTCGCTCTTGACACCACTTTTCGTAGATCTGAGGAAAAATTAATTGAATTAATTTACACATTGCACTATTAAAGTCTCTTATCTTACCTGATGTTGAGACGCAATGTCTTCCTTTTCACACTTGGCGATCGCATGAGACAGCATCTTCAAGATTTCCTCCTCGAATTTAGCCTCATTCGCCTTTAACTTCGACTTTTTAGCTTCAAGAGCTACAATGAACTCCTGCAAGCCTTTCTTTTCTTCGGGTGTCTCAATTCCCTTCAAGGTGTCCAAACTCTTTGCCAAGACTTCTGAGTAAACTTCTTCGCCATCCTTGAGATTGTTCACAAAATTCGTCCCTTCTTCGAATTTCCCGAAGAGAGACAGTCCAAGGATCTGTATGCTTCTTCCCACAGCATTGGGAAGATTCAATCCCAAGTAGTATAGAGTTTTCCCCACTAAATGCTGATGATCTCTCAAGTCAAAGTGATCGTCGAAGAAAGCATTCCTCAAATATTTCACACGGATTCTCACTTCTTCAGGTTTCTTCTTCCGTTTCTTTTCTCCCTCAGCGGGAGCTATCTCTGCTTCTTCGCTCTTCTCAAAAGGCTCTGGATTCTCCAGGTATTTCCAGCAGCCGAGCAGAGAAAGGGATTTCGTGATGTCATTGCCAAAATCCTCCTGAAGCATCAACATGGAAGCCACTTTTGCGGCAAATGTAAAGTTCTGCGCCTCTATGAAAGTGTCCAGTGCGAGATTGGCCGAAAAATTATCCAGGAATATGCCAAAATTAAGAGGATCATTGAGAATCTGCAGCAACTCTTCGTACTTCCTCAGGGAAATCAAGTTCCGGACGACTGCGTGGTGAGTTGAATCCATCGTGTTGGAGGTTTCCTCAGACATCCGCAATTTGTGCAGTATATCAAACAGTTCATCGATATGTTCCTCATTCTGTAGCTTATTGCAGCAAATATCAATGTCGATGCTGCTGAATTTGCCATGTTGCTGATACTTTTGATCCAATTCAAAGAGATAATTCTCGAATTCGATCTTCTCCAGAATCGGTGTCTTCAACCGCGCATTCCAGGCTTCTGAACACTGATAGGCTTGTGAGAGGTAAGTTCTTGTGCACATTTTGTGCAAGTGCTGTAGACTTCTGAGCTGTTTCCACATATTTGAAACGGGAAAGAGAGAAAAACCACCGGAAAATGCACCTTTTGTTGTTCTCTATTTAGGTTATCTCACAAATTCACTTTGCTATTTCGCCGCGAGAGTGTGCTGAATGTCTTCGTTAAGTTTCCGCACGTGACTCTTCGGGCGACTTCGTACAGACATCGGGTCGCTGGAGAATTGCGCCAATTGCGCCACTCTGCGGCGACGCAGCAAATCAGTGTGTCCGGTCGCGAAGAAACGAGGCGTTTTGTGGTGGTGGAAAATTTCCATTAAATTAAATAGAAATACCCCTCAATTGACTACCATACCGTATAAAGAGGCAAGTTTGATCGAACGGCAGTGCAATGAGTTCGGAACCAGCAACGAAGAAAGCCAAAATGACGTGCCTCGATCAACTCAAGTCGATGACCGTGATTGTGGCGGACACTGGAGATTTTGAAGGTAATTCTCTCACTCTATTTTCCATCAACTCTCACGCGCTGATTATCGCCTCTGTGCTCGCTACTCACTCACCACCTGAACTAACAAAGTGTCGCTGTGAGGTGAACGGCCCACACATTGCGCAACAGCCCCGAAAAAGAAGATGCTGTGAATTTGCCGGTGAAATCTCTCCGGGTGAGATTTCAAGGACTTCCTGGGTGGCGAATTTATTGACTTTTCGATGAAGTAATGTGGCTAAAAATTGTTCACAAAATGTGCAATTCACCGACCAAGGTGACCCCGCGAGTCAGTGTTTATCAATTCACTTGCGCGCCCCAGTTTTGCGGTGCTTTGCAGCCTTTCACTCACCAACTGAGCTTCTCAAGACCTCCCGAGGCGCTCTTTGCCGTGCTGGAGCGCCCTTGGGGTGTCTCTTGACCGTGACTGTGCTCTCTATTAATTGTCCAATCGGCGCGAATTTTTCCTCCCGTAATCGCACGTTTGGCGATAACACGTCGGCTGATAACGAGGTGACTTGGAAATGTCTTCCCGGAATCACTGAACATTTTATCATGAAAGATTCATCGGCCAGATTCTCCGCAATCTGAATAATTCATTGTAATTCAGGTAATCCAGAAGGATTTTTCCACTCTACGAAAATCTTCGACAAAGTCTCAAAATTGGATTTTCGTGATAACACGGAAAGTCACTCATAAGAATCGAACAAGAACTAGATTTCATATTTTTACTACTCCTCAAAGTGCTGAGAAATAAAAGGGATTTACCGTTAACTTGCGGTCACATTTTCATTTGAATTGTTCTCTGGTAATAATCTGCCCAGCAACAACCAAATCGTCGCTTTGGAAGATGTAATGAAAGCAATTCAGAAGATCATGTGACAGTTTTTCTTGTTGCTTTTCAGCCTATACAAATTAATAATCAATCGTTTGATACATGGTAAAATTCGATTGATATTCGCTCTAAGTCGAGGAGCAGTTTTAAGATAAATTTGATGAAAAATACAACAAATAAGTGGTTTTATTGTTCCAAAAATAGCAAGAGGAATTGCTTTAAAATATGTTTACATCCGGTCGTTTGCTTGACAAAAAAAAACACTGTTTTTTGCAGAAATATAATTTTAGCAATATGAAACAAGAGCGACTGAATATGACAAAATTGCTTGACACGCAGAGTTAATTTGTTCTCGTTTGTATTCCATAAATCCATGCAAAGCATTTCTTTATCATTTTCTCACATTTATTTGATCTCATTTTATGGGAAATTCCATGTAAAATGCACTCTCTTTTGCAAAAGCGTGTCATAAGCCGATTTTGATGATAACGGAGGTAAACACAAAATTGCTACACACCCATTCGTATTCTGAACTGTAGAATTAATTAAATGTGCTTCGACCTTCGCTGTTGCGTGGATATTTCGAGCAAATCAGGCACTTTTACTGAAAGTTTTCATTGCATCTGTTGAGTTATTTACTTGCCTTATGTGCTTTGCGGAAAATAAGCTTCGAGCTGTGTAAACTAACCGGCGGAGCGCGCTTTGCTGATAAAATGCGCCCTCCAGGGTCACAGAGCGCTGTTGAACTGATTTATGCACTTGTATTGCAGCCATGAAGGCTTACAAGCCCACCGATGCCACCACAAATCCTTCGTTGATCCTGTCGGCCGCCGGCATGGATCAGTATCAGCACCTGATTGACAAGGCGGTGAAGAGGGCGTCGGAGAGCGGAGGGAGTCAGGATGAGAAGGTGGCTGAAGCCATGGATGTGCTCTGCGTGCTGTTCGGTTGCGAGATCCTGAAGATCATCCCAGGGAGAGTGTCGACCGAGGTTGACGCTAGGCTGTCCTTTGACCGTGACGCCAGCGTGGCCAAGGCTCTGAAGCTGATCAAGCTGTACGAAGAGCAAGGAATCGACAAGAAGAGGATCCTGATTAAGCTTGCTTCCACTTGGGAGGGCATCCAGGCAGCCAAGTGAGTTCTTCTTTGTACATTGCAATGTTACTGAAACTGATAGAGATATTGTGTTGCAGGATTTTGGAGGAAGAACACGGTGTGCAGTGCAACCTGACCCTGCTTTTCTCCTTTTGCCAGGCTGTTGCCTGCGCTGAGGCCGGCGTGACTCTAATCTCACCCTTTGTGGGCAGAATTCTGGACTGGTACGTCGCGAACACGGAGAACAAGTCGTATCCGGCAGAAAAAGACCCTGGCGTCGTGTCAGTGACCAAGATCTACAACTACTACAAGAAGTTCGGCTACAAGACCGTCGTCATGGGCGCTTCGTTTAGGAATGTTGGCGAAATCAAGGCTCTGGCTGGCTGTGATTTGCTGACCATCAGTCCCAAGTTGCTTGGAGAGCTGGGCGCCAGCACAGATGCTGTGCCGCGAAAGCTCAATCTCGACTCTGCCAAGGAGGCGACACTGGAGCAGGTGTTCCTCGATGAGGCCTCATTCCGGTGGATGCTGAATGAGGATCAAATGGCCACGGAAAAACTGTCTGAAGGCATCAGAAAGTTCGCCGTGGACTCGCGTAAGTTGGAAACCATGTTGAGGAACTTGCTCCACGCATCGAAGTGAGGAGAGTTCAAATTTGAAGGAATTACACGTTCTTTTGGGGTTTTTGATGGTCATTCTGTTTTATAATCCTTGATCTGTTTTATACCACTTAATAAAAAGTTCTTATTGCCATAATTAAATACTACTCATCTGTCGGCGGCCACTTGCTCGATACTTCCATGGAAGCTTTACTCGGGAGCCACTGCTGATACTCACTGAGAAGATCTGTTGAGTGGAGAGATTAAAATTGCATTAAACATCTCATCATATTTCCACTAAAGCACCTTACATTTTGGATCCTTTTGCCAAATTTCCATCAATTTGGGCTTCGAAGTTATTTGTCGGTTCACCAGAGCTTTGATAAATGCCGTTACTCTAGGGATAATGTTGCTATAACTCCTGATCATTGAAGCTGGCGTGGACAAGAGTTGAGGGGTGTATTTAGCTAGAGTGGGAAAAACCTCTCCGGACAACAGGATCATTCCGAAGTGTCTGAAAAGAAAGTGTTCTCATAAGTCAAAGAACTAACAGAGCATTAATGGTGACATACTTGCAAGCCTCCACTCCAAATGGCATGTCCACGTCTGCGTCCGGAAGTGGCCACGCTGCCCGTCCAAATGTCACCCTCATCTTCCTCCGGACAGTTCCTGTTTTTCTGTTGTACTTCGGCTTCTCATCTGCAATCTCCTGGAAATTGCACATTGTGGGAACATATATTGGCAGCCACTGTGGTTCGATTTCCGTAATGCCTCTAATGAACATCTTGGGCTCAGGCTGAAGGACTTCGTAGACCTCCTGATAGATCACCCACTCAGGGAGCTCCGAAGCCAGGACAGATGAGGAGTTCAGGAAGACAGGATCGATCATTTCTGGAGTATTGTAAGCTCTCTTCAACCTGATTCTCTCTCGAGGATTAGAGATGTCTTCCATAGGCACTCGACGAGCCACACGATCTCCCATTCCTGCCAGAAGGATCTGCCGCAGGAGTTTTGCTTGATCATCTGTTGGAGGCCCCAGCTTCGGATCCACACAAACATCCACGTTTGGGATATTGAGATTGAGCTGATTCGTCAGCTGAACTCTTAATTTCCGAATCTCTGTTACTGCTTTCAGCCTTAGACCATTCTTGCGACAGAAGTCAGGCAGTTTGTTCTCAGATCCCGCATATTCGGCTCCTCCAACGGCTCGCAGGAGCACCATAGGATCTCCGAGACTAAGAAAATGCCCAGAACCGGCCCAGGCTTTGCGTCTCTTCGCCCATTTTCCTGCATCCTCAGCATTGTTGGCATCTCTCGTGGCTGGTGTGTTCTCGAGGAGAACCTGCTGCACACTCAACGCGGAGACTATGCAGATCGTGTATGACATGAGATTGTGTTGGTTGCTCAGCGCCAGCATCTTCCCGAAGCGTGGAGCAATGGAAAAGAGGGAGATTGTATTACCCAATTCGGTGACTTTCAATCCCTTTGAGGATTCCTCGAGAGCACCCAGGATTTTCAAGCGTGTCTCCGCCATTTGCAGCTGTTCACTCTCTGGAGACGTTGGGAATGGGAAGTTCACAACTTTAGTGATTCCCATGCACTTCATTTGCAGCACTATATCATCTACAGGTCGCTTCAGGATGTCCGGCACTGAGAAATCAGGGAACTCATTGTTATAAACAGCACTAGAGTAGATCCTGTAGCAGTGTCCAGGACCCGTTCTTCCTGCTCTTCCGCTTCGCTGATTCGCCGATGCTTTGCTGGTGAACTTCACCACGTAAGCTTCCACTCCGGTCACAGGATCATACAGACGAACCTTCTGCCTCCCACAATCTATGACGTACTTAATGTTGGGAATTGTCAAGGAGGTTTCAGCGACATTCGTGGCCACAACACAGAGTCTGGTTCCCTCGGGAGGAGGCTGAAAGACCCGCTCCTGCGCGGCGGATGAGAGCAGAGAATAGAGAGGTAGAGTCCAGAGAGGCTGACTTGTGGCCATTCCCAGAGCTTCCTCATCATAAGGATCCTCTTCATCTTCCGACAAATTCTCATCCACAGTCTCAGTGTCAATCAAGTCCGCTTCAGTGTCGTCGCCAGGAAGTTTGTAAGTATCCAAATTGATTTTGGGTAGAGAAAGTTCCTTGGCAAACTTCTTCCTGGCCTTCTTCATCCGTCTAATTGCTCTCTCCATGTCGAATTCCTCATCAGAATCAGCCTTTCCCGCCTCTTCTGTCTCCTCCTTATCTGCTAGTGAATCGTCTTTCTCTGGTTCGGTTTTCTTATCTCCTTTAGGAAATTTCATTCTTAGTTTTTTCACCAAATAATTCACTTCCTGCTGTCCCGTGAGGAAGATCAGAATTCCTCCATCTGGCAGTTTTGAGTGAATTTTCACGGCTTTCCGAAAGGCTTCCTTCACATAGTCGCTGTCTGTGACCTTGTTGAAGTGCACAGTCACCGGAAACTGTCTCGCTTCCACCTTTATAACAGGAGGAGGTGTTTTAAAAAGTCTCTCATTTTCCGTGAAATCAGACACTCTCAAAGTCGCTGACATGATCACTAATTTGAGTGGGTTTCCCTTCTTCTTCCGCAGCGGAACCACTCTGGACAGCAATCCTAGGAGAATATCTGTATATACACTTCTCTCGTGTGCCTCATCCAGGATTATCACTGAGTACTTGCTGAGCTCAAAGTCCATCTCCATCTCCTTCAGCAGCACGCCATCCGTCATGAACTTCACCTTCGTCTGAGTCGTGGTGTTTCCTTCGAAGCGTATCAGATACGACACAACGTCCTGACTCAGATTCATCTCTTCAGCCACTCTCTTGGACATGGAGATCGCTGCCACTCTCCTTGGCTCTGTGATTCCTATCAGCTTGTCTACCGCATAGCCGGCTTCGTAGAGAAACTGGGGAACTTGAGTGGTCTTCCCACTGCCAGTCTCTCCAGCGATAATCACAACGTCATTCTCGTTTATTGCCTCCATCACGATTTGCTCCTCACCCAGGATGGGAAGCTTCAGCCGAGCTGCCTGGATTTCTGGCTTTCTCTCGACGTGAACGTAAACGGCGGGCTTCGAAGGAGGCCTAGGCTTCGCTGGAGCTTCCACATCCGACACTTTGAAGGAGTTCTCAGTAGAATGGATTTCATTTGCCGGGATTTGTCCATTTTCCTTAAGATCTTCCACTGTAAAGCTTAAATCTTTAGAAACATGCAGTGTTTCTATTTCTGCGGGCTTCCTAGTCTCCTCAGTTTCAGCTTCACTCTCTGAAGATGAATAGAATCCATCTGGATGAGGACAGGGCATTTTGGGATGCTCAGATTCTTCCTCAGAAGAGTCTTCAGATTCTTCAGCGGCACTTCTCTCAAGAACCTTCCTTTTTCTGCTTCCAGCAATGCTGTTAGGCTTCTTGGAAGTCGTTTGTCCATTCTCAGAATACACTTTGTCTCCAGCACTAGAGAATTTCCTAATGCCACTCGTCTGGACAGCTGTTATGGACACAAGTTGATTGACTTTGTCCGCAGGAAGTTGAACACTCAGCAAATTATCCAAAAGCGTTGATCTCTAGAGAATATCAGAAGGTCAGAATGTGGAAAAGCTTATAATGCAACGAAGATCTTACATTTTCCTTTTTCAGCTTCTTATCAACAATTTTCTCCAAGTTTTTCCTCTGCTTTTTCGAAAGAATTCTTGTGACTTTCTTCTCTTTGACCAGCGCTTTTGTATGTCGTTTCCTTGATGGAATAACCAGAGCATTGCTTTCATCGTATTTCTTAAGATGTTCCACGTTTCCTCCAAGATCAATTTTTATCTGAAATATAGGTAAAATTATAATTAACACAGTTTGTTTACATAAAGTAAGGTTAAAATCTGAAATCTTAATTATCAAGAATTTTTAGTTATTTACCTTCTTGATTTCACTATTATCCGTAACATACTGTATATCCTGCTTCCTTCTTGCGTTGATTTTCTTCTTCCCCATTGCAAAATATTTTATTTTCCACAGAAAAAGTTGAAAGAAAAGCACGCCGAACACGCCGTAGGAGCAAAACACGCTGTTCGTCAAGTCCCAATGTTTTCTATGTTTTTTTGACGAGGATTTCCCCTCCAGTCAGCTGTTTATTGGAGCCCCGATGTGGACGCATTTTCTCACGACGAACCAATTATTTTACTTTTCCGGGCATTTTTAAGTGATAATGGCAACTGGTGATAGTAAATCAGGAGGCATAAAGGTGAAGCAGGAGCCGGGAGTGCTGGGAATGAGACCCGATGGAGGAATCCGAGCAATCAAGACTGAGAGACTGACTTCCTTCAAAATGCCACGTGATCTCACTCTTGGAGGTCCTGGGCCAGGAAGAACCTCGAGAGGCGGTGCCACGAAGAAAGTCTACACACCCAATTTGAACGCCGTGCGGAATAAGAACACGTGAGTTGAGAGGAAGTAAAAAAGTGATGAGAAACTGAAGGTTTTCCTTTGTAGAGATGTCAAGACTTCACGGGATACGCAGCAGAGGAAGCTGGTTCGGACTCCGCGCAATGAGAGAGGAGGAAAGAATACCCGCAATAACCTAATCCAGACAATGGGAGTGTTTTCAGAGGGCGCAGGGAAGTCCATAGTTAAACGATATTCAGAACCTCGATACTCTTCTGGCGACAGGGAAAGCATTTCCAGCAGACGCTCTGGCGCCTCGAAGAGAGATTCCAATCGTCCGATGAGCGATGCTCAGGCCCTGAAGGAGATGCTGGCAAGCAGTGATGAAGACGAGGGCGCAATGGATGATGATGCAATGATGCCAGTGATGCTTCAAGCAGGTATTTTTCCAATTGACTTAGCTATTTCACCCGGATTAATCTCTTTTTCATTTCATACTGTTTTAATTTTCTTCCTGTCCTCCCTGTAATTCCACTTATCCTTCCAATGGTGTTATGTTTGTGTCCCCTTCTCTAGCACAAACCGATAGAAATGTGCTAGATGTAGCCAAAGACTTAGTTAAAGTCAAAGTAGAACCTGCAGGTAAATAATATTAAGTACAAGATCATTATTCCAATACAGTTGTCCTTAGTAAGCTGTTTATTGGGATAATCCTTCAGCGACTTCCTGGGCTAACATCCTCTTGGTTTTGAATGCTATTCGCAGATGAAACCTCCTCGAATGCACCAACAGTCTCCACAACGGTTCCGTTTGCGCCAAAAGTCAAATCAGATCCGGAAGGGGAAAAGATTCCGCGATCTCTGGAGGAAATCTTTGGCACACAGTCTTCTCATCTGTTCCTCCTTCAGTTGCCGGACACATTACCAGGCCGAATTCAAGAGATCTCAGCGGAAGAGACGACAAAAGATGAAGACGGACAGGGAAATCCAAATTCGGTGAGATCTGAAATATTGCCTACACATCTGCCAGATTGCTTGACATTCACTGGACCTCCTTCGTGCAGGCCTCTCAATTGAATTCGCTGAAGCAGCAGGACGAAGGTGTCATAGGGAAGTTCGTCCGTTATAAGTCCGGGAAGACAAAATTGATGCTGGGAAATAGTCAATTTGACGTGGATGTGGGCATCAACACGGACTTCCTGCAGCAACTCGTGGCAATTGATGCCAATCCCGAAAGACGGTCTGGCAACATGTACAATCTGGGAAAGATCCAGACTAAGCTAACTGCCACTCCAGACTGGGAGCACATGTTCAGGAATATGATATAAATAGAATTTCTACGGATTTATTTTACTTTTCTCTATTGCTGCTGCATCTCTGATTCCCGGGAAAGCTTCTCCGTCGGCGTGGCCGTGGTCTTCCCCCTGTAGATGTTCAGATTGAGGTCAATGGCGAAGTTGAAGTCTACGGGATTGTCCAGAGCTTTCTCAATAGCACTCTCCAGATTCTCGCGCTTGATGAAGTGCTTAGATCTCTCGATTTCATGCTGCACTCTTTCGTCTGCCCACCGGCGACGCTCCTCATCGCGGAGCTTCTTCGCTTCTATGCGCTCCAGGACGTCTTCTGTTTTGGCATTCCGCCGCTTTTCCAGCCTCTGGTCTCTAATCATGACAATTTCTTTGTTCCACTCATCATTGATGGCAATGGCGTTCCTCATGTCATCTTCCTCCTCCTCTGGAGATTGCGACAGGATTGTGTTCTGTGTCTCCTTAGACGCCACTTCAGCGAAGAGGAACTTCCGGACGCTCCTGTATTGCGTGCGATACATGTTGTAGAGCCGTAACATTTCTTCTTTTTCCTCAACATCCACTGGTTTTCGCACTGGTTCCTTGTTATAGCGAGTCTTTGCCATTGGCACCCACCGAGGCTTCCGGTGCCATCGTACGGCCTGCAGTCCTGCCCAGGAATTCACCGGGATTCCTTCCGGAAGAGTACTCAAAACCACCCGCAACATCTTATTACATAACCTCAAACTGTCACCGCAACCCAGCTGAATAGTTCTTAACGAAAGTGTGCGAATAGTACTACCCGTACTACCATAGTAAGGAAAATTGAATATTAAATTCAATTAGCTTATATTATTTTTCTATAGAAATTGGCAAATGCCCGAATACAAAATTCCGTGGGACAATTACTTTTGGTCATTAAAGCCCCTGATCAGCGTTTTATTGATAAATTCTTAGAGTTTTCTGGATGGCTTCGCGGCAAAGTGGACACTCCTTCAGTGTTGCAGCGCAAATTCCACAGACGACTGTTCAAAAGAGCAAAAATATAGCATTATTTCCAAATGTTATTCTCTCAAATTACCATAAATACTCACTGTAATGTCCACAAGGAACGAATGCCATCGAAATATCTTCGGTGAGACAAATCTTGCATAGTTTGTTCTCTTTCTGCGTCTCTCTCAAAATCTCTGCTTGATCGAGCAAGTCCCTGGCGAGAGTTCCTGCAGTGTCTTCATCAATAGAGTTGTTTCCCTGTTCGGCGATATTCCAGTTCTCAGCACTGCCGATGAGCTGCTAATGATAAGATTAGCGTTAATTGCGCTATTTGACGTCATACAGAAATTACTGAAATTTCTCGTAAGATTGCTCACCACTCCTTCCTCCTTGGCTTTAATCTTGAGCGCCTTAAGATCATTCTTGACCTCATCCACAATGAGCGATTGAGAGTTTGACAGCCGTTTCTTGATAACACTCTTGACGGAATTTTCGGTGTGATTCTCGAGAAGTTCCTTTCCATCCTCTGAATTGAGAAAGTTCCTCATTGCGTGAAGCTGATCACTCTCGCGAGACTCACACAACAAAGAGAACGTGTTGTGAGCTTTGATGGCATTGGAGGGCTCGAAGTTGACGAAGGAGAGCCCAAAACCACAAGCGTAGCATTTGATGTGATCCCACGCCTTGTCAAAGTAGAAACCATTGGATGCCATTTCCTCAGCTCCCGTCAGGTCCTCAAACATGGGATATTTCAGGAAAGTCTCCAGGCGGTAAGTCTCAGACGCAAGATCCTCGTTAGGTGTGATGCAAGGTGACGGAATTGGAATGTTAATGTCCTCCCAGGAGCTGCTGGCCGAAGCAGCTCCACATTGATGCTCCAAAGTAGCCTGAAAGGCGATTACAATAAGTTTCTTTGGTTTGTTCAAAGCCCACAGTTCCTCAACATACATTGAAGCACTCAAAATTGAAGGAATCTCGGCACTTTATGCACACTATTGAGCTGGTGGACGATCGGTAGAAGTATGCTTCCCTGGAGAGAGTGCATTTCTCTGCCGGAGTGAGTCTAAAGGGACAGAAATCAAAGCTTCGCAGACGAGCCACTTGCTGATAAAAATTTTCACAGTCTTCCATCCTCAATCACTCTCACAGCTTGATTATAGATTGTAGAACACTAGAGGTAGTGAGGTATCACTCAATTTTTAGAATTCTTTGGTGAAGAGACGCGCTGCTTATCACACAATATACCACTGCAGAAATGCCACCCAAAAGCGCTTTGTATCGCAAATCATGTGAGTTTGACAAGATTTGACACACAAACTTGACGAAACGCCACAAGTGATGGCGCTGATGTTAGTGAGTATGTTTTCGTCGTTTTCGTTCAGTGGGGGGGTCAATTTTAATTGATAAACGGGATAAACGGTTTCGGAGAATACTTCAATGAAACTTCCGAGCAATGACTTACTGCTTCTATATTATTTTTGATTCCAATTTATTATTTGGTAAACGACATACAAAATCACAATATGCTAAAGCAGCGATAAGCTTCCCTCGTCAACGGCCATACCACGTTGAAAGTACCGGTTCTCGTCCGATCACCGAAGTCAAGCGACGTCGGGCGCGGTTAGTACTTGGATGGGGGACCGCTTGGGAACACCGCGTGCCGTTGGCATCCTTTTTTTTATGTTTTATCCTTCATTTAAAAGGAACTATTCATATTAATTTTGTTTACAGCTATAAAATTTGTTAAACTGTGCAAATAATCAAAAATTGGAAATTGAAAGATAAAGAATATTCTCTTGTTTAGCCTGTTGCCGAACCAAAGCATTAATTTTTCTGCAGAACGAATGACAGAGGGAAAATGAAGAAAATCCATGCATGTGTAATTGTGATGAATTCTCAAGAAGCGTGCAATTTTCTCGAATTTCTCTGTAGTCTCTGCATAGGGTAAAAATAAAAATGTCAAATTTTCCTCTTCACGAAAATGCTCGCGATGGAAACACCGGAGGAACGGAGAAAAGATTTTACATTTTCTTCTTTTGGAGAAATGCAAGAGGAACGCTGAACGAGATGAAAGAGGATTCTTTTGTCGGTGTACTTGAAGTTTATAACAAAAATACAAAAAGATTCTCCCCCAACTTTGGTCACTCTTGAGAATCTCTTGGCCCGGCTTTTTTGCATTCACTCCTGGGGAGAAAGTCCTGTTGAAAATCCACATGCTTTTCACCCCTATGAAGTGGCCACTTAAAATCCATTTCTGCACGGTAACAAAAGCATGACCACACCAATCCATCAGTGGTTTTCATCGATTACAAGCGGGAGAACACTGAATAATCTCTTGCCCACGCTTCTTTCCCTTCCTCACGTCCTCTGGAGCCACCCTTTGCCCAACCCAACTCCTGCTCCTCAAGGAAAATGCTGTGCTCACACTTTTTCCCAGCTATCCGGCGAGTGAAGGTTTTTCACGAGCAATTTGAGGTAAAAGCGGACACTCGAGTGGGTTTAAACCAGGGGGAAGAGTTTAATGTGTTGAATTCAATTTTGCTCTTTAACGAAATTAACTCCATATCGAAATGCCCTTCAATTGAGATATTCAACTCTTAACTAGCAGAAGAAATTTATAGAAAAGCAGTAAATGAAAAGCTCATGAGTAATTAATAAATTAGTGCGTCATTCAAACTTGCATCTCCTCCCTCAATTGCATTTCCCTAATGTTTGAGGATTGCAAATGAATGTGCAAATAACCCGGGAAATTCTTTCTGTGTGAATTGAAAATAGAGATGTTGTCTATTCATATGATGCACTTTTTGTTTGAATAATGGCAAAATTATGGTCTAATTGCCATGCAGAAACGCATCAATGCTGAGGGTTTGGCTCTCTCTCGTTTGAGATAACAATGCCAAAATAAACGCAATTCCCTCCACATTGTAATTAATTATGAATTTGAAAAATGATTTATGATTTTGAATGCATTCTACGAGGGAGGCCATTGCAATTTGTGTACATCTTGTTGACATTCAGCCTAATTACACTGAAAATCACTGGGATTTTTCCTCAACTCTCTCATTTTCCCCATTTTCGTGCTCTCGAGCACCATCTCTCAGTCCGAGAGATTTTTTGAGGGGCCTGAAAGCGTCTGAAGGCCCTCTTGTGTTGAGGATTTTTTGCTACATAATATGGCATCCATTAGTGACCACTCTTAATGAGGCAAATGCTGAAGACTTTCAACCCTTTGGATAAGAATGAATGGCGAAAGTTCTCAGTGTTCGCTGTATATAGCAAAATTCATAATTGTTTTCATTCTTTTGTACAGAGATTTGCCAGAATTCGAAGGTAAAGGGAGTGATTAAACTGATATATTCTGTTTTATGTAATTAATAAGCCACGCCTTATCAATATGGAAATAGTTTATCCCATTTTATCACCTCATACAGGTATATATTGTATTTTGGAAACTACCGTAAAACGTGAAATATTATTTTCTTCCTATTCCTTGTAACATTCTCACATATTAGAGGCTAGATTATTACACTTCGACTTGTTAATAAATACTCAGTGAAAAAAAATTGACGAAAATTACACAAATTAAGAATTTATTCTAAAATATGCTAATGAAATGTGCTATCTTCAGCAGAGTTAAAAGCAATGGGTAAATAAAAAAAAAGGATGCCAACGGCACGCGGTGTTCCCAAGCGGTCCCCCATCCAAGTACTAACCGCGCCCGACGTCGCTTGACTTCGGTGATCGGACGAGAACCGGTACTTTCAACGTGGTATGGCCGTTGACGAGGGAAGTTTATCGCTGCTTTAGCATATTGTGATTTTGAAGGTCTCTTGCCAAGTGATGTAATCAAGCTTTTTTATATATATCTCATATATTTCACATGTATAAATGAAAACAACCAATCAATTTGAACAAAAAAAACTACGAAAAATCGGAATGAGAATGAAGTGGAATTGATGTGTTTTTGTCAACGGCCATACCACGTTGAAAGTACCGGTTCTCGTCCGATCACCGAAGTCAAGCGACGTCGGGCGCGGTTAGTACTTGGATGGGGGACCGCTTGGGAACACCGCGTGCCGTTGGCATCCTTTTTTTTATATTGAAAAATTTTTTCGTAAATTTTTCGGCATTCCTCAACTTTAGGGCAATGGTTAGTGAAATCTCAATGAGAATCTAATTTAAACAATTACGGTGTTGGATAAGCACAATGCAATTGAATCACATCTCGCTGATTCTGATGCGTAATTATTTCAGTACGAAAGAATTCTTTCTTGACATGACAATTCTCTGCTTTTCTCATAAATAAGTCAGCGTATCGAATGTGTCAATAGGTTATTGACGATGGGGAATTTTTCATTAGGCTAAATGTTGCAATACGAGAAGGCTGGAATGTCGGTTGATTGTTCTTTTCCGCCTACCCTCAACTTCCCTTTCGATGCTCAGCTAAAGTGATGCATTCCAAATGATTTGGGAGACACAATAATTCGCCGAATGGCATGTGGACGCAAAGAGGCATAATATTAATTTTTCCTTGACATCGCCCTCCAAATTGAGATCGAATATCTCGATGTCCATTATGGTCAACCCCTGCGAACGCCTTCCGTGCAGAATTCAGCTCCAATCAATTAGTTTGAGAGGCTCGGACATCGGCTCTGTTCAAGTAAATCGCTATGATTTATGAAGTTCTTGACAAATGTATCCAAGCATGGGATGAAATTCAAGTGTTTAATGATTGTGTGACCGTGGCAAGAACAATTTGGCTTTAGATATTAATGCAGAGATATGGGGATTTATCTCGAGTAGCGTTTTGATGTAGACTCACGCTAAATTACTTTTCCAACCACTCTTATCGCTTGACAAAAGTGTGAAGAAGTCATTTATCATTTTGTTCATATGAATATGCTTTTAAAATTAATTTCTTTGTTTAATTCAGCAAAAGTGTTATTCATTACACTTCACACGTTAAATTCCTTCTTTCACGGCATTTACGAATAAATTCTTAAATAAATCCCTCAACCTTTCATTTGATATTTTAATTGGGGTGTGATATGAAATATCACATATTCCCCTCCTTCTCAGCTTCTATTTTAACACATTTCATCCCTTTTCACACATGCCGTAAAGTCCTGAAAATGGGCATTGTAAAGTGTTGGAAAATTATCATTATCAATGAATAAAATTAGCAAGTGAACGAATTTCTAAAATACACGCAAACACACATTAATTTTAAGTGCTATTTTGTGTTCATAAACATGGGGAATTTATTAAAATAGCTAGAATATGAATTCTGTATCATATTCTCGCGCTCACTTGGAAAAATAAATTCCCAACTAACGCTCAAAATTGGTATTTATCTGTGAAAACCCATTAGGACATTCTGAAACTGGGAAATTTTTGCATTTTAGTTTATGTGTCTGTTGATTATTATTAGAGACGGACATTTATAGCCGCCACTGCGAGCTTCTCTCCTCCACATCCGTCCATCCGGTCTGCAAACACACACTAGCCAATTCGTCCTCACTCCCCAAAAGAGAGATTTTCCCCGACACAATCAGAGTTAATTCGCATGGGCATTGATTAATGGTCTCACATATTTGCCCTTTCTTCTGCAATTGCATCAACAAATTCTTTTTTCTCATTCAGTTTGCCCGTCTTTGTTTCGGGCAAATGAAAACCATGCATGGACACTTGCATTATTTCTGGGGTTGTTGGCTCCACGAGAAAGCGAAGAAAATACAACATTTTGCCTAGTAATGGCTTTAAAAATGATGAATCCAACCCTTCTCATCTCACTCCTCTACAACAATTAATTACTCACCCAAGGACCAGATTCACCCTTGTACTTCCATCCTCTTCAGCCACTCTCGCAGTCTCCTTCATGAATATTGTAAGCTAGATTAGAGCTTCGACTGTTGAACTCTGGGAGAGAAAAAGAGGAAAAAAATAACCCTCAAACACATCATCAGCTCGATATGGAACTTGCCTTGGTAGAAAAAAAAATAGGTCAATCCGATAAACATCCCTTCTTAGAGAAATAATTCATGTAATAGTTTCTACTTCTGTCCCCTTGCTAATTAATTTCTCAATGTACTTCCGACAATTTGACAGCAATATCTCCAATCAAGGAGAAGAAACATAAAATATAGTGTCACGTTGCCGGTATCAGTGACATTGGAAGATTTAGGAAAAAATGTTAAGTCATTTTGCCATTAACACTGTCCATGTACATAAGTGAATCTTGTCACTGACACTCAGTATTTAGTGTTGATCTTTCTCACAAGTAATCATGAAAGATTAATTGGTGTTCCGTGTAAAAACCTAAATGCGCAGCCGGCGATACATATAAAAACCGCGGCATTATGGTAAAAAACAAACAATTCACCTTTGGGAATGTGAAAATCATTAACAAGAAAATACTTTCGTGTCACTCAGTAAAGAGGATTGATTGAAGATTACTTTTTCTTGAACCAAAGAAAACCTAAGCAAAGATAAAATAACAGCTATTTTTTAAATTTATATTTTATGTGATTAAAAATTTTCACATGGAGCAAAAAAGGATGCCAACGGCACGCGGTGTTCCCAAGCGGTCCCCCATCCAAGTACTAACCGCGCCCGACGTCGCTTGACTTCGGTGATCGGACGAGAACCGGTACTTTCAACGTGGTATGGCCGTTGACAAAAACACATCAATTCCACTTCATTCTCATTCCGATTTTTCGTAGTTTTTTTTGTTCAAATTGATTGGTTGTTTTCATTTATACATGTGAAATATATGAGATATATATAAAAAAGCTTGATTACATCACTTGGCAAGAGACCTTCAAAATCACAATATGCTAAAGCAGCGATAAGCTTCCCTCGTCAACGGCCATACCACGTTGAAAGTACCGGTTCTCGTCCGATCACCGAAGTCAAGCGACGTCGGGCGCGGTTAGTACTTGGATGGGGGACCGCTTGGGAACACCGCGTGCCGTTGGCATCCTTTTTATGTTTCTTTTTAAGAGTCTCTTTCGTCATTTAAATACATATTGGTGAAAAGTTTTGTTTCTAAATTGAGGTGATTTTTTTTAAGCACGACGAAGACTATATTTTCTGTGTATTGTTCTAATTACATTTGTGCATGCATTCACAGAAATTTTGCTTTAAAATTTATGCGAAAATTATAATTTAATTCGTAGTTGGCGTAATTGTCTGTGCATTCTAGATTATGAGAAAGTTTCCTTTTCGATAAACAATTCAATTACTTAATGAGGTGTCGGGAGAGCGGCCTCCAGATTATTTTATTCTAGTGAAGTGACGCGCCTTCCTGAATGCTTCTGCTGAAGTATCAATTAACCGCGAATTGCATTATTACCCTGGTAGATTACAATGTATTTGTAGTAATAAACTGTGGGATTTCAGCCTTAAGTCTGTCGTTCATAATTTAGTAGTCATTTGGCAGTTCAGCGTTGCTGATCACGAAGCTTACAAGCAAAATGGATACAACAAAATTATTCGGAGGCGATTGTGTGGCATACGAAGTTTCCAGTGAGACACAAACAACAATTATAGGCCAATTTTTGATCACAATCAAGTGCTTCTTCAGAATGTTTACATGCGTAGCAGGCGATTTTCTATTGTACATATTTTGGCGAGCATTTAAATGCCGCTCGGCGAAGGATATCAGTGATCAAGTTGCACTTGTCACTGGAGGAGGAAATGGATTGGGAAGAGCTATAGCTCTAAGATTGGCTAAAGAAAAGTGCCATCTGGCGATTGTGGACATGGACATTGAGGCTGCCGAGAAGACTGCCGCTGATGTGCTATCTCTTGGGGTGAAGGCAAAAGCTTACAAGGTTCAGATGTTTTCAAAATAAATATTGGACATTATTATTCTAAATTGACGTGGTTTCTTGCAGGTTGATGTGTCTAATTATGAGCATTTAGTGAACCTCAAGAGTGAAATTACAAAAGATCTCGGATGCGTCAGTATTCTGGTGAACAATGCTGCCCTTGTGGCTTTAGTTCCCATGTGCAACACTCCCAAGGATCGCATTCAACGATTGATCGATGTGAACATCTCCTCGCAGATCTGGACCATTAAAATATTCCTAGATAACATGATTGATCGAGGAAAAGGTCACATAGTTCAAATATGCTCTATTTATGGATTAATTCAGGGCAAAAGCACAATGTATTCCATGTCTAAACACGCAATTCATGCCTTCGTGTCTTGTTTGAGAGAAGAAATCTATTCAAATAAGTGGCAGGACAAGATTAAAATAACATGCGTTTATCCATTCTTCATCGCAACCCGGAAAGAGCTCACAGATCTATTTCAAAAGTATGGTTTATTGATATATGTATAAATTCACCCTATATGCTTGAATTATATTTTATTTACAGAGATTCTGTGATTATTAACTCACCAGATTATGCAGCAGATGAGATTGTACGCGCAATTAAGAATGAAGAAGAATGCATCTCTATTCCGAAAGGATATTATACTCTCATGAGAATGTTTTCGTGAGTAATTTACACCCAGACAGAGATTAGATCATTTGGAAATCTTTTCTTTCAGATTGTTTCCTTCAAGATCTATAAGGAAATTCTACTCAAGTACTTTTGGAGAGGGAAACTCTGTATTTTAATGGGCGAGACAAGTCAAGACAATCAGCAGTATCATTTTTTATTGTTTAAATACACATGTGCAACTTGATATGTCAAATGATTGGTCCAATCATTCGTCGATAATTAAAATAGCAAATAAAAAATAGATATTGTTTAATTCAGAGTATTAGTATAATATCAGAGAATTTATTATTGATATTAAATATCAATAATGATTGATAATAATGTTCAATAATGAATAAGATCAATAATTGATATTAAATATCAATAATGAGGTGGGAATTATCATAATTTTCCTAAGTAATTCACTGAGTGGCTCAAAATGTATTTGTTTTTTTATGTAAATATTGCGAATTTTGTGACTTTCACATGATTTTGGCAATATTTACAAGGTCACACCATCTTCAGCTATAATATATAATTAACATTGCAATGACATGTCCATAGCCTTGCGTCATTCGTCTTATTTTAAATCATTGATAACTCTCATGTCAGTTACATATATATTTAGAAAACATCTTATTCCTTATATACAATACATTGAAGTTCATTTATTTTCTTTTAATGCACTCAAGCAAAAATTTCCAACATTGCGTGGTAATGGTTATAATCGAAAAGAAGTATCATATTTTTGTCCCGTAGCGAGTTTAGTATTTTTTACACTTCGATTCCATAATACATTCTGAAGTGAACAATCCTCTTATAAAAGCGAAGGCTAGTGTGAGAAACGATCTCAGTTGTGAATGATCTGTGCTCGCGTCAAAGTCAATGTACTTTGTGTTAGAAAAATGGAAAGTGTACTTAATGTGGGAAGTGAAGAATATAAGGCAAGCACAGAACCGGGTCAGAGTCCATTGAAAGTTCACTTGAAGAGTTTGTGGTACTTTTATCACTTTTGGTTAGCAGTTGTGTTGGGAACTTTTCAGACCATCTTTGAATTTTTCACCGATTGGCATAGTGAAAAGAAGTTTGATGGACAAGTAGTGTTAGTTACAGGTGGTGGAAATGGTCTGGGAAGGGCAATTTGTATGGAATTAGTGAAAGAAAAGTGCAAAATTGCCATTGCTGATGTTGATATTAAGGCGGCCGAGAAAACAGCAATTGAACTCCAGTCATTGGGAATTATAGCCAAGGCTTACAAAGTGGGTTTTTATTTAAGATGCCTATTCAAAAAATTCAGTATTGTTTGTGTATGACGTTATTTTCCAGGCGGATGTTTCGATTTATGATGAGGTTCTTGATCTACGGTCCCAAATTCAGAATGACTTTGGAACTGTTGATGTGCTTATTAACAATGCAGGACTTGTGTGCAAAATCTCACTGTCCGAAGGAACCCCTCAGGACATTCAGAAAGTGATAAATGTAAATATTGCGTCTAATTTTTGGACCACGAGGATCTTTCTTAAAGACATGATAGCTCGGAAACGAGGTCACATCGTGGGAGTGTCATCAATGTTCGGCATACTCCCTAGTGGACGATCAATTCTCTACAACACCACAAAGTACGCTGTTCGGGGATTCATGTCGTGTCTGAATGAGGAAATTCGCATGAATAAATTGTCTAGACAGATAAAAACCACAACAGTTTACCCACTATTCATCACCACACGTGATGATCTTATAAGAACCTTAGCTCATATCAAGTGAGTGATGTTTAGTGATTGTGTACTTTAGAGTGAAGAGTTAATATTTTGTCAATCCATGCAGAATGCTGGACAAAACCGTGGTCATGCCGTCCGAATATGCAGCCACACTGATCGTCAAAGCGATTAAGCAAGAGAAGCTTCACGCATCAATTCCTCATGGATTTTACACAATGTCGGGCATACTTGCGTGAGTAAACCGCTGTTAAGTATATAAAATGCCCATAAAAATGAATGTTGACTTCTTTCGATTTTCTATATTACAGAATTCTACCAAGGCGAATTCTTGAAAAATATTTTGACGCAGTAATTGGTGATATTCCACAGACTTTTTGAGAATATTGTATAATAGGCACTAAATGCAAAAGTTAGGTCTGTTCACAATGTGTAATTTGCAAATGATTTAATCATTGCCGCTAATAACTTAGCAGTGTTATTTAATTGTGTTGCTGTGGATATTCCTATTCTATGCATCTGTATTTTTATCTCCAGTATATAAATTGTGTTTTTTTTTCGAACAAATACATAACACAATTTTCCTCTCAACGATTATCAATATTTATTAAACAAACAACAGCACATAAATTCTGGCGAAGTCTTTAACCTCTTTTGTATTTTTTCGACTGTGCTTGCTAGTCAAATATATTGAGTTTTGCTCGTTCTAAATCATATTGAATATATTAAAGTTTCCTTCTACACAATTCAATAGTAATCGAATATGCTTTAAGCAAAGGGTTAAATTACTCAACCATGATATGATATTATCGCTGAAAGATCACGAAACTTTCATACACGTTTCACTGGCACAATCTCACTAACTTTTACCTTCAAATCAGGTTCTGCGTTCATCATCACTGCGTCATCAAAATCGTCATACTTGCAGTGCAATGCTGCAACGAGGAAGTGTATTGCTGAATTCAACTCTGATCTTTCTCTTTTTCACCCAATACACACAACACAATTTACACTCTATGAGCAAATATAGTGGTCTTTCGCGATTAGTTTCATCTCACTCAATTTTATTAATCTCCACTTCCATTGCACATTTTTTGCAATTCAACTCGAAGCTGGAAATCTGTGCTTGCACCTTTGCACGGGAAACTCTTGAGATCAATCGTCTCGAGAGTGTTTCAGTGAGATGTTCGCTTAGTTCGTGGCATTTTCATTTTCAAATAAGAAAGTTTTCTGCGTGTGCATTTGAGATAAAATGGAAGATATCGGGAGAATCGGTGTGGAAAGGTACTGCCCGTCGGATTATGTGCAGAAGAATGGTGTGGAAATGCTCTTGTCGATTTTGTGGAGTTTAGCTAGGGTGACTTATTATTTCACGGTGGCAATTGTAAGTCACATTTTGGGCATCTTTGTGGACACTTTAAACATCTTTGCCAAAGACAACTCATATCCACTTGTTGGAAAAGTGGCGCTCGTAACTGGCGCTGGCAATGGCTATGGGCGATCCCTCAGCATCTTCTTGGCTGCCGAGGGATGCAACGTCGCTGTGGTGGACATTGACGGCGAAGCTGCAGAGGCTACAGCTGCCAAATTGCGATCCATGGACGTGAAATCTGTGGCCTATAAGGTAATTGATGAGAGAGAGTCATCTCTGGAGCATAGGCAACTCGACAAGTATTTTCTTCTTTCTCTCTTTCTCCCTCTTCTTGTGTCTAGGTGGACGTAAGTGACAGTGGTCAGGTGGAGAAGTTACACGAAGTGGTGGTCAATGATCTGGGTGTTGTGGATATTTTAATCAATAATGCAGCAATTCTCCCTCTCATGTCGTTTCGCGAAGGCACACCAAGTGATGTTGAGAAAATCATCAAAGTTAATCTATTGGGACACTTTTGGGTGAATTTTATGCAATCTTCCTTATCCATAGATTATACTATTTTCTATTTTGTATTCATCATTCAGACAACCAGAGAATTCCTCAAGGATATGATTAAACAGAAACGCGGACACATTGTTGGTATTTGCTCGGGATTTGGCCTCTATCCTGGCGGAAGATCTGTGGCATATTCTGCATCAAAGTACGGCGTGCGAGGGTTCATGTCAAGTCTGTCTGAAGAGCTACTTTACAATGGCCAGAAAGACTTCATCAAGACCACTACAATCTTTCCTGTTCTAATGTCAACTCGTAAGGAAGTTTTTGATCTGTATGAGAAATTGAAGTAAGTTTTTAAACCATTTACATTCCTTTTCATATACATATTATCACTGAAATTGTATGTACAATATGATTATTATTATTTTTAAGGATAAGCGACAAATTGGCATGCTTAACACCCAACTATGCTGCCCAAATGACAGTGAAGGCAATTAAAAGTGGCGCTGAATTAATGAGTCTGCCCAAGGGATTTGTGACATTAATGACACTCGCTTCGTGAGCAATTAATCCGATAACGATATTGAAATATTGTACATCAGTGAAAAAATTAATTGAAAAATGGCTTTTTTACAGACTCCTTCCAACATCAATCAGAGAGAGGATCGTGTTTGGATTTATGGAGGGAAAAGTTCCACAAATTCACCCACACAATTTTTGAACAGCCTTAACTTGATTTCGAGAATAATAACCTGTTGGGGTGCTATTTTAATTAATTAGAGGTTTTTTTGAACAGTCTTTATATACATTTTAGTACTAAAAAAATGTGATAGGATTCTCTATGCAATGTACAAATATATGCATTGTGCTCAAAAAGCTAAAGGTGATAAAAGTGACTAAAGAGTCAATTACTATGCACATTTCACAGAAGAATAATTCCTGCTATTATTTCTTGAGCAACAATGTATTTTGATTATAAGGTAATCATGAATGGCAATAAAATATTTAATTTGTGTTATTATATAACGGAAAGCGATAGTCAGTGATGAAGAAGAGGTTGATATTGCTGATTAGAAAATAAAATTTTATGACAATCAATTAATTCGATTTTCTCTAATTGTTTCCAGCCTTTGAAAATTATGAGACATCATAAAAGTACACAACACTTATATTGCCAAAATTCTCACTTTTGAAATATGCGTGAAATTTGATTATAATTCGTTGTAAAGCATTCTAGTGTAAATATTGAATTTCATACACAAGTTATTTACATACATTTAATGTTGACGAGTTTCCGTCAATATTAATGGAAAAACATAATTATAGCATGTAGATATGTTGGTAGATAGTAATTTACGATACTTATGTTCATTTGATTTGGTAATTAGCAACAATTTAAAGTATCAGGAACAGTTCCTATAAAATACATGTTTCAAATTTGAAAGAAACGCATGAAACGACTCTTTAATGCTTATTGAGCCTAAATCTATACCTTATGATAAAACTTTATATAATATTGAATAACACTTATTATGAGATACCTTTGACATGCATTCATAATTGTCATTGACACATATAGATTTCCAAGCCTCTCTTGTCCTTTGATAAATTCTTTGCTTATTCTTAAGATTTTTTTTTTTGAAAAGAATTTAAAGCGTTCACCTATTTTATGCTTCTTTGAATGGCAAATACTTTGTTGAATAGCAAAAAATCGCAGTCTTTCTGATAATAAAATGGGTAATTGAGATGCTGATTGTTCTGTACGCGACACTCATATGCTACAGTGAAATTGTGAAGAGATATTCACACAATTGAATTAAAGAATACAAAAACTGTACACATTATTTGCTTTATGGCACCAATAATAATTCATAGAGTTACAACCGAAAGATCCTCGTGTATCTGACTATTTGCTTGGGGTATTACAATATTTGAAGGCTAGTGTGCGACAATCCAAAACAAATACATTTCTTAACACATTGTTATTACCATATAAATTACAAGCAACCGCCGAATCTTCAGTCACAACTGTTGCAACTCTTTCACGGCGCACATGGCTTAACTAATCAGTGAAATGCAGAACGTTTTCGATAGTGGAAAAGTGGCTTACGAGGCGGCTCCAATGCCTAAGACAAGGACTCTTGATGAGTCTGCTGTGTTCTATCTATCTGTGCTAAAGGATGTTGTCATTGTGCTGCTTGTGGGAGTTCCCATGCTCTTTCTGAAGTTGATTAAGAACCTTCTGACAAGTGAGAAGAATGTGGCTGGTCAGTTGGCACTTGTGACTGGGGGAGGAAATGGAATTGGTAGAGAGATCGCTTTGAGATTAGCGAAGGAAAAATGCAATATTGCCATAGCGGATGTGGACTATATTGCTGGGGAGAATACTGTGGAAGAGTGCTTATCATTGGGAGTGAAAGCTAAGTTCTTTAAGGTATTAAAATTGTTCAGCAAAGTGGTTTTATTTACTTATTAGTGTGACTTTTCTTAGGCGGATGTCGGTGAAAATGATGAGGTAATGCGGCTACAAGAGAACATAGAGAAAGAAATGGGTACAAACATTCCTTAGAATGATATCAGTAATCATTATGTTAACAAGTAATCTTTGGCCTAGGGTTTGTTGATATCTTAGTGAACAATGCTGGGCTGATGCCACTCTTGTCCATCCGGGAAGGATCTTCTGCTGAAATCGAGAGGATTATTCATACAAACTTCCACTCACATATTTGGACTTGCCGAGCTTTCGTGGGTGGCATGATTGAGAGGAAGAAGGGTCATATAATTTGCATTGCATCTGCAACAACAATTCATCCAATGCCTCGAGCAACGATTTATTCGGGAACGAAGGGTGGAGTGGCTGGCATGATGATGGCCTTTGAAGAGGAACTCAGAGGCGAAGGACATGGAAATTACATCAAATTCACCACTGTTTATCCCTATTTCGTATCCACGAGGAAAGATTTAATGGAAAACCTCAATCTTCGATTCCCAGCTGTTACAGCTAAAGACACAGCGAGAGTTGCTGTGAAGGCAATGCTCAGGAATCAAAAGGACGCCGGTGTTCCTGAGTATTTGTTCTTCCTCTCAAAAGTGAATAGGTAATGATTTCTTTTATGCAAAATATACAAAGTCTAAGAGAAAGTTTTATTTACAGATTGCTCACCGCGGAAGTGCAGCAATTGGTTCGAGATAGAATATTCAGGGAAAAAAATACTCTGATTGGAGTTTACAGAGGATCAAATTAGTTTTCATTTTCCATTCAATAAATTCAAAGTATCCCAGAAGAAGCCGAAAGTGCCAAATAATGGTCCCATTGCATAAGGTGATCTTGGGTTCGTCTGCAGGAAAAACAATCCTCTGGCGTCCGGCGAAGCGGCATCACCCATTCTTACCATTTCAGACCGATTGTATTCTCCCTGGACAAAAGTTGCCCAAGTAGACGAGGGATAACTATAGAACAACGGCGTGAGAATTGATTCGGCAAACAAGTGATGAGCTCTTCCATGACTACAGGCCACTGCAAAATATGTACACATATTTTTGCTAATTAAATTTTTTCCAAGCAATATAACCTTTGATCCTTACTTTGCTCGATAATATTGCTTCCACAGCCTGGCTGAAGAATACCTCCGTTTGGATAAAAGTCAACATGTCCAATCGGATCACGGAAGCCACAACTTCCCGCTGCTGTGTGAATCACGTCCACAAAGGCAGCGTCAGTATGATCAAGCCGAGACTCAGGACCTGACCATTCAAAGCCCAGAATGGCGGGATCGAGACCAGTGACTCGGCCCACTTTTCCTGTAGTCGTGAATGACGCTGCATATCCGGCTAAGTGACTTCCCAGGCTGTGTCCTATCAAATGAAAATCCGCAATACTAGCATTTTTAGCAATCTGAAAGTGAATGCAAATAAATCACATTCTCAACGATTTTTCCTCTGAAAATCAAGAGTAGGTACTCACCACAAGGTAATCAATCAACTCTGCAATGTATTTTCCCACTTCACGTATTTGAAATGCAGGTGTGAAGTAGAAATTGTTGGCGGCAATGTCTCTATAATCCACTGTGACAATATTTAAGTTTCTCTTCGATAAATAGTTATTTTTGATGTTTTGAACTGTGTCACTCTCCTCATTTGACCGCCAACCGTGAACGAGGAGCTTCGTCTGAAGCTGAGGATTGAAATTGCCAAGGTCGATGTCATTCTGCAAATTATTGTTCTTATAAAGGTGTTTTGGGAAGGCCAAGGATTCGCCTTTGTTTCTCTGTTTCCTGCTGAAACAGACATGATGAATAACTTGATTTTGGAATCAGAATTTCAACTTACCTTCTGTAAAGGTAGAATTTCACATTATCACGAATGTTGAAGTTGAGAATCGTCTCCAAAATATTTGGCTCTTCAGTTGAACTTGGAAAAGTCTTTTTTTCATCATTAGCCAGATTTGGTGGTAAAATGTTATTTGTCTGTGGAATTTCTATCAATAGGAAAAGAACTCATCAGTTTGACGTGAAAAAATGAACGAGCAAGGCTATTTCACATCTTTATACCTTCATCACAGAGAATTTTTATGACACAGAGCACAAAAGGCACTACTCTCAAAATCATTGTCACTGTTGTACTGTCTGAAAGCTAATGTTTCGCGCAAGTCCATGGTCAGGGTTGAGTAGAAATATTCGCTGGATTGTCAGTAAATCCCCATCCATATACAAATTCGTCATTCGTCACCAACGAGTTGGGTAAAAGTACATCAACCATTTGTTGTTGTATGATAAGCGCAAGCGGATAAAGATCTACATATTAATGCTACTGTTACAAGTATGAGTGCTTTTACCATTTTTTTTTGTAGACATTCATTGAAGCCCACAAAAAATCGGTTTCGCTCTTATCATGATTCCCAATTTGAAGTCAGTATGGAAAATGCACATTGGTCAAGAGTGCTTATCGGAAATCTCCATGAAACACCACCTGATAAGCATTCTCAATACCCAAAAGTCAATCAATAAGTACGGGTTTTCAGTCGAACGGTGATATTGGTGGCGTGAAGGTTATTAAGTGACTACACCCAGGAAATACTCGCATAATTTGGACTATGGAAGACATATCGAGTTTGGGAAGGTTTCCATATGAAGCGGCAAAACCCTTCAAGAAGAAAACTACATCGGAAAACATCCAAAATTTCCTGCAATTTCTTCTGGACTTGTTAAAGTTCCTCCTACTCTCAATACCCATCGTGCTGAAGTATGTGAAGGAGATTTTCTCCCCTGCCGAACCCAAGAAGATTGCCGGCCAATTGGCGCTGGTATGAACAGCTCACTTCTCAATTCCCTATGAATAAATTCAAAAGCGTCCCCTCTTTCGTCTCCATTTTAGGTAACAGGTGGCGGAAATGGGCTTGGCAAGGCGATTGCCATTCGCTTGGCCAAAGAGGGATGCGATGTGGCCGTGGTGGATGTTGATTTCGCCGCTGCTGAGCGTGTTGCTGGCGATATCAAGAGTTTTGGAATCAAATCAAAGGCCTACAAAGTCGACGTGTCCAATTATGAAGAAGTTAAAGTCTTGGGCGAAGAAATTGAGGATGACTTGGGCGCTGTGGACATTCTCGTGAACAATGCTGGAATAATGCCTGTAGTGTCGCTGATGGAGGGCAGACCAAAGGACATCGAGAAGATCCTGAGTGTGAATCTCACTTCACACTTTTGGGTAAGTTTTAGCAAATCATACTTTGCCATGTCTTGATAACAACTGAACACTGATGCAATTCGCTTGTCTTATCGATTGGAGATTTTACGGATTCCATCGGCCTAAAGCTAAAAAGCTTCATATGGCCAAAATGAGATTATTAAGTCTAATGTGTGGGAATTAAGTAACTAATGCTGTGATTAATACCTCGTAGACGGTTCGAGTGTTCTTAGAAAGTATGATAAGGCGTCGAAAGGGACACATTATGGCCATATCTTCGCTGTCGGGTCTCGATGCCGCCGGAAGAGCAATTGCATATTCAGCCAGTAAGTTTGGAGTTCGAGGATTCATGGAGGCCCTCAGAGAGGAGATTCGCCTGAATGGAAATTCAGGAGAGATCTTCACGACAACGGTTTATCCTTACTTCATATCAACTAGACGAGACTTGATGGAGAAAATGCAGAAAACGAGGTAAAGAGAATCATTTCATGGATATAATTGAATACTATATATGATTGTTATTATCTTTCTTCAGTTTGTTCCAACGATTTCCACCACTTATTCCTGACGATGCTGCTGATATTGCTGTCGATGCCATGCTAGATAATGCGATTTCCATCACCATTCCGAAAGTGTGGCCAATCAGTCGAGTAATCTTCAAGTAAGCTAAGAATACTCCAAATATTGTCCAAAGTCTTAATGCCTGTATTCTCTGAACAGATGCCTTCCGTCCCGAATCCAGGACCTCGTGAGGGAAATCCTCGTGAAGGAGTACATTCCACGGATTCAGTATTAATGCATGTGCCTCCACGATGAATCAATATGATAATCCTGTGAGTTGCCGAGCGCAATAATCATAAACAATTTAGTACAGAGGAAAGGAGCCAGTATGTTTGTCTACAGGTTATGTGGATATAAAATTTTTGGTCTATCTCGCATGGCTTCATTTTATCTCCGTCGATGCTTAATGCTTTTTATCTCACTGTATTTTCTGGGCCATAAAAGTTCTGGCGTAAATATTGGTGAATTACTTCCGCACATTTTTGGTAGTTTTCCTAGTTTATGATTGCAAATTGTTGAAATTGTTCCACCTTGAAAATGAGACAATTGTCTGGCAGTTCAATCACCTCTTTTGAAAATAGAAAATGTAGACGACAATCTTCTTCAATTCCGGCGTTATTCAATTCCTCAAAGAGCATCTCTGTCGATGATGATAGGAATTTATGGAAAGATAAACCAATACGGCATTTTCATAAAGCATTAATTTTATCTTGGCACATCAAAAAAAGAGACTTGTGAGGCACAAAAGTATTAAAAGTTCCCCCAAAGCAGCGAGGAAATCCTCCTCATATGGGGAGAGTGTGCGTATTTGAAATAATAAAAAGCCAAGTATATCGCAAAAAATAAAAGTGCATGATATTTTATTACCAGATATAACTTTAGAAGAAACAAAGTCGAAGAATATATGCGGTGAATAATTTTCTCGAATAATTTTCTATCTCTCATATCGCAATATTGCGGGATAAGGGGCATTTCACTGGCCGTATGTCCCTATATCCACCTTTTAATGCATTTTACTGTGTATTATATGCGTAATTCCTATAAAGACAGTCACCATATCAATCTCATCGCTTTCATGGCGATTGCCGGGAGGAAATTTTGGCGCTTGTTGGATCTATAAAATGACCAGAACCCCATTAAACGATCAAATTGAATTGCTTCCCTGCAAAATTTATTTCAGAAATTGCTTTTATGGACTCTATAATGTTGAGTGGACGCTGTGTAGTTCTTATTCAAATAGTTGTCATAAATATTCGGATTTAAAAATATGATTTGATTTGTTTCCACAACTCATATGAAAGGATATTTTATAAATAATAAATTCGGGAGAGGAATAAAATTTCTCAAGGAATTTTTCATCAACTCTCAATTTATAGAATTTTTATATTGAGTATATTTCACATATTTTCATTTCATCGGGGGAAGGAAAGGCTGACAAACTGTTTCACAAGGAGGGGAAGATAATTTTTATTTTGACGTATTGTACTCTAAACACATACATTCAATATGAGGCTTTTTAGGTGCAATTTTCATCATTGTCAATTTTAATTTAATTTGTGAGAATAATTTTCCCTGGAGTTGTTTTTGCAAAAATTATCTCATCACTTAAACATCAAAGTGCGGGATGCATTGAAGTGTGACAATTGCGGTCAATTAGCTGCGTAAACAGACTAATTTGCAGATCTCTAAAATAAACCAATGGAGAGTGTATGAAATGGCAAAATTAATTCCAAAATAATTTTGCCATCCGTGCATTAGCCCATCAAATGCCGAGTTCTCTAAAACAATAAACAGTGATATCATTAATAAAATAAAACGCTTTCCATGTCCCATTTCGGCTCAACCGTGTTTATGTTCCGGATTAAAATATTCATTTGAAGAGTGTGTGTAGATACTTCTTTCGATGCAGTGAAGCGAGAGTGTGGACCCCTCTCTGATTTGGCTGTATTTCTCATTGTTTTCCGTCGCCGAATACAAGACTTTCAGGTTGACTGAATTGAAAATTATCCCTCCGCGACTCGAAGGTGGTGAAACATCCCCCCAAACTCAAGACATTTCCATCCAACCTCTTATTGTTGAGTATCATCGTCAATTTTGCGGAACTCAGCTCCTTCTATGGCGCATCTGAATGAGCTGGCAGGAAAAAAAGGAAGGGACGAAAAAACCAAGAGAAGAGTATAAAAGCGACAGGATGAGGGAGTTGAAGCATTTTTGCCAAAACTGAATGAATGGAATGACTTTTTGCTTCAATACCATCCATGTACATATGTATGTATTTATGAGTCGCGCATTATTAAAGTCGACTGAAATATTCTTGTTCTCTAATTATCCAGCAAATATATCTTGAAGATGATTCTATGAATAATGTTGCATGGCGAGAAGTTAGTTCTTACCATTTTGATAATTCTTGCAAGCCAATCTGAGAAGATTTCTCAAAAAAATCAAAGTTAATTTGTGTATGTGATCCAAGAATATCTCAAACGACTTCTGCATTTCTCACTTTACATGGTAGACGAAAAAAATGTATATGGTAAGATATGGAGACGCGATACACCTCTCAATGATACTTTGGCACCACAAAAGAGGGGCTCTTACAGTTTTTTCAGGCTCTTTCAAGCGCAATGTCTTGTCTGGGAAATCAAAGGCCGCCTCCACTATCTGGGCTCAGGGAGAAAATCTCTTGTAGACAGAAAAATTAACACGAACCGTCGAGATGAATTTTTCTGGCGCACTGAATCTCTTGAGATGAATTCAAGAAAAGCTGTTGACGAGCATTTTTTGGGTGAATGGAATTTGTTTGGCAAAGATAAATTACGTGATTAAAAACCAGTGACAGCGGAGGGCTTTCCCGAAGTGTTGAACCACATGGGAGGAAGGCGCACGAATAACATTTTAATGAGAATTTCTCATTGAGGACGAAAAGTGTATTGTTGAATGAGCACAAATGTGAGTCCAGACGATGTGAAATAATTTTTTTCTGGGCCACCTCACCCTGCCTCGTCGTCACAGCCATTTTACATGCTGTGAAATGTCGAGATAGTTATGCATGGTGGAAAAGACAAACAGAAGATAGACATCTCGGCAGTAATGGAAAATGAAATTAATTCATTTCTTGTTACGATGAAGTGCAATTGGAAAGGAGACTCGCGGCGTAATACATTTGTCAAATAAAACAGGCCCCAAACCACACCCTTGCTATTATCATATGCCGTGGCATAGAGAATGGAATTAGGAAAAAATGGAATTACGCTTCCCTCTGTGAGTGATTAATTGTTAATACCAAATTACATTTTATTCATGCAAAATAAATGATGTCTTTGCTCTTTTTTCTCCTCACTTTATCTTATCTCATCGTCATTCACAATGAGATCACCCTCCCTGATTCTCCAATCTCGCACGAATTCTTTCAATGCGCGCCTTCAGCCCTTCCAATAAGGCGGAATGTAATGCTCTTTCTGAAAAGGTATAACAACGTCGCGAATTTTCATTGATTTATGAAAATTCTTGAGATGCAGAATTTTCTCTTTGACAGCATTATTTGCAAATTGCGAGGAAAATCAGGCAGAGAGATCATAAATTCACTTTATTACAGATTTTGATTTCCACTCTCAAGGGACAAAGAGAGAAATCAGATTTCATATGATTTTTTTTTAATAAAGAATGTCTAAATCCTGGAAACTCATTACTTGTCAAGTTACTTGCCTTTCTTTCTTGTATTGTTTGCTCCAAGTTTGAGTAGTAGAAGCGAATAATGTTGAGGTTTTATTCGTATTCCGTGAAGGGTGTAATTAGAGTCAGAGATTGCGAAAAGATGCACAAGGTCTCTTGCTTTTTTCTAAGCGTTTATTGAGGCATCTTTGCGGGGGTGTTCAAATTAATTCCACCCCTAATCCGATATTCCATCAGACAATTCTTGACTGAGAACTTCTTCACACAATCATCTTAGTCGCACGCAAAACGAAGAGGGTGTCTAGTAAAAATCTCTGAAGAGGACAAAATGTCGCGTTGAAATTTTTCAAGGATTTTTTTCCACTATTGTTCCATTGCGAGATTTTGCCAAGGGTGGGCAAGCAATTTGTATTCGTCAAAGATCTCTTGCGTCAATGCAATGAATATTCCTCAGAAGTCAGTAAGGAAACTGACATGAACAAGTAGGACGAAATTGATTATATAGCTCAATTATCATGTCGATCCTTAATTAAGTTATTGGGTCCTGATGAAACGTGGTTTTGCTGGAAGTGCAAGAAAGTGTATCATTGTTAATGTAACATTATAATTTGCAACAATGGCTTTGTCGACAGGAATTCGCATGTGATAAATTGAAATGTGGTTTACTAATTCCCTTCTGCTCCATTCCTGGGCAAAGGACTAATGGATTTTGACTTTATTGAATTTCCATGCCACTACAGACAACATATTGTTTACATTCTATTCATAAATGGCGCTAGAAATTATTGCCATGATGTGTTCCAACTTCTTCGCATGCGACTTATATATGGGTGTTCATTTGAATTTGAATACCAAACGATTTCATTTGGCTTCTCAATATGTGTATGGGAATGTGGTGCGACGAAGGGTGTTCATGGTAATTCCTCAAATATTGGAAATTCTGCCAAAAGCTCCATTGAGCTGTCTTCATTCAATATGTTCTGGTGAATGAGATTTAATAATGGACTCTAAGGCAAATGCATTGAGTTTTAGTGCGTCTACGAAAGGAAGTTGTGTCCCTAACTCCTCCTAAATGTACTTAATTTATCATGATATTATCATTGTGGGGGATTTATAGAGAAATTCGCATTCATGATACATATTTCTGAACATAATGCGGTTTCTCTTTTCCAAATCAAATGGAAAATGAGTCATTTCCTCGTGAGGTAATGAAAGATACTCGTGTGAAATTATGACGCTTATGGCTTATAGAAATATGTCAACAAAATTGCAAGAACAAATAAGTGCAGTGACAAATTTTTATGGTCAATAAAACACCCGACTTTCATATCTCAATAAAGAGATACAGTATTTGGCATCTTCGCGATATCGGGCCCTTTCGGCAATAATTTTGCCACAATGCGTGCCACAGTAACGACGAAAGTTATTAAAAGAATGGCCATTAAGTGGATGAAAGGTTATTGAATCCCTCAGCAACAATGTCTTCATTTTGACAAGATTGTTGAGAATCATAAGATTCCTGAGTGACTCACAGCGTGTTTTATTTCATCATGAATTTTCCGTGATTAGAAATATGTATCCTGAGAAACTTTCGTTATAACATACCTGAGAAGTCTTTTAGCAATGATTTTATTTCCTTATTTTATCGATTGGTAAGTATAATGGAGTGAAATTGAATGCACTCACTTCTTTTGCTTCAAATGAGTAATACACTTCTTGCCAAATCAAATAACAATAAAAATATCGAATAAGAGGTGTGGTGAGTTTGAGGATATAAAAAATTCAAATGTACGCATATAAGGAGAGTCAAACTGACGTAAATCATTACTTTTATGACACTGGAAGCTACTCGAGAGAAAAGCCGAAAGGGTGAGTTTTGATTAGCTTTCTTCATGGGCAATAGTATTTAGGACTATAAAATGTATTTCAAGCAAATAAATGGATTGAAGTTTTTATTGTTCTCTATTAAAGTTGTGCTGCTGGCTGCAGAAGGGAGCACTTCTATTCCATCGCGCAAACACACCCAAATGCGCGGGAAATACTTCAAGGGGTGAGTGAACGCTCTGCGATATTGAAAAATTTTTGACAAGTGATAAAATGCCGAAATAAAATGCTTTGATTAGGACACTTGCATATAAAGAGTCGACAAATATTCCCACACGAGAAATATTTGTGTGCCAATGTTACACATTCTTTCTTAGAAATTCTATTTGCAATTGTATTTCATTGAAATTGTTTGCGTTCTAGTTTGAAGACTCTCTCTTCGGGGACTTATTGGCACTTTGAGCACGATTTACGCATAGATTCAACTCGAGAAATGCATGAAAATGGTCTTCCTGGCAAATTGCGAGTAAGAATTATTTTTTGCAGGGATAATTCAACGATTCTAGCAGAGTTGAAAGCAATGCCGAAATGGCTTTTGGCACTGACAGTGTACATAAATAAGAAGAGCATTCAGATATTCGAGCAATTACAATTAAATTGAGAGTGGGTGTTACACCAGGAAGGGTTGCTCCTCACTTATGCTTCCAATAAAGTTCCCCTGAGTCCCGGAGGGCCGCTGTAAAATGTATCCCAATTCGCATAAACATACATTAAAATATGGTAATTGCTGCTTGAGTTAATGGTTTAATAGAAATTACATGTCGCATGCTGAATCATAATGAAAACTTCAACACTTTGTAATAATAAAATGTGTTTGTCATCAGACAAAGTTTAATTAAAATTTACCACCTTACCACTTTCTGGGCAGACTTTTTCTTGCCTCGTGGCTTTGCGTATAATGTTGAATTTTGATTTGATCGCAAAAGTTTACGATTGGAAATTTTTGCCATTATGTATTTAGTGAGAGGAAGAAATTCTCAGAGACATTAAGTATTCATATCACACTTCCCGATGGCATGGTTAATTGCTTTCTGGTACAGCTTTACTGTTGTCATCCAGACATCATAAAGCGACGGCACAATGTTGATCATAGAGTGTTATTTACCTCACTCTGGATGAATATGATTCATTGATTATCGTCCGCGTGCGAGAAGGAGAGTGAAGTTTATACATACTTTTATGTCCTCCCAGAATGTCCAGAATTGTCGGAATCAGGATGTGTGTGTGTCTTCTAATCCGAATGTGTGACAGTAACATGTGTTCCTGTCGTCAAATGCATGCGTCTCAAATATTCCAGGCATCTTCTTCAACCCCTGAAGAGAGTGTTATTGAAACTATCCGTTGTACTTGATAGCTGCTTCTGAAATCAGCCAAATGGCTACAATTTAATATGTTTCAGAGGATTGTCGATTTCGATATGTGTAGTTGGGTGTCGTAAAATTTACAAATTGACCATATGAGGTTGGTACACTGATGAAAACGGGTGGTACAATTGATGTTACACGAATATGTATTTATTGCGTAGAAAGATTTTATACTTCTATTGTGTGTATCTTGTGTGAAAAGTCTGAATTTTTGTGCAAGTATTTTCTGTCTTCCTTTTCGAACAGTGTTAATTTGTATAGGTAGTCAACCTATAATTTTATCGCTTCATGAAGGCGCATTTGAGCAGTGAGCGACTGCCTATCACATGGTCAGACGATGTAAATATGAAGTTGTAAATTCTCATATACGTTTATTAATTCCAGACACTGCATATGAGGAATATTCAAGATGGGCTATTTCCGAGAATTCCATCGACACTCAAAATCATCCATGGACACTTCTATTGGTTCAATTTTGCCATCCAACATGCGAGTAAATATTTTTATTATCGCCCAGAATACAACTTTTACAGCACTTTTGATTGCAGTAGTGTCACATACAATGCGACAATCAATATTTTAGCACTCTCTGCACACGAAAAACTATAAACTCCAAGCAATATCTTAATCCAAGTCATTTTATATTGGAGCATGAACCCTTCGCAACAATTTTCTTTCAATGGAACTTTATGCTTTATCCGGTTTCTTTTTTTCGTTTTGTGCAAAGAGAAAATTGAGTTTCTGTTTCTCAGTGCAAAAAATAAAAACAATAATCACTAAAGTGCAGAGAACTTTAATGGTTATCTAAATAAATTACGGAGCTGCTTTTTGTTCTTGGTGCCAATTAAAATGATTCTAAAGGAGCAATTAAAAGGGTATAAAACTGTATAATAATTCTGGATCTCGACTCACCTCGAATGTTATAAATTTTTGTTCCACTGGCGCTTCTGGTGGATGCCTTTGGACACAGAAGGGATGTCATATTTTTATTATCGTTAAATTTGCAGAGAAGTTCCACCCGACACATGGCTTATCAGAGAAAATGGGGGTGTTTTCATTTTCGGGGACATTTATGTAAAAATAAATGTATAAAATTAACCAAATGTGGAGCAACATCTTCCAGGAGATACACTTTTGAGGTCGTAAAAGTGAATTTTAATTTTCGTTTTGGTCATAAAAGAAAAGGGGTTGCTGGAGTGAGTTTTCTCCCTCATCACGCTCTGAGCGACTTAAATATTTCAAATGACTTGGTTGGCTTTATATCAAGGAAAAATGTAGGAAAAAGTCGTAAATACAACTCTTCATTTCATAAATAATTCTATCTCAAGTCTCCAGAGAGTCTTATCAGGGTTTACCGAAGGAGATGATGAAAAAATGCTCAATATAAAACTCAATTTCGAGAGAATAAAGAGAATATTTAAGAAAGTGGCGGGAAAACAAATCAAAATTCACCCTCTCATTCTTTTTCCCTTTTTCCCATTTGCCTGATGTCAAAATAGGGCATTGAATGAGAAGTGAATTTTTTTTTCAATTTTCCTTCCAAAAAAGAAGCCAAATTCAAATGCACTTCTGCGTATACTTTTTCGCAATTTTGTGGTACAGTGAGTAAGAGTGCGGTTGTTTATGCAATACCGCGAGACACGCATATAAATTATTTTAATCGAAAAATCATACCGCATGTCAACATATGTGAACAGCAAATTTGATGTATGTGCCACACGGCTGAAAGGGTGGTTGACTCGCAAAATCCCCTCGGTGGCCTAACAACATACCCTCCGCCCACCGCCTACAGCCCAGGACAGAGCCCCAAACCACGAAGGTAGCAGCAAATAAAATATACGTCCCACTTGAATGGGTTATGAGCGCGATTACTCAAGTTTGCAAAAAAAGGGGGAATTGAACCCCTCTTCTGGCATATGCAGATTCACAAGGACTGCGCGATTTTCCTGTCTCTGCGGTGGGCTTGTCGAAGAAGATGAATGTAAAACCGACGAATATGTCACATTGAATTTTATCCGCGGAATTCAATTGAATCCTGCTTGAATCTGCGGCAGTGCGCTTTCCGCACAGGAAGCACGCTGAGCGACTCTCGAAGAGGATGGCACAGAGGGTAGAATCAATCAAACATTAAACTTCCGCATATGACATGCTCCCATTGAGATTGTGATGATAAAACGATTAGGATGAGATGAACTTTGGTGTAATCATTCTCCATGACAAACATTTATGGATGATTGCCTGCAACATACTCAATTCCTACCGCAAAATGTGTCTACACACTTGGAATTTAAGGTTCAGCATAGAATCATTCAATGGTACACACGTTAAGAATCATTTAGTTTTTTTTTTTCATTTCATCAGTTATTAAAATGATGCCTATAATATATGCGCTAGAATATGAGAATCAGAATTTATTGGCCTTCATGTTCTAACAAGAGCTCTTGACGTAACATTTTAGCGCTTACTAACTCTTGTACATTTTTAATGTTAACACCCTCCCTTGATGTTGCGAACATAAAATACGAGCAAATCCTTCGATCAATGAATTTGCGGTGGTGAGTGACAAAGGGTACTAAAAGTGGGTGTGCTGATGATGGAAGAGGCATTTATTGCAAGTGAGTCTCCATATCACAGTGAATTGCATATAATATTTGTGTATGCGAATAATGATGTATTTTATTGGGGCGATCCACACAAAATGAACACAAGTTGTCCTGGGGGGTGTTGAGAAATGCTAAGGGCTGTTTGCTGAAATGCTCTTGCAGCCAAATTGGACGCTCAAATGTATTTACTACTATTGCATTATTATCATGTGTCTTTAACGTTTATTTATGCAATATAAGCGCCAAGGCACTGGGAAGTGAGTGATGACTTTGAGGAGAGCACCTTGAGGGATACATTAAATAGTATAGCCTGTAACGAAACACTCCCATTTGAAGCATCTTTATGACACACTCTAATTCATGCACAATAATGTCAACTTAAGTGACTTTGTCCATTTCGATTAAGCACAGAGCTTATGTGAATTATTGCACGTAGTACAACTTGTCTTTGCAGCATTTACAACTTCAATCTCGTTCAAGTTTGTGCACAATTTTATTTAAAACACAGACTTCCGGCTAGAGTTTGAGACTCGTCTATCAGGAAATTTGGCATGTGGTTTGGAGAAGAGGTGTCTCTTTGTTGTCAAGTTGTCAACAACAGGAATTATGCATTCATTAGTTTCACATAGAGGCTTCAAACTAATGATTTTGGTGTTTCCCTATTACATAAAATACATTTAAATGTACATTAACTATTTCTGATTTGAGCGCCCTTTCGGTCCAACGAAGTATCGAGTGGCATTAATTATTCAAACGGATAACTTGTATTAATTACATGCATGCTCAATCGTAAAATTGCTCAACTTACCATTATTGCAAACATTGAACAGATAATTTGACGATTTGCCTTTCCATTAGAACTCATTGTAAGCCAATTTGCGACTGGATGGGTCAAATTTGTTCTCAATTCTTTCGACATTGAAATGATTGATGCCACATGCTCAATACCTGAAGCAATGTTCATCGATTTGACTTTGTGTGAAAGTGTATAATTCTACTTAGCATTGAACAGTATGGAGGATTTTTTTTCGGGAACCTGTTAATTAATGATGTAGCACAATCTTAAGTGTTTACTAGCCATTCGAAGACACCAAGCATTCACAAGTTGTTTATTTTCCACCGATTTCGTAACGTGAAAGGGTGAATAACATGCTGGTGATGGATTTAAATGGAGAAGTGGATCTTCGTCGTGTACACGGTGAGTGGTTCTTGTGAATTTTCAATGAACGCCCCTAAATGCAATAGTCAAAAATAGACAGATAATTGGCGAAATGACTTATGATCAATTGTCTTTTCCCCAACGATGCCTGAATAAATGGTGTGTTTGTGTGGCTATTTGGCAACGACACTCTTTGCAAACCAATTGTGGTCATGTGTCTGAGAATTCTCAAGAATTTTTTAAGGTGATGTGAAAGTAAAGTAGTTTTTCAATATGTGAATACATTAAAGCATTATGCATTGTTATTAATCTCTCGCTGGTTTGTGTCAGTTTTTGTTACTTGAGATTTTATGTTCCAAGTGCATAATGTATAGCATGTAATTGTCTTTTAAAACATCAACAATGTTTAAATTGCCTCACACACATTTTAAGTTATGACGCAAAAATTTGTGGCTCCCTTTTCATGGTCATATAACAATGTTTTGTTTTTCAAATTATCAAGTCTAGAAAGGAATGTGAGAGACCCGAAAAACATTACTTATGCAACGACCCAAAAAAAACATCAGAAACATCTCAATTACTTGTTGAACCGATACCATATTTAATTTCTACACTTCTATCATTGGCAATGCAGAGCAAGGTGAGATAAACGCGCATTCTTGTTCACAGAGTGGGGCCGATATGGAAATTTTGCTGTATATATAAAAATAGATGGAGAATGGCTATTGTATTGATGACGCCGCAGACGAAAACAACGCTGGATGGAGTTTTGTTACGTGCACAGAGAGCGGAACGCCAAAAAGCTTCCACAGGTGAGTCGCTGTGGAGTCTTTCGTGCACCTTCAGTCGATCGTAGGCACTCCGATTGATCGTGTGTCTTGAGGTTTCTCTCGGTGATCACGAAAATTGCTCGCAATTGTGCAACAATCTTCAAATTACCGCCCACGAGAAAGTGCGAACATTGTTGAGTGAGGGTGGATAGACATCTGCCAAAATGCTCTTTTCACTTTCTGCTCGTCTGAAATTGCGCCCAAAACAGTGAAGCTCAATCTCTTTTATTTTTTGAACAAAAGACTGAAGATACTTGACCTATACAGAGCTCTGTGTTGAGAAAACTTCTCAAGGACTGTGACTTATTCTTTGCTTGTGTACATGCATATATCGCCTCTTTTCAACACAGTGAAGGTGCTTGTAGTTTTCTTCCAAGCGGCATAACATTCAGTGGCTCAGGTGATAGATTGCGTTCTGGAATCTATCGAAGGGTAACACTTTTACTAGAATCTCAATGCATTTTCTGTGCACTGTGGAGATATTTTAGTGTGATAGTTGATTGAGGCGACTTGATTGCGTAAATCCAGCGATGGAGGCGGCTTGGCGTTTTCGGATTATGCTGCTTATGGCATTCGCAGTGATCTTGTTTGGGGACTTTTTGGGATATGGCAGTGTCAAGAGTGATCGCGCTCCGCCAAGGAGTACATCAAACCTGAGAGACGAGGATCCAGATTTACACATTGTCGATGGTAAGAAATGCAATTTTAAAATATCACATCAAATGTGATTATATCGAAATAATGTCAAAGCTATTAAAATGTAATAGTTGATGTTGAAATTCTGAAACAGTGGTCATTATGTGTCGAACAGTAGTCAAAATGTCATAAAATATATGTGTATTTGTTGTAAATACAATTTTCGAGAGTGTAATTTACCGTTTCCGGCAATTTTTCCTGCTTACTTCCAATCTCAGATGAGAGCAATAAAGAGCAATTTTTCACAACTTCTCTATCAATTAAAGAGTTTCTCAGATTTCAGTCCACGAGAACTTCTAGTGAAACTGTTCACAGAAATAATTGCTTTATTCTTAAATCTTTAATTGCTTTCTTAATTCATTCGTAATGACTAGTCTGAAACTCATTTAATTGATATCGGCTGAGAATGAGATAAAATTTCAATGTCAAGCTACATACATATTTTAGTTTTGATTCCGTATTCTTCTGATACTCAACTTGTTTAGCGACTTTGGTTAAGTGGAAGTGAATATTAAATATTGTAAATATGCTGAAATCGATTGGTGTCTGATTATAGATTGTATGTATGTATTTACAGTTTGTTCATAGGTGCGTTATTTTTTTTGTTTGAGAAAAATTTCTTGGAGTAAAAGCCAAGGTTAGCAGAGTTTATTAGAGCTGGGAACCCCAACTCTGCTTTACCTCTGCGATTTTACCTGTGGTTTCTTTTCTATTTTTATACCTCATGCACGGTACGATTTTCCCAAGTTAATTGCACTTTTCGTCTCACGTTTTGCATTGATATTGCGAAGTGCAGAGCAGAAGATTGATTCGCGCAGAGTGACCTCCGTGAATGTCAGTTACCTCGCTTATGGCGCGAATCCGAGAGACTGGTTTCCACGATTAGGCACTTCCTACAGATCTCGAGTGGTTTCTCATGACACTGCATTTGCTCGTCTTCCGCAGGCACGGCGCTCAACATCCTCGACAGTTCGACAGAGCAGAGCCACACGGCGACCACGTATCAGATCTCGAAGAGGAAGCTCACGCAGACCCTGAGGGAGTCCTGTCTGCCCAAGATGCTCTGCGAGATGGCGGCCAGGCCGAGTTACAACCTGAGCGATAGGGAGCGTGATCTCCTCACGCTGATCAAGTAAGCATGCCCTCGGTATCCACTGACGCCAGAGAAATGCCATGGAAGTGTTATTTATGACACTGTGTCTTGTCCAAAGTAACATAATCACTTTCACTGCGAGCCTCCACGTCGATCACATAATACGCGGAGTGTTTTGTGTAATAAAGGTGAGAGATTACGTCTCTATGTACCCTCGGAAATGTACATTATATGAATTGTTTCCATCCATGGTGACTTTCTTTGGCCAGTGCCGCATTTGCTATATCATGAAGTTTAACGAGGTATTTTTTCCTATCTTATCTGGCACAAGATCTGAATTTCAACTTTTTAGTAATCAATACTTGGTATAAATTTTTGGCCACGCCTCTTTGAAAAGAAAATTCACTTGTCAGTGAGCATGGAAATTCCGGAAGTAATTTTGCTATTCTCCTCTTTTACGAAGATCTTCGTGTAAAGTAGGAAAACTCAGAAAATCATACCCAAACCAAGACCTTTACCTTCCGCAACCTGCCCTGTATCGAGTATAGTGTAAAAAAAATAAATGGCATTCGTGCATTAACTTCTGCTTCTCTTTGCAGATCCACAACTCTCACTCTAGCCATGGCCGTATCGCCAACTCGATGGCACTTTGCCGCTCATATGGGCCAACTCTTGCGATCTGGCGACTCCCTGTCCGGCACAATCGGATGCTCACAGCTTTGGCCACAATGTCCCTTCAGCTCCCAGAAGTTGTTGCAACTGAGCTCGAAGGTGTCACTCAAATAGATGCCAATGCGTTTTGCATAACTCATGTGATGTTGCATGAATAATGGATGATCTAGTCTTGTGAAGAAACTTTCATTCATGCAAATTTGTTGATACTTCTGACTATCAATTGTTTTGTTAATTCTTTTAGATCTGCAGGTCAAAATAGGATGTAAAATTTTTTGTAATGGAAATACTTTTGTTGTACAATAAAGTGATTTTTAATAAAATGACGAAAAAAAATTCGCAGTTGTTTTTCTCGTTGTGGAAGAAATTGACCTAAAATCTTTCCATCGTCTGCAAGGGTGTAATAAAAAGTTGTGGTCTTTTTGCCAATTTCATCGTAATTGCAAAATTGCAATTATTGATTGCAATCCAGCACAAATATCAATCTGAATAAGTGAATGAAATTATGAATTGCAAAAGAAGCCATAAAGGTGCGAAAGTTGCGTATTTACATTGATTGAGTGCTGGGAAAGACTCTTCCATCAATGAAGTGTGTTTTATTTAGATGGCCAAGACCAATCTTGATCAAAGAGAGTGAAGAATAGAAGTAAAACTATTATTTTTTCAATCGTCTATTCAAATTTGTGATTTTATAAAGAGCTGGATTTGATATGATTTATTTTCATTAAAACATTTTTAAAGTTTTCTGTGTACACCCTTGAAGAGAATTTCCGAGGTAATTTCACTCATTAAAATTTACGTTATCTTTGATTTAATTTCGGCAAGGCGGACTCGTTTTGCCCTTTACCTTCATCCCATATAGCTTAATTTTCAAGGTAATTCAAAGAATAAATCTTTTTTAAAAGAGTTTATTTGTCGAAATGGTTAAAAAGAAAATTGGTTTCATTGATCTCACGATCGTATAACAATTTTTATAACTTCACTTTGCGAAACTGCGTACTTGCAGGCGTTACTATGGTTTTCAAATTCAACCGTTGATTGTCTCTAAAGTAAGAGTTTTTTTGTGGAGATTTTCTTTCTCCAGAAAATATGTCATTGAATATTTTTTTTGAAACCAAAAAGCTCCCATTGAAAGTGAGCCATGTGTTTTATTACTCTTATTATATTTATCATATCTCATGGTGGTACTTTCGCGGTGAAAAAGAGTGGCAATAAGGTGAGTGAAAATGGGCAGAAATTGTGGTTTTAATGTCAGTGGCATATCACAATCTAACGCAAAACACCCATTGTCATAAATTCAGATGCAATTATAATGTAGAAAAAAATTTGAAATCAGCGAATGGCGCTGATTTCACACTCTTCTTCCGATTTTCTCAAATGAGTCTCAGTTTTTTGTGTTCCTCGTGGCTTTACGGAATTGCATAAGAGAAAGAGACTTCAATTACTTCATCTGTGCAGTTGGAATTGTGTGTGCAGCGGACTAGATGATGGCTGTCTGGGGATTCACTTGGGCGCGATGGGGGCGGGAGAGGGGGAGATATTGCCCATTGCATGTGTCTCAAAGTGTTTGCAGCGCTAATATTTGCAACACATTATGTTGCATGCATGGCTGGTGTTCCACTCTTTCCACTCACGTGGGATTCTACCTTGTCGTCACCCAGCACACGGGTTTATAACATGAAAACGAAAAGTTCATTTGACTCTTGTTGTAAATCAAAACATATTTTCCACTACTATGATTTCAACCTTCTCAAGATCGCATGCATTTTGTTCCTTTTAGCCTTTTGCGAAAAACATGCAACATTAGTGCTTCCTGGATAACAAAAAAATACCTTTTTTTACCTAAGCATTAACCTGACACACCGGCGGAATTGACTATTAAACCGTGAAAATACTCGGAGCTTAATCGATACATAAACAACTCACGTTTGCACTAATGTGGCGATCAATTTGAGGAAATATCGCCTCTTCAGCTGCATCAGGAAGTTTTCACTTTCCTCCAGCATGCAGATCTCTCGGCTGCAAGCAACGGAAACCATTTGATCTACTTTCAATCATTTTCTTTTGACCCAACGTGGAATACATAATCGACATTCCTCTCAGCTCACATACGAGAGATGCAGAGTATAACCCTGTATCATGAATTCCAACGGCAAACAACACATAACTATGTATCTTCGGGTGACGACGTAACAGTTACCAAAAGGCCTCGTCCAATGCACGTCGCGGTAACTTTCACTTGCTGAATGCTCCAAAACTTTACCACATAGAAAATACTAGGATGGAGGGTAAAAGACTCGGCATAGCGTTTGAATTATCAACTGCACGGTTGCTTTATATGTAAGTTTGAGCAAATTGTAGCATAATAATTCCTCTTTTCTATATCTGGCATAAATTTCAATACAAATTTTGACAAAGCGGCTAAGTTTTCCTTTCATTGGTTCTGTGCAAGACTACTATGATTTACTAATATTCAAGCTTCTCTCCAAACTATTGGTCGATTTTTCGTAGGAGCAATGAATTATAGATAACCGTCCCTCGTGAAAGCGCCGAGTTTGCCAAACGAAAGAAGTGCTGCGGCTCAAAGTGAGGTGCTGTTTCAGACCAATCTCAGTCACTCAGTGAGCTGCCAATGATCCACAAGACGTGTGCGTTTCCGAGCCTGAAAGCTCAGTACCTGTCCATCAACTGACGCGATTGTAATCCACAGTGTTGCTAATTAGGAGCATTTTTCTGCCGGAGAAACACCAAAAGAAAGTGTTTTGTGAAGAATACGATATCCAAAGAGTGCAATCTACGTGACAAATATCACAGTCATTTCTGCGAGTGCTTTCATTTATTTTCCCCAACAATTGTTGAGCTAAATACTTGTGATTGAGTGGCTCTTTGTGAGAGTGTTGTGAAAGAATAATCATTAAAAATGAATTTCAACAAAGTTTTATCATCCTGTGTGGTGCTACTCATCGTGATATTGGCTATGGATTTACCCGATACCGCCGTGGCGCAAGCTGAGCAACCCCTTTTCGAGCTTCCAGTGCAATTAGTTGGTTTTCCCGTCATCATTATGGCTGTGCGACTCACAAATTTCGTGAAGAAGTTAGCATATTCTCTCAATCCGCGTAAGTGAAATGCTTGAAATTTTTCCCGAAATTATTTAACTTGACCTTGTACAATTGTTTCTCAATGCATTGCAAAATTGTGACACAAGATGAGCCTTCGCACGAAGAAGGCTCTTCAACGGGTTTGAGCCATTTGGGTTCACTTCTTCGAATAGCATGAAGGCAATAAAAAGTCGTTACATAAAGAAATAACAGTTAATTGGAGACATAAAGCCACCACCTTTCTTTTCTTACAAATCCTAATTTCTAGCACAATTAGCACGGAAAACATATTAACATCGTCTGCGGTACTTTTACACTTTTCCATTTTTTCTCGTTTTTTTGTCTTTTTGATACAGTAGTTATGCTCGGCATAAAATTGCTGCGAGAGAGAAAGCACTTCAAAAAATGTTTAATGTGATTAATTATGCTGGAAAAATATGATTTGGTATGTGTAAAGTCAATGCGAGAGAGACTAAAATGCTAATGAGCATTGCTTTAACAATGTTAGCTCCATGAAACTGGGAAGGCAAATTTGACACTAATCAAAGCATTAATAGCATGATTGAATGAGGCGCTAAGCCATGAAACTCTCATTTCCCAAACACTCTTGCAGAAACATATCAGTCGCGCACTCGACGCTCCGTTGAGCACGCGACTTCGGGGTCTTATGCAACGGCGGCCATCGACGCCGTCCTGGCGGAGAAGAGGATACTTTCGGAGTTCGGGCCGAAGGCGTGCGTTCTCGAGGAGCCGTGCAGGATTCACGCATGGAAGGCTGTGCCAGGAGAGCAGCCCGACTGGGACGATATCTTGAGGTAATCCTAAATATAATTTGAAAGACGACTCAATAAAATATTCATAGTTTCCGTGTTACATAAGTCGATGTCATTATGTTGCCGACAAATGAGTGTTTTATGCAAATCGGGTATAAATAGTGGATCTTCTGTTGAATAATATTCGGAAGTGGGTCGATCATTCGGAAATTTGTGTCGATTAAATGACCAATAAATGTTTTAATGTTTAAAAACTAATCATTTATATTTCTATATATTTTTTATGGTCTGGAACTTTAGTTTGAATTTCTTTCACTGTGTTGTTTCTAAAAACTTTAAGAAATCTGCATTTTAAAGATAGTTTAAAGAAAGTTCTTGTCAATCTAGATATATTTATATATTTATAACTTAATTTTTTTTTTCTCTTCTTCCAGCAACTACAAAGTCCACAATGTTGGAATGCGCCAATGGTACCTGCTCTCGGTCTTCCTGGGCGATGTCATCAGGAGTCCGAACCTTTGCAAGCAACTTGCCAAAAGACTTGATTGTCATCGAGAAAGCCGAGAATTTGCGTGAAACTAGTCAGTGTTGAGAATCAATTGGAACTTTAGCTGTAATGTTTTTCGCCCAAAAAAACATCGTTTTTAAATGTATGAGTGTTGCAAGAGATCTTTTTTCCTCTGACCTTTCTGGGTAACCGTTGTCATTACATATTTCGAAATCTCAACAATCGAGACTTGAGCAAGCAAGTCAATTGAGCTTTGGATTAAAAGCTCTGGGAGTTGAGGTAAAAACTCACCTGTTTTGCGCCTGAAAGTCTTCACAAAGCACTCTCACTTTCCGCTAGATGTTGCTCATGGCATGATGAAAGTGAATCTCGCGACGAACCTGAAGCAGGTCACCGGTGAATTTCCTCCAGCGATTTTCTTCAGGTGCACAATTGTTGCTCTTTCGCAATCGTTGTTGGCTTTTCTGGTTTTGTAGAGAAGAATCATGTGAAAAAAGTGCAATTCGGATTTTATGCAGCGCATAGAAATGTAAGATCACATGTTTGGGTTATTCCAGTTGATTGATTAGCACATTCTTCGTCTGATTGCTTATTTTAATCACACTCGTGAAGAAGTATTACACAATTGTTCGGTGATATTGGTCATCGGCGAGAAAAAGTGAAATTTCGGTACTGAAGTGTGACGTCATGTGGGTTAAAATCCTGGTAAGAGACAAAATTAATGGCTTGTTTTGCGTATGACCAAAAGTCATACTGAGAGAGAAGAAAGTGTTTTCGTGGGCGCGAGTGAGCAAATAATGACAAACACGGCGTCCATCGACTTTCATCAATTCTTCATCAATGCTGCGCTGCTGTTGAAACTGGGTCCAGCTGAATTGCAAATTGTCCGGCCTGACCTATGCAGGAGTTGCATTAATGATAACATTTGGAAGTAGGTTGATGGTTGTGCGAGATAAAGTTATATCATTTGGTCGCTTGTAAACAAAACGAGATGTGCATAAATCCAGTGTAATCGAGGAGGTGAAAAATATCTCACGCGCGAGTCAAACACCTTGAGACTTTCACAAAAACATACATGGGCAAAAGTGTATCGGCGGAATGGGCTAAATTATGCATGTATACGATGGTTTGCGGAGTATACAGTTTCACGATCTGGAAGAAAGTACATCTAAAAGAGCCTCACGTCATCCCCACTTAATTCATTTCTTCTCCGTCAGTCTTTTTGCCCACAAAATCGCAAGCCCAGTTTCAATAGTCGAAACACACGCCAAGAGAATAGATGCATCTCGTCGTGGACTGACTGTAAGTGATCTCTCTCGTTGTGCATGCTGAAAATTCCGTGAGAGTGTGAAGAAAAGTGCGAAAGCGAGGAATTGACCAGTGAAAACACACAACGGTTCAGTGAAATGAATTGAAGTGCTTTAGGGGAAAATGTTCCGGTTCCTCCTCGTTGTGATTTCCTCGATTTCACTCTCCGGAGCGATTCAGAGTCCAGAGAATATCAGTTCAAGGTGAGATATATTCGCTGGTAGACCGTTAATTTACCTGACTGTGTAGGAGATGCATTTTCCGTGAAGAACAGAGCATTGCCCCGGCATGGGATTTGCATAAATTAATTCACATCATTTATCACGTAGTCATGAGGAATGCACGTTCATGAAAGTTTCAATTGCGGGTAAAATTTCAATGAATCATATAAATAGATCATTGGATAGTTTTCAATTTTCTTCAATAAGTTTCAACATTGGTTTCAGCTTTCAAAACACATTGTATAAAAAGAGAGAATACTAAAGTAACATTATTCTGATAAGCATTTATTTTTTGAGGCTTCACTTAGTGTATGAAAATTTAAAAATATCTTCCAACGCAATGAAAGTTGACTTTTTCCTAAATACAATATTTTAGATTTTCAATTTACATAATTATATTTATTGCGGAAATATTTGTTATTAGTTTTTGGGAAAGCAATAGCTAAATTTTTGACGAAATTTTCAATTTTCACAATTTACTCAACATCATCAGACGCAGTCAAAATACGGTCAACTTTTTCCCCGATGACACCAGAGAGAATTACAACACTGCACACGGTGTTAATGCCAACGATGTCTCGCCATTCCGCTTCCAAGATGATCAGGGGGATTTGAATCAAAATGAGATTCTGGTGTCACCAGCTCAGAAATTTCAGCAATCGCCATACCAGAGACCGCAATCCCCGTATTACTCGTCTCAGTATGCTAATCCCGCCGTCACCCATAATCTCCGGCCAAACCCCTACGCCGGCTCATATGGGTACTACAACCCCGACCAGGAGGACAGGGAGGAGGGTCGTCCTCAGACACACTATCCCTATCAGCAGAGGCCTCAATTGGGGCCCAACTATGCGGCTCAGTTCGCCAGCTACTATCGTCCCGGCGGCGTCAGGGCCAACTTTCCCGGCAACTTTCAACAGGTGGGCGGAAGTCCACCGTATGACAACAGACGACCACTGGCAGATGTGGGTGTGCAGTTTGGGCAAGCCATCGAGAACATTGCGCGCTACGACGATTTGCAGTGTGTGCCGAAAATACTTTGCCAAATGGTGGGAAATCCCAACAGACAATCCAGCCTCCCGTCTTTTCTCAGTGCACCATCGCTAACAGCGTGAGTTACTCAATCACATCGCGAATTCCCACGAAACTCATTGAATTCCTCTGCAGTTTAATTTCAGCACTTCCTTCTACATCCCCGGCACTGATTTTTGGGCGTGCAGCACTCCTCGGTTTCAGCGGCGGTGAAAGTCGATGCGATTCCGCGTACCCGAGGTGTCCCAGAAATGAGGTAATCATGCCCGAATTACTCACCTACAGGCCATAGATAGCAATTCGAAATGCATATACGAAAGTGAGATCACACGCGCAAATGATTGCAGAAATTTATTCAATAGCAAATCAGACACTCTTTCATCGCCAAATGGCAATCGATGGCCATGGGTTGGGCAGTCAAACTATGTGAGACTGCGAGCGCGATATGAATGGCACTTACCAAAATTTTTATAGTTCAGGTTTAACGGAGAATTAATGAGTCCGATTGCTATCAAACTTGTCAGCTCAGAGAATTTCGTAACCAATTAATTTACATAAGTAAAAAGTGTTTTGTAATTGCAGGATGAAGTTCTCAATTACCTCAATAATCATCGAGGAGGTTTCTTCAGGTTTTTCAACGGAGGAGCGAGTTTTGGCGAGGACCTGCCAAATTACCAGCAAAACTATAGACCAACCTATCAACAACAAGGAAATTATCAAACCCCGTCATATCAGCAAACCCAGCAGCCAAGTTTTGATTTGAACTCTTTACAAACACTACTTCAAGGAGGCAGTCAGAGTCAAGGCATTAACTTGAGCAATCTAGGACTCAATCAAGGTTCCAACACCATCAATCTAGGCAGTTTAGCCTCACTCATCGGAGCAGGCGGTGGAGGTCAGAGTTCTGGAGCTAGTACTTTAAGCTCTTTGAGTTCTCTGGCATCCTTGATCGGAGGATCTGACAGTCAGAGTCAATCAAGTGGTTTGAGCCAACTCGCAGGAAATCTTTTAACTGGATTAGTTGGGGCTCGATTTGCTGGAAGATCAAACACTAGGAGAAGAATCAGTAAACGACACATTGATGACAAGCTTGGTGAAGGCTTCAACAATAGTGGGGAGCTGAATAATTTACTGAAAAGCTTTTCAGAACAATCAAAGCCAGATGCTAGAATCACAAGCAAGAAAAGGAATTTGAATGATGAATTAGGAGACTTGAGCAATGTTAAAGTTGATCAGAAGAAGAAGAAATATCATGGAGAGGACGTGAAGAAGGATTATGTGAAAACATTGCAGAAGCTATTGAATACAGAATCTCGGATTGTCAAGTTGGATACGAGCAAGGAGATAAAGGCTCAGGATAGAATTTTCACCAGCGGCGAGAGTCTTGAAGCGGAGGATAGGATTATGAATATTGCTCAAATGCCAAGTATTCATCAACTTACTACTTTTAATCCCATTGCTTTTCCGCAAGAGTACCTGTACGTGTCATCAGATGAATCTAATAGGGTTCCAAAGTTGGTCAGCTTTGGTCCTCCATCAAGTCTGGAGTTTCCGAATCAGTTTCAATTTGAGACAAGTGAGCTGAATTTACCACAGAAATTCTTCCCGGAACCATTCCAAAATTCAGACGGAATCATTCTGGACATACCTAAACCTCTACCCTTAGAATACTACGATCGAACGAAGATGATTTTTCCGGATAGGACAGGAACGGGAAATTTGCGTTTTGATAACGAATTCTTTGGATCTGAGAATATTCATGGCAATCGTTTTGGACGCATTTTAACTGGTCTGAAGAGACCTCAAATCGGCACTCATACAGGATTTGCCGGAAATGGCGCTAGCACAATTACGTACAGCAATGGGGACATCCTTGTCTTTCATCAAAATCGTTTGCAGGGCTTGCAGCAACAATATCCAATTAATTTCCACGGTCAGAATTTAGCCTCTACCAGTCAAAGCTACCAATATCCTCAGGTTAGCAGTACTTATCCTACTAGGAGTGACAGTGGAAATATTTACGTCACAAATTCTCTGGGAGTCAATGAGTACTACATTAATGCACAGGGCCAGAAGATTCGACTGTGAGAAAGCGTGGAAAGAGAGCTTCTTATTTAATAATTTATCATTCCCAAGAGTGTGGAAAACTCATGTCATCTGCTGTCAACCCTGAAAGCTAACTAATCCACCACAATGATTCAGATTTCACAGCAAACTGTAATTTTAGGGAAATAAAAACTTTTTATACGAAAGAGCAGAGAGTCAAGAGGTCAGTTTGCGTAATTCTCGTGATCTATTTTCGTATTGCTTTACTCTGTCAATGTTGGGTATCTCAGATGAGTCATTGCGCTTTTTCTGGGAACTCCATTGACTTTCACTATCTATAAATTGGTGTCTTTTAATTTTCAATTCGCTAATAAGTTGTGCAAATTTCACTTTGTTTCACAATCTCCTGCAGGGGGAGTGTTAATTACAACTACGAATGAAATTAGGAAGTGCGAAAAATGCACTCTTCTACTCCCGCTTGAGGGATGAATTACAATAATTGTCGAACAGACATCAAACGTTGAATGCTCTTTGGCAACTTTTCCCCATTTTCACACATACACACAAGGCGATTTTGTATGGAAAATCCACCCTTTATCTTGGTGCGTTGAACGGTGTTTTGATGCTTTCACGCTGCATTATTGGATATTAACCCAAACTCCCTCGCTGGCAACAAAGTGGAAGCATTTCCATTTGATGTGACGCCGCAATAGAGGCACGGATAAATGAGGGAGCCCCCAAACGGTGTGCTATATGAGGTGTTCATTTTGGCGCGCATTATGCACACGCCAATATCGCCAAGTGGCGAGAGAACATGTTTCAATGACTTGTTCATTTTGTGGTGAGTGTGTGAGTGTTAATTAAAATTTCCACAATGCAAAATTTGATCCGAAGTAAATTAATTTCTCGTGCGTCGATTTTTTACTGCATGCACACATGAAACGCCTTTCACCTCCTGTAAAAATCATCCGACGCGATCTGGACGGATTTTTCACCCTCAATCTGCAAGATGAGAGATGAGATTAACTTATTGTGTGGCAATGGCAATTATTATCTGGGGGCTCCATTGTGATGTTGTATGATTTTCTGTGATGGCCAACAACCGGACACGTGGCTTCTTAAACGGAAATAATCGTTCAGTGTCAAACGTAGATGTCACACGAATTTTCCACCCTCTTCGTGTTTCGTTACTTCTTTTGAAATCCTGTCTTTTCAATCCCTCCCGCCATACACATGAAAATGAAGCAATTTGATGAGTTGTACTTTTCTCCGTGTGCTCACACGAAACACCAAATTGATTTTAAGGATATCCAAACTATTCACCACGGAATGTCGATAGAAAGAACCCGATAAGACAGCATTTTCCATTTCCCGTAAGGACACAATCAATCAGAGATAAGAATTACATTAAATTGCTAACAAACAGTCGACATGGAGCAATATTCTCACGCTAAGTTCATATTCCAGTGATGTTTGATTGGTGTGTCAAATTAATGTTTGATAGATGGATCAAATTACGACATGAGTTTGAAAAACCACCCGTGACAATTGCGTCATATTTTGAGCCGGGCCGAGATTAGGGGTTGAGAGTTCATGTGGCAATTGATAGAGCTGCTGAACATCGACCGCAACATCAGTGCTAATGAATTCATGCTTCGCGGGGTTGAACATCACGCAGAAAGCCGATTGTCAATCAAAGGCATGCGAACACCAGCCATTTGATACCCAAAGTAATGACGAAACCATGTACTTCTAATGTGGGAAAGGATTTTTACAAAAGAGGATTTGATCAATGTGAGGACATATTTGAATTTAAACATTTATTTCTCTATCAAAAAATTCAGCAAAATTGCCAAAATATTGTAACATATAATACAAAATATAATTATAATATCCAACGTATGGTATTTATGTGTTTCTAGACAGTCAATATCGAATCATATTCAGATTTGTTTTAGTTTGCAATTGCTCTTTATTATACGAAGGTTTAAAAAATGTATGTTTTGAATAAAAACAAACTCTTTTTCCTTATATTTACTTTAGAAATCCCAATAGAAAATCGTTAATTGCTCTTGGTTTGAACTCAAAACAGATTAGAATAAAAGGAATATCTTTGGTCTCTGTCACATTATTTTGTTGGAACTCTTTGTATTTTGAGGGGAAATATTGTGAAAATAATAACACTTCATTGGTATTATGTCACGCACCAATAAATAATTGCGTTAAGACTAACCCCTGAAAGCCCTGAAAGTGAAAAAGAGAAACAATGCAGCACCCCTTTTGGACTTTGTGATGCGTGTCAACAGAGAGTCTGATGAACAGGAGGTATGGATAGGAGTAGCATTTCAGCGATTATCTTCCCATTTGATCACAAATGACACAATGACAATGACACTATTTTTCCCACTAACAACACACTGGACAATGGAGGTGGAAACTTTGGTAAGTACTCCATAATGGGATATTTTACCTCAATACAGGATGTCAACCGTTGAGACCTTTGTGATTTCTCACCAGGACCAAAAGAGCATTGAATGAGATCTCAAAGTGGGACAGATGGCGGAATCAGCTTCATTAATTAGGCCACCAACCTGTCCTTCATCCGTGGTCAGATAATTCACTACGATGTAACTTACCTACATTCATTTCATCGTGAAGAGCAGCGGGGTAAATTGTATTGCGAAGACTTCTAAGCAAAGTGATTTCGTCATAGGGGATGAGAAATTAATAAAAATCAAGGATTTCTCCGCAGAAACTATACTCGAGTGCCACCAATCATTCCAACTGCCATGAATGTCACATTCAGACGAAGAGTAATGAGAATTCGCTCCCAAATTTATGATGTCAATGCCCATGGTAAATGTGCAATGAAGCTTTCATGGCACATGGAGACACATGTAATATTCTTGTCCGATGCACCATCTTCCGCAGATGATTCCATCCTTCTTGCGTAATGAAATATCTCTGGTATCTCATCCCTTCCGCTTCGCAGCAAGATATTTCTTCAGGGGAGGGATTATCGAAGATTGAACACGCAGTTTTTTTTGCCAAGGCCGGGATTCCGATAGGTTTTGCAATTCTTATTAAAATAATTCACCGCTAACAAGGCGACAAATATGGACAGTGAGAGTCAAATGCGGGAAAAAAATTTTCTCTACATGGAAGTTCATGTTAAATTCAATCGTATTTCATGCAGAATTGTGAACTTGACGTTGAAAACACTGCCAAGCTTAAGCTCTTGGAGTGGAAAAGTTCCTCTCGCATACATTTTCAGAGCGGCAAATCATATGGGCAGTGAGCATGTGGAAAATTAATATTTTACACAACTATATACAAACGTGTGTATTTCGCCAGTGTGCTTGTCATGAAAAAAGAGAGATATTAAAATAAATAAGCAGTGTTTACATTGGCAACAAAAAGGAGAGACAAACTGAACACGTGCAAATGTTTCAGAGTTCTTTGTCTCGGCTTGTCGCACAATCTAACACTCATACGAGCGCAGAAGTGCATATAAAATTTTTAAATTAATTCTGACGTTTTCCCACTATTAGTTCTCACATTAAGACGCGCAATTAAATTATTAATAGACTGCGTCCCATGCAATATCCACCGAGGAAGATGCGTTATGAGGCACAATTTATGAAGCAATGAATTGTGAAGAGTGTGAAATATAGTAATTGGATATTAAATTGCAAAATTCATCCGGGGGTGTAGATATTTGACAATTGATTTCTTTATCTCACAAAAGCCGAGTAGGAATACGCAATCATTTCTGCATTGCTTGTACCTTTTAAGGCAAATATTTACGACTAATTGAAATTAGCCAATCAATTAATATTTGCCGTAAGAAAGTGTGTGAGGAAGAGGGGAAAATGCAGTGTAAGGAATGCCAGGATTGTGATTTATTGCCATTTACTGTGTCTTCTGAAGGACACGTGTTATTTCATCCAAGTCTTCGTGCACAGCAAGAGTCATCAGTGAGAAATTGTTTCTCTGTCATCGGAGGAATGAGTCGAAACAGCTAAATTCCATATTCCATCAACTTATTTATTAATTTCCTCATTTTTCCGTAAAATTTCATCGCAACATCTTACCTGTGATAAATTAATTTGCTGTGAATGGACAGAATGTCGCGTGAAACCGCCATTTACTTGCCGCCTCCGAAAGTTCATCGGCTCTGATTCCATTCGTCACCGACACTAATTAATGGCAATTGCAGCAGGAATAGAATAACTCAGCGAAATATGGTGTTCAGGGAATAAAAGAAAAGAAAAGAATATCTCTTGGATTTAACATTTATTTCATTTCTTTAAAAAAAAAGAGCCATTATAGTAATATATAAGCAATTTTCTGAATCAATTTATGATTTGTATTTTACTTTTCGTGTTTTTAAATGCAAAATATTTCTTAAATGTATATTTTGTTTTATATATGTCGCATTATGATTTCTTTTTTTCATCAATATAAAAAGTATATTTACACTTTGTCGATTTTTCAAATATAAACTATTCTCAATTTTTTTTTCTTCGTTATAAAAGTGTAATTATATAATTGAATGTCGAATTGGGTCGTATAAATTGTGTCATTTTTATCTTACTCTCTTTTTAATCAATTCATTGTTAATTTTTTCTACACTTGTCCAAAGTATTTTTTTATGAGAATTTTCTCGCAATGTTGGCGTTTCTCATTTTTAGTGTAACAGAAACATAGAAGAGTATTTAAACTAAACAAATAAAATCATTAATTAAGAATATATTAATTGATAAATGCTTAACATTTATAGATATATTTTGAATTATATTTATAAATATTAATTGAGTTTATCAACATTTTGTAGTTTTTCGTGTCTTTTCGATTACGTTTCATTTTGCATTCAAATGAAGTGTTGTGAAAAAGATGTCACATTATCTTACACTTTGCAAAAGTATTGTTGATCTTCAAAGTGTACATAATTAATTTTACATGTTCTCGCAATATTATTATAGGAACGACTTTGTTGATTTCTCAAAATTTCTTTTGATAAAAAATGCAATCTAATTCTATTGGTGGTTTCAAGTGGCAATATATGTACAATTGTTGTGCCAAACAATATTTTGGGCTCTGTAAGAAAATGTGATCTGCTGGAAAAATACAACAAAATGTCAATTTATTGTTATGTTTTATGGATGATGTCACTTGACAAAATGTTCAATGAAATTTGCACAATGAAATGAATGTGATGACGAGTGAATCTTGCCGATTGAAATTGGTCCACGCAATTTTGATTCGCTAAAACGTCCTTTTCTCACCGAAAGAGCAAAAAGAAAATTCAAATGCACGGCAAATAGGTTCTTTTCCTTCAATTTAACAGAAATGATTTCTGCGTTTATCGTGATATTGATTTATTACATACAAAATAAACAAATTAAAAATTGGTAAGAAAATGAGATCAATGAATCACAGACCCGCTCTGAAGGGCAATTAAGACTAGGTTTAACCTAATTAAACTTATGGCTTATTTTCGCATATCTACTTGGCTATTTATATTCCTCCTTTTTTCAAATTTTTTTTTGCAATTTTCTTTACTCTTTTATAGTTTTATGCTGAGATACGTTATCCTAAGTAGAAATGACATTTTCCTTAATTAACGACAATTATGTTTAATGTGTTTTCTGATCTTCACCTCATTACATCTTTACTTCGATTCAATTTATTCCTGGACAATTATTTAAGTGTTTATAAAGTATTCTTATGCAAATGTACTTTCTTTTCTAGTTAATGTAGAAAAATTACCCCCAATATTCAAAGAAGGGTTTGACTTTTTGTTCCTATAGTTGAAGTATTTGTCAAGAAGTTGAAGCGGGATTTTGTTGGAAATTTACCAAAATTTGTCATCTAAATTCTATAAAAATCCTTTTTGTTTGGAATCACAAGAGCGAAAATTTGTCAAATTTGCAAAATTTGTTTTGCTAAAAACTGGTCATTTTGTATATTTTGCTGTAAATTTCCAACAATTTGAATAGCAATAGACAAAGACATCCACAGAATAATATGTTTTTCCATTTTAGAAATAAATATATTACTATGTAGTGTAGAGATAATTTACTTTATGCAGAGATGGAAAATTCCGGAATTACATGGTTGTAATTTCTGGCAAATATTCTCGTCTCTTGGGACTATTTAACATTACACTTTCCACTATTAAATATTCATCTTTTGTCACATTTTCCTTAAATATTGTTATCTTGTACTTTCTCATCAGCCCTTTGATGTGCAATTGTTGACTTTACGTCGCATCGTGAGACACGACCAAATCAACATCTTTGTACGATTTATGAAAATCAACAGATCAAAATGCAAAATAAAAGTTTTTCTCTTCATTATCCGTAAGTATAACAACGATTTGTTGCATACAATGAAACCGTTTCGTTTCTTGGGTCTTTGTTAATCAAAGCATCAAAATTCTAAATTTTTCAAAAAGCACTTCCTATAACGGAATGGGTTCTATTGTGGTTAACCAAGTGGCTGGATGAGTTTTTTAACGCGATACTAAAACATAACTTAAGATGGCCCAGGAAATTGAAATAATGGTAAAAGTAAAAAATTTGGGTTATTAGTTCATATGAAAAATAATATATTAAATGCTGTATTAGAGTACATTTATATTATGCATAATGCTGGGAGAAATTATCTATGAATATTCCAAAAAAAAAAAAATGCAAAAATGTCCCTTATTAATACACAATTAGTACAAAATAAAACTGCGAAATTTAATTTCATTATATGGATCAAAACATTAACTAACTGTCTACGTGTATTATTTACAAGAAAGAGCGGTCCAATTGCTAGCCAATCTCCTATGATGACACGTGGAAGGGTTATAGCATTGTTTTTATAGCGTAATTTTTATTCAATCGGAAGAAATTGTCTTCCAGGTGACATCATGTTGGACCGTAAATACAAAAAGAGATCATTCGAAAACTCTGAAGAACTGTACAAACTATAATCATTGCTGACACTTTAGAATTTGAACGTTTCACTTCTATCAACCGTGAGTCAAAATGGTCAGATTGCAAGAGATCCGTCAGCAGTTCACTAGTACCAGTCAGGGTAATTCGAATTGATTATAGTTCATAAGCCGAAAAAATGTACATTTATTCTAAAATTGATAAGAGAATGATGCAGTAAGTATTACTTAATTTTACAAAGAATATACATTGCGATATCGATGATTTTTCTTCTTTCTCATGCAATTGACAGCCCAAAAAGGAAATATTCTCTTCAGTTAATTACATATTGAATTGCTTTTCACTTTACAGTGTACCTCTGAAATCTCCGTTGTTAGAGTTTTACTATTGATTGATTTTTAGTGCCATAGTGTAAAACTGACAAAAACTTTGCTGAGTTTCTGCAAGTTTTGTTGCACACGAGAAATAATTGAATGCTTCGTTGAAATTTGTATTGCTTGACCAAGAGATGTGATGGAATAATTTATATGATTGACTCCAAAATAATTGATCTTTTTTTTTTAGCACATATTCCAATCCTTCTCCTCGGTCTGCACTGAGGAGCATAATTTGTCTCGTCTCTTCAAAAATACATATGCTCGCCAGTGCCTCTAATCATCCGTTTTGTGATCACAATGCAGCTTATTTTATTTATTACTTCAATACCACTCTTCTAAGCCTACTATAAATTTACTTATATTCCTCAATTTATCCTTTTGTCATTTATATTTGCAATAAGATTGTTTAAGAATTGTTCTCCTTTCCATTTAAATTGCTATACAATCCACTTCACTAGAATGCAATATATAAAAAAGTATGTTTATATGAGATCAAAGTTGTTCAATTTTTGCTTCTTTTTAAATCCTTTTCCATCAATAACACAATCGTAATATGTATTGTATTCTTTGGGGCTCTCAAGTATCTATTTTTGGCCATTTGTATCGTCTCTGATTTATGTTTTCTTCCTCTACAAAACTGTATCGATTTTTCACAATATTTACTCGATTATACCTTTTGCCTTGACAGAAAAAATGCAGTTGAACTGTGTACAAATTCTATCACGCGTCGAACGCTATTTGAAAATGTTTCAATGGACATTGTGGATTTAATTTCCTGCAATAAGACAAGTCTCCAAAAATGGTTAGAACTACAATGTAAATTTGAGAGATCCACAACGTGACAGTATCATTTCAAGTAAATCAGTCGTTTTGTTCTCAATTATCGTTTTTTTCCTCACTCGGATTTTTCTTTTTCGCCTTTTTTTTCAATCACAATGCGCTTTAATGAGCTTTTTTCTGTTGCTACGTAGAAACAAAAAAATGAAGACAGAAATTGGTGAAATTAATGAGAATGATGCTCTTAAATTGATGCATGGCTTTTACAAGAAATATGATTATGAAAAAAAATACAAACACGATTTGTTCGCGGTATCCAGAAAATATGTTTTGTCTTTCAAGAATTAGCAGCAATTTAGCCTAATTTAATTATTTACTGTCTCTGTAGTAATTATATGGTTTGTCTTTTGGAAATAAATAAAACAAGGGGGATAAAACATAAACGGACGCCTCAGTAAAAAATCATCCTGAAATATGTCAAAATGTAAATTTTCGTGTGTGTTTTCTTTCTATTTGGATGAATTGAACTGTACTGTATGTTTTTTATGCAAAATTTTCACGTCGTTTCAACAACGCTTCTTTTAAATCACAATCGCTTTGGGTTACAATTAATCACTTAAAAGCTACATTCACATTTTTGTCCTACTCACTACCATATGAAAAAGTTGTTATCTCCACACATTTTCACCTTTATCGTCATTTATTTATAAAACAACATTGATTTTCTTATATATTTAATTACACGATAGAGTATAAAATAGTATCGTTGAGGATTCGTCAATCGAACCTCAGGCAAATTTATCCACTAATACTCAAATATTGTTTACCTCATAATTTTCTTCCTCCTTGCAATGAAATATTTTGCTTACAAAATATATTTTCCTTCCATTTTTACGAAATATTTATAAAAAAAAATTATTACAATATTTTTTTTTAATGAATGGATGTAGTCAAGTATGCATAATGTATGCCATTTAGTCGTCGTGAAAATTTTATTCGCCAAATTTTCCAATCTTTACCTCTCTCCAAACGGTCCTTCTGGTTAATGGCAGTGTTGAAAATAATATCAGCGAATGAATAAACTCAAAATCGGTATCCGTTGAATTTTGTCGTGTTGTTGTCTTTTTGTGTGCTTTGATCGGTTTTTGTGCACGGAATTCATACGCCGAATATTCACCGCGAGGCGAATATTCCGCATCCGACCACGATAAAGAGGGCAGTTACCAAGGACCAATTGAAGCACTGCTCCTGAAAAGAAACCGATGATTTTTGAGTGTTTTCCAGGACGGCTAGTTGTGTGTGTGTGGATTAAAGTATTTCCGAGGTTAAGGCTAAAGGCAGAAGCAATTCTGACGCGAAGACCGACCATAAAAATGAGATATGTAAGTGGTGGAGACGAAAAACTATCTGTGGAACAAGTGTATTATCACAGGGTCACTTTTATGGGCCATTATCGGTGTCAAGAGTGAGAGATGAGCAAGGGCAGAGGCCGTCCCCTCAGATATTTCTAACGAAAGGGCGCCAACCGTGTGCCGAGGTCTAAATACATAAATAATAAGGGATGCAGAAAATAGACTGGGAATTATGATGAATTGCTATCCGATGCAATTATTACGAAATTTGTCTCTGCGAAACACTCTCTCGAGCCTCAGGAGTGAAACTCTCGGGGTTGAAGTGCATTTTTGGATGAGAGAAAATGTGTTAAATGGAAAATCAAAACGAACACACAACAGTTAACACACTCCATTGTTGACTCAATCGCGCCTCAACCCAAACACACCGACGGTGGTTGGAAAAGCCATTCTTGGGGTGATTTTTTTCTGTCTGCCCTCCACGAAGCATTGTCCCCAGATCCCAGAAAAACATGTGTAATTCGGTATTTGTTTACGGAAAAATTATTATGCGTTCGCGCGCTGCGTCTTTGATAAATTCAAAATATTTATGCAACACATTCACACGTGTGCGAGACTCATATTTATGAAAATATTTAGACAGCGACAAGTTCACGCACTCGGACGGGAGGAACAGTGTTTCTGGGGGATAAAATTGAAATCTACCTTTGGCTTGTCTTTTGGCGTCTCTGGCCCTGCTGCGGGAGATGATGGCAATGCCTTGCCTCTCTTGCGCTCTGGAACGCGACCAGGAAACTCTGTGAGTCGCTCGCGAGCCTCCAAGTGGTGAAAATGGTCTTGGAACTCATTCAGGCTACTGTCATGGTCGCTCGGGCAGTCATCCTCATCTTCGCCAGTGGACGTTAATCGAATTCTGAGAAGTGGAGAATTGTTGTGGAATATTGCATAGGAGCTTCTAATAATGAGATTTTCAATGACTAATGCAACTTTACCAGAAGGCGAACAATTGTTCTACTAATCTGATCAAGATCTCAATTTAGCGTGGGAAAGTGCGAGATCATTAGGAAGAAGGAAATATTGATAACTGATAAAGTCGCAAACTTCCGATTTTGAGATAAGAATGTAAAATTGTAAAAGTATACAATTACTAGGAAATTTTTCTTATACAAGTCAAGTAATCAGATAACATTTACCATGTTTTTTTTTCGTAAAAATAAATTTGCGTGAGTTCTAAATAAAAATTATACTTGAATCATCATTAATTAGGAGATGTGCGTGGAAAATTTAATTATTATGAAGCTGTATTTCATCTTAATGACTTCTTTCGTACTGCAAATGCTGCGCAAAACCGATCAGTTCGTCTTGTGATTGATGTTATTACGGAGAACAATTAAGTTGGACATTTCCTTACCGTCTAATTGGCAATCGGTGCTGATCGATGGGGTGCGATGGGACACGGTGCACTTCCTCGAGGGGCTGATGGGTGTAAGTTCTGGGCGTTCTCGGTGTCGATATTGATCTCGGGAAGAAAATCTCACCGTAGTGGCCGGAGGAGCTCTGGGCCATTGCATGTGGACTGCAGGAGGGGCTCGGCGGTGGCAGCGGAAATGCCGGAGTTCCTGAGCGTGGAGACAAAGCGAGGTGTAAAAAAGTGTCAGTGGCAGTAGTGAAAAATGTCCCCGAATTAGTTATTCATGGAAATTCTTATTGGCACGAAAACTGACCTATGAGTGTGGAAAGGAGTTGTGCAGACGCGATAAAATATATCTCGTGATATGACATGTTTGCGTGCTTTTCCCATTGTGGACATTTTTTCTCATTCGCCCTCCAAAGTGTAATTAATTTCGTTAATGACTCAGTTTGTCTCCAGTGTGAGTGATAAAATTTGTCTTTGTGCACTCCTTTAGCCATCCTCGCTCAAATATAATTTTATTACTCACCCAGAGTGTGATGAAAAAACACTTTCTTCTTGATCATTTAATAAAATTAAATGTGAGACGCTCCTTGATTTTAATGAAATTCCCTCTTCCTGTGAAGACTGGTCTGTTTTTTGCAAGCCAATGCGAGATGGACAGTATGTCACTCGCCTAATAGACTACTTCATATGCAAATAATTGTGTGGCTAGAGCACATTTAAATAATTGACTTGCACCATCAATTACACCGCATTTTGCCTCAGTCTCGCTGGGAGCTTGTATGTCCGTTGGGGAAATGGTCAAATACGCAATTTGAAAATCATGTTGAAACAATTTTCTTTTGCAATTTTCGCCGATTAAATATTTAATGGGCCTTTTATGCACACTGCATTAGCCACTGTATATCTTTGCTTGTGCACTCCGCAGAGTTAGTGCATTGGCAATTGCATTCGAGTGCAATTCCATGATTGCACTTTGGTTTGCATTTCGCAGTTGAATTTCGACGGAATTGCTCAATTGTGAGGAACGAAAAATCAGATCAAGTGCAGCGTGAACGCACTTTTTGTTTACTCATTTCTTCCACTTCGTGGAAAGTCCTGAACAGCCACAGTGAAATAGATGGTCAATTGATAAAATCATTGTCGCAGAAACATGAATAATTGATTTTGCTAAAAAGAGAGGCACGCAAGGTGTAATTATGCATAATTATTGTCATTTTTGCATTAGATAATTTGACAAAGGGTGGGATGTGTAGTGTTTTAGTGCGATAACAGTTGCTGCATAGTAATTACATTTAGCAGGAATTGGAGTGTCGTTGTCGCGATTAGTAATTGAGATGAGAGATATGAAAAAAAAACTCTACAAAAGACAGCGTACAATAAGAATGACATAATTGACTAAAAACGATGTTTTTTGAATCCACATCTTTGAAAAACTCACATGAAAGTATTTCTGCGAATCAATTAATTCTATCTTGATAATATGAGCCACTTATGGCATGAATTATATGGCAATGTATTTATTTATACAAGAGTGCATTAGTGAAATTCTCGAGAATAATAGCATATTTTTAGTGAATTTTATAGGTGGTTTGAAGAGTGTGAAAAAATTACAGACCGCAATTACTTTATAGAGTTAATTCACATTTTCCCATCTTATGCACGCCGTAAGAATAGTTCTCAAGTCTGTAAATTGATTTGATGATATTTCATAAAGTACAATGCGAGTGTGTCTCTCGAATGGGGCAGAAAGAAGCAAAATAGCATGACGGAGTGTTCTTGTATATTTTAATCTCTCAACTTGAGGCACGACTATTCAATTTTCCTTCCATCCACCATCTAGCCAAGTAAATTTAATAAAGCACATTTATTCTCGCAAGTATCCACATTAATATAGCATTGTCATTGCCAATCGACTAATTAATGTTAATTTATTCACGTGCTGTGCAAGAGAAAAAAAAGAAGTTTCGCGCGCCCAAGATGTGTTTGTGGATTGCAATTTGCATCTCTCGGGTGGATTTATAATTTATTTTAGTGACTCTCTTCTATGATAGCCCCCTATCAAGATGAACACAAATGGGAGTCCATAAAGATTGTGGTCGGGGAGTTTTCCATAGTGTCACTTAAATGAAGAGGTTCTTTCATGCGATCTAGAGTAATTACCGACTTGAAGGTCTTGCCGGAGGCTAGAGTGTGCCTCAGACAGTCTCAATCGAAAGGGATTACGCCTAATCCTAAACCCGGAAGATCGCCACTCGATGGAGCGTTGAGGCATAAACCCATATTGACCATCGACGCCTTGGCGGGACCTTGAAAGTGCTTCGCATTTGATGCAATGGCGGTTGCTCAATTTTAATTTTCAGTGCAAATATAATGCATATAAATCAAGCCCGGTAATTGAGCCAACTCGCGACTCTCCGTACAATGTTGAGCCCATCCAGTGGAGCGTTTAGCGCGCGCAATAAAACCACTTTGTTCGTCACTCCGTGGCACATTGCTGGTCGAGCTCTGGACGTTTATCAACACGGCACATGTGTGTCTTCCACTCTTCTCCAGCACCACGAGCCGCGGGTTGCACAATCCCAACAACCACCGGCCGCCATTCCCCCCATTCGGGCCTCCCATTTGATTATTTTCTAATTATAATACAAATCTATGTGCATGAATTTAGTCGTGTGTCTAATGGTGTTTCTGGGGAAATAAATCTTCAATTGCAATTAAAGTCAATTAAGGTAAACTGAACAGTATTCTGATTCTCAAGGATTCACAAATGTCTGCCTTTTTTGCATGTGATTTTCCAGCCTGACTTCTGCATGCAACGCCGAGCATTTGCCTATCAGTTCGCAGAATGCAGGTGGGTTTCTTGTAAGAATGGAAGTGCGTTGTAATGTTTAGATTGGAGTTAGTCATAGGATTAAGAGTCTTCATGCAGGCTCTATATATTGCACACAAAGAATTACACTCATATAAGTTCTATGGTATTGGAGAAAAGCTAAGATTTTGTCTGAAAATTACATTCTTGTACTTCAAAATAAACCGAGAAATTTTGCGTTTTAGTTCATATGATCACGCCTCTCACTTTACCCCCGGCTTATCTGTTTTCTTTTCCAAATACAAAATATTATTACCATAAGTGGTTTTGCTGAATCAGACAAACTGGAAGCCACTAAGTATTCTTGTCTTATCGCCACTGACACTGAGCTACTGATATCAAATCTATTACGCTTCACAATACATTTTTCGATTAACCAACTTCGAGAAATGATAATTGCTCTTCTTGTCCCAATCGTGAAAGACCTAATCTGTGTTTGTCAGTGATGATCAAGTCCATCACTTAAAGACAAAACACAAGTACGAGCGCGATTAAGAGCAAAAGTGCTCTGCTGATGAGTCAGGAGAGTTTTCTGTTGATAATTCCCGTCCGACAATCAGTCTGCAATTACTCATTTTGATACTACATTGAATTCACGGCCGCGGATAATTAATAGACATTGCGGTGAATATTCTGTATACAGTTTACTCACGTGTTCAGTCATACGGTGGTGAACAAAGAGGAACGCCGGCGGCATTTGAAATTTCGAACAGGTTGACAGATACTCTTCCAATTCATTCTCTAATTTGTTGTATAAATAGCAGTGGATGTTATGTGCATCTATTTGCTCGCTGGGCATTGCAGAAAACAAGTCATTTCACTGTCTTTGTCTCATGTTTTTGTATACATAGTTTGAGTAGAGGCGGAAAAAAGCGCGACAAAATACAGGTGGTAAGTGGCATGTATCTCTCTACCTCTCTGCAATTCTATCATTTCTCCTCTCTGCAGCACTACTAATTCCATTGTTGGGAGGAAATGTGATTTTTGAGAAGACATAATAGCACATTGATGCAAGAAAGTTGATTGCAATTATTCGGTTCTCCTCTCCGCGCGTAAAACCATTTATTGGCTAGGGTAAAACGCAACTGCAGGCCAGCATCGGAGAGTTGGATTGTATAGGACTTTGGAATACTCTAATATGTAATTACACATCAAATGGTTCATTATGTCAAGAAAGCTGGCAATGTTTTGTCATCGTTATGCAACTTTTTCACGCCATACACTTGCCTCTTGAGCTCTGTGGTCAATCCAATCAAACAGGAGTAATTCTGATGTTCAGATACCACAAGAGTGTTTATAAATAAAGCGATTAGCTGTGGCAATGCGATAAAATTGACAGTATATCTCATAGCTCAATTGTATGATAAATCTGCAAGAAAAGTGGTAATTGACTATGCAAAAAGACGCACTCTCGAACACGTACAATTGGCCGTATTTTTAGGTTATTCGGAAATTTATGGTTTGGCGCGCGCGGGAAATTCTGCGCACACTTCCAACACTCGCCAGAGAACTTGTTGCAAAATGCTGGAAAATGCAATTTTTCACCACACACAGCATTTAGTAATTCCTACACATTCGAGGGTGAACAAAGAACTGAGAGTGTCGCCGTGCGAAAATCATCCGCAACGTTCTACATAATGCGACAAAATGTTATTCAAAATTTATGCAGAGTGTGACAAGTCTATTTTGGGTTCGTAATCTGCAAAGTCACACTGTATCTCACTGCAGCCCATCACGGGCCTTCCCACTTGGAAAGACTCTGCACATGTGCCACAATCAAGCTAAGGAGTACTCACAGTGTTGGTGGCAATTTGGCATTTTGTTATTTATGAGGTGTCTCATAAAGTTTGATTAAGTTCTACAAACTACAACCATACATTTCTCCCATTTTTCGTCGAAAATCTTAACACCGCGTCGCCAAACCGCCTCGGCTGCGGCCACTGACCCCCAACCGAGATTTCACAATATCGCATCACCTTTTTGTCGAAGATGCCAATATTTGCATAAAATCTTCTTTTTCGCCGAATGGAATTTCCGTTTGATTAGCACTGGAGACTTTGGCGGGAAAATCACAAACTCAGTCACATCACTTATTTTTACAATTAGATTTTGCTTTTATTCATCCAATTAGCTTACAGATCTAGATGGAGGGACTCAACTGCACCGCCTGACAGTCTCGAGGACTATGAGAAAGGATAAAAATTTCCACAAACCTCCTCCAATGCGATACAAGGCCTCGCAGAACGCCTGCACCAGGTGCTCATTGTTGACCATAAGGGGGCTCTGCAGTGGGGACTGGGTGGCCGAGGACGAACCACTGGGCGGCTGGGATGAGCCCTGCTGCTCCTGGTCGTCTTCGGGAACATAGAACGGTCGTGCCATGTCACTGAGTGTCAGTATGTTCAGCTGTACTGAGGTCACACTAATTTAGAAGTGTTTTGCAAACTCTGCGTGATTCTGTGTCAATTTTGTGGGTGTCAACAAAAATTTACTATAGTTATCACAATGGTCAAATTGCCATTATCGAGTCTTTCAGCTGCCAGTGTCTCTCACACTTTGTCATTTCACTTCTAGTCTGGATTGCAGATAATCACTTTAGCCATTACTTAGCGAAATCACAAAGTGACTTTAGAAGTATCTGGGAAATTCTGATTTGCTTCTCAATTCGGAGTCCACACCAAATCAGCTTTCACAATTTATGGCACGAAAATTCGGGCAAAAATTTACAAAGAAAATCTCTCAATAAACTGTTTTTCAGTCACTCTTGGAGGCTTTTCACTGAATCTAGGATTTTTCTTTTTGCTTTGCGAAAATTGTCCAAAAAGTTTTTCAATTCGTCGGAAGTATATCAACAAGTACAATGCGGAAAGTGCTCTAAACGTACGATAAATGCAACTCTTTCCGGTACTCCGGAACACGTCCAACTCGCTCGACGTCTGGCAGCAAACTGATTCACTGTCGTTCCGCGCTGCACTGACGATGTGTTTCGATCGGACTCACAAGCGTGCGGCGAAGACAATTTCTGTGACTGCGCTCTTCGGCTTATCCAGCACGACTGGCGGCAAATGCATTTCCACTTCACGTATACTCCGCACGACTGCAATTGTTGCTCTGACTCTGGGCACATACATGCAGCATGTCGCGCGCCACGTGCCTGTATGGGTGCGCATGTCTCTGGCGCTGGCATGCAAGCGCCGATCGTATCCCCTCCACAGCGAAGCACCCCTTGTCAGTGGCTGACTGGCTGCGGGATTTCGGGAGAGGGTAGGGAATTAGGTCCTCGATGGTTGGTGGGGTACGAAAAATAGGCAGGGTAAACCTACAAACGCCTCAATCACCGTCAATGTGGTTCTTTCTTGCCCTCAAATGGGATTCAATTAGATGTGCGGAGATATAGAGAAAACTCTTCCCGCCAACACGGGCTTAACCCTAAACCCAATTCCCATTTGCATCAAATATCAACACATATACCCGCGCTTTTTTACTGCCTCTGGAGCACGCTGTCAATTGAGTGGAGTAAATAGGCGTTAAAAATATTAAGGGTAATAACCTTATGTGATTTAACAGTTTAAGTCTCGCCGTATTTGTGCATACACACAACGCCACAACCACACGTAATGATAGCAATAACATGAGATTTTATATCCAACGTGTCTGATATGAGTATTTTCATAAAAAATTTTTTGGCTTCACCATCTTGGTAAAATAAACAATTGTGGATTCGACAATGCCTTTTTTCGATTCTATTTATTTTACTTTTTCACTTGTGTACAATCATTAAAGTCGGTGTGTGGAATACTAGTGGATGAAGTGTGGCTGAAGGTATAGCATAAACGAGTGCGCACTTTTCAGAGTGGGCTGCTCTGGCGGATTTCTGCGTGCAAATTGGCCGCAGTGTTTATCGGGAAAATGCACAAATAACCGTGGCAAGACACAACAATAAGGCTGGATGCAAATTTTCCTGGGTGAGCACTCATTAGGCGTCCCTCCGCCACATTTATGATTCACATCGAGGCACTGGGAAACACCTCCCAACAATTTATGCATCATTTGCTCAGCTGGATTAATAGTTTTAAAATTTAAATTGCCAGCAGAGCTCTGCATATTGATAGGTGCCCAGGAAATTGGACCATTAAATTATTTGAAATCATTAGAAAAGGGTGTTGCTTGCAAGGAAATTGCGAAAATTGAGAGAATATGCAGAAAACTATGTTAAGACATTTTTCTAATATTAAATCACGTCTATTAAGAGGTAATATGATTGTTTTTCAATGTATTGCAGCGCTCTTTTATGCTCTGTATTAGCAATGATTCTATTCAAACGATTCTCCTTTATTTGCTGGCTTCGCTGGTAATCTATTTACCGGTGATCAACGTTGGTCAGTTTTACAGCCAGAATATTCTGACTCATCAGCATGTCGCGTGATCATTAAAAAAATATCAACAAGCAGTCGAAGAAAAAGACAGATTGAAGAAGTAGGTCAACGAATTGTGACTAATCAATGTGTGAGATATCAAATCTGGAGGAGAATTTCATCACCTTTCTTTCGCTACGACTAAAAAAACTCTTGAAACGCAATTGTCATGACCACAAGTGGTCTGACCATCTGTTGCTTATCAGAAAAGAAGAATGTTGAGATTAGCCACAAGGTGGCCTTATTTAAAACTCTATCTAAACATTATCATCTGCGATAGACTAGAACAAATAATTCTTGGCGGGAAAGTTGTGCAAGTCCGAGGAATTAATTTGAATATAATTCCACTTGGGGAGACTGAATAAATTCAATTTATAAGAAAACATGCTCCTTAGAGTAAATAAACAATGATCGTCACAGTGTGTCAGATAATTCTCGTAAATCTTGATTTACAGCCGCACTGTGCACAGCACTTTTCCTCCGTCTAGAAATTCGCTGTGTATGATAATGAAATGAGGCGTGATGAGGTCAAGTTGAATAGCAATGCGATGTGCACTCGGAGAAATTCAAGTGCCAATTTTCACTTTCATTTCCGCCAAAGAGGAAAGAGTGGCCATCCAGAGGTGCTGCTCTAGAGCTACCCAGAAGCGACTTTGGGGTCATCCGACGCTGTGGCTCGAGTCTCTTTTCTGCTAACAATAAGGCTGCCTACAATCGAGATTAAAATCTCTGGTGCTCACCGCAAGAATCGTGTTTCGATGCAAATGAGATTGCTGTAAGAAGTTACGAGGTGGAGTTTTTTCGCAAGTTGGACTCTCGTTATCAGAAGCACACAATTGCGCAGTAAATTATAATTAAATATATGATATTGTTTATTTACATAATTTCCAAGTGATTTTTTTACCCGTCGCGCTTCTCTACAAAAATAATTTTGCCTTTTTTCCTGCTGGACGTAATGAAATAGTAATTGGCTCAAGGAACTGATAAGGAACTCACAGTGAGTCTTTGTTTCTAAATTAGATTTAATTATTGGTCATTATAGACTGTGGGGAGCATGAAAAGTCGATTTTACCCCTTCAGCGATAAGTGGTAAGTAGAGTTTAGTCGTCAGAGGATTCTCCTTTCACTGTAAATATCGCTCTGTTTGCACAAAAAACAGATCGCGGCTCTAAAGACGTCGAAACTTGATAAGGTGACGGCAGAAGGTTTACCAGTTGGAAAATAGAAACACTGAATAGGATCTTTTTTACTATGAAAATACTACACTTTAAGTTAAAATTCTCCCCAAATAATGCGCTTCTCTGTTATGCAATTTTGTCCCAACTTCGTGACTGTCTCCCTTGACGATATGCCATCAACCCCATGTTCTGTATCGCGGTGCCCCCTTGATCGGCCCCTCGAGTGACACTGAAATCTATAATATTATATAATTGGAGGCACAACACGTTCAAACACGTCTTGGACGTGAAATGACTTGTTGACTTGGAGTTGGAGTGTGTTTCTTCATCTCCTCATTTCTTATCTTCTCTCTTCTGTGCCTCAGATTGCACTTGGGATGCGAGTTGGTGTAAAAAACAGAAGAAGATTGTGCCTCTGACCATTGCATGCAACCATGCTGCGAGGCAAAAGTGCCTCGGTCTCGGGAGCTGAGATTTGCACTTGGCCCTCGTGCATGGTTCATTTCTTCCCTGGGAAAACTGAACAGGGCGTTGCCGAAGACGGGCCAGAAGGGGGAGCAAAGTGACCTGCCAGATACAGAGTCAATTGTTGAGGCCTGTCCTCGATTTCCCAACCACATGAATACTCTGCATCTCTTTGGTTTTTTTTTGGCGCGCGGGTTTTTGGGTGCGAAACGCTGTCTTCACATGATTTATCGCATTTAAAGTTCCAGCAGAACGTCTCAGTTTTGTGCCCTTCGCCGCCAGCGGATTGAAGAACTCGCCAACTTCCCGAAGCGGTTGGGTGTGCCCCTTATCAATTATACTCGCCATCCTAGAACAAAGTGTCATTTGGACGAGATAGAAATATTAATGAGTTTTTTGCGCAATCAGAGAAACAGAGTCGCGGGGAATTGTGAAATGAGCGAGCTCGGGGGCTCGCCTCGCGGAAACTTGACCGTCAGTGAATTCACACATAATTATGTTGAACATATGAAGCGTGGTTGTACCTGGTGGTTGCTCGCTGTGTTGGTATTTACACCGTTGCATTCGGCAAATGAGTCATCGTTGGACCGTCGGGATATGCTTTCTACGCCACGGAACATGTGGATTTAGAGCCGATGAGAGTGTGAGTCGAGGTGAGTCATATTAGGTATATGAAATGAAAAGATCGGGGCAAAACAAGGGGTTTCTCACTGTTGAAGAATTGGTGCATGGCGAACAGGGGAGTTGGGAGAAGTCTTGAAGAATTTCTCAGAAGAGTGGAGATAATGGCAATTATCTACACACTTCACCCACTTTCGAGCAGTTCCGTAACGTATTTCTTATGCGTGAAATATGCGGCAGTGGAAAGACGGGTCAAGGGTGTCCTTCAAAGGACCGACTTGAGGGGTCTAGAAATCCCATGTTTCACGACTATATAATACTTGACTATAAAAGAATATTTATAAACATGCACTTTGAGTATCGCAGCAAGTGAGTTTGCCAATGATGTTGGGTATAAAGAAGTTCATTAAACCCCAAGTCAAATGACGCTCCTTCTGCCAGCTTCCAGAAAATAATCCTCCTGATTGCAATCTACTCTAATTCCCTGACCCAGTTCCGCGCTGAATTGGGGAGGAAAAATCCCTGGTTGAGTGACTTCTTGAGAGTGATTCTGGCAACTTTGCCAAGCCCTCGAAGAGTGGCTACATAAAAAACGCGTGGCAAGAAATGCTCCATTTGATGAGAACCATTCTTCGCTCAGGTGAAACAATTCATACTATCGAGTTAATTACCCGTAAAATTCCGCCTCTCGTTCCCTGAGGGTATTTACTGATTTTTTGCTACTCCTTGGAATTGAAGGGCAACCCAATGGGAGACACAAATTAAGTGTAATATCAATAAATTACATAGTCTCGTCTCAGTCTTCACAAACAGTGCATTTCTGAAACTCCACAACCATAGATCTTGGTGAGATTGATACTTCTTTGTGGCGCTTCTGTGGTCGCAAGAGGTGTAAAATGAACTCTCTGGAACCCAACAATAAACAGCCTATGCAGAAATGGTGACATTTTTACTGTCCATGATAGATTTTAATCAATTAAACCTCCACTGGTGTATAATGTGTGAGTTGAAATTAATAGACGATCTTCAGGCAAAATCATGACTGTCAATTAATTTTAAAGTGCCTCTCGGGTGTATTCTAGCGCTGAGATATTTTCCAAGAAGTGGTAATGGACTGTTTAGAATACTCTTATTTCTGTCTTTTCCTCCACTCCGTGGCAAATTGATATCACTTCAAGGTCTCCAGTTCATTTTCTGAGCGACAAAAAGACTGCAAATTTCGCAATCGTAAAATTGGAGCGTCTCTTGTACGCTCACTATCTCAAATTGCGATTTTATTCTGGCGCAAAAAATGTCGCTCGCTGCTGCAAATATTTCAATTGAATGTGAACTAATTTGAGTGGGTATTATTGCTCGATCTCGATCATAACACAGTGAGAGAGTGGTTGAGGAATCAATTGATTTATTTGTTTTGAACAGTGGATGTTTTTCCTTTAACGAAAACAACTTACGACTTTAGGATTTACTCGGAAAATGTGATTTGCTTATATGCAGACTTTTCATTATGGAGTTAATCCTCAAGACAGCGATATGAAATTTATGTAGTCTCTGGCTTCCACTACAGCTCTCGGCGAAGTGTCACACCTCGTCAAGAGGCATTTTCTTAGCGAGCGCATGGATGTGGTTATTTTTGCAGTAGTGAACTTGTGAAAATGTGTTCCATTAAATAAATAATTCAATAAATCATCGAGATTCGAAGGCATATAGGGAGAGAAGAGAAGGGAGTAAAAACAGTGGGACTTTTTTCTCATACGAGCACATAATTAAATATTGAGAAATTGTTGTATTATCGGCAAACAAGTGACTCGGCTGCGTGTATTCATAATTCAATATTGTATAAATACAAATGTCTTATTTAACTTCATCGAGTGGCTATGGCATGTGTTATCTCAGGCCGAGAAGCAATCCGTCTCACAATTTGTGGTGACCCTTTTAATTTATGAATTGCGATAAGAGAGAAAAACCAATTTTTATGTCGTTAAGCCGTTAACGACGAGCTGGAGAATTATAATTAAACAATGACGATGGATGCAATTGACGCTGTTTCTATAATTAGGCGAAGTGGGAAATATGGTGACGCACCCATAGTTTCTCCTCTCCTCGTCCGACGCGCCCGGGAGTTGTAGGTAAATGGGAAAAATCTTAGCGGGGGATCTTGTCATGTGATTTCGCTGCATTTCTCCGATGCACACGAATATCCGAGGGGTGCAGTTCATTGACCTAGCCCACAATATCCATTCTGCTCTTTAGTGCAAAATTGCCGAGCTTAATGGGATGAATTTCATGCGGAGTTATACAGAATCAGGAGATAATCCAATTGTTGACGCTCCGAGACATATGCCAAAATTTTTGGCACGGATGCAAATCCCGATGACCCAATAGCATGTCTTTCACATCAAATTTAAACATGAAATTAAAATCCCGGCCCGCTTCACATCGTAACCATAAAAATATATCGCAATCTTACTTATTCTCTCGACCGTTTTTAACGAGGCGGAATTCTCTAAATCCCCCCTCGATGAAATTATTGGTGAGCACATTAAATTTTACGACATCCTTGCGTGTCCTGCTTGTTTAAAGTCACCATCTCCTCCCGGTGTTCCGCGGTGACGCTGTGGGCGGACGGGTGGCACTCAGCAGTGGTCCAGAAGTGGCTTTATCCTCCCTGCCAAAAATACGAGTTGCATTCCAGCGGAATTTAAATTGGCCAATATTCTGAAAGTAAAAGAAGTATTGAAGACAGTTCACGCGATCTCACAATTCGTCACAGTTCCTCCTCTTCACCCAGAGTACTCCATCGACCGAGCTGCCGATGAGATGAGTAACATCTCGTGGAATTCTATTTGTCCCGGTGTTTTGTTTGTTTTCACATGAGTCACTCACCCCCAGAGCTGCCTAAGAATTCTCACGCCCGCTTTTGGATGCAATCACTTAAAAATTGGTGGCTTTGTGCCTTTGTTGCACCGCAAACAATTAAACTGTAGCAATGCTAATCGCGCAAACACCTGAGTGACAAATTTCGATTTGCCCGACCCATTTTGGAAAGTAGAGCACCCAACTTTGAAGGTTGAGTGTACTGCATTCGATGCACAAAGCCATGCAAACTGAGAATGCACGCCGTTCAGCAGTCCAGTAAGGCTTTTGGCCTCCCATCTTAACTGCCCTGCACACTTTTCGTGACAATAACAGCCGATGAAAGCCCACAAGCAATTAACGCACTTGAGTACACAAATTTTACTACGGACTTATGGCTTCATTTGGATCCTCTGTTTAAGTGAAAACGACACTTTGTGCAGGACAGAGTCCATTTAGAGTCATTAACGATTGTGAAAAGTAATTTTATTTAAAACTCTCTCAATTACTTTTAAAAATCCATTCGTATAATGTAGATCGGTGGTGTGATAGTGTGGGCCATGCATGAGTAATTTATTGCATTTTACACCACATTGTTCCAGACACAGTCTCAGTGTGTCGCATTTCTATTCAAACTTAAAGTTTTTGGAGACAAATTACTGTGAGTGATTGGCTGATGCGTTATCTGACATTCGCTCAATTCATGATTCCACACAGTTGCCATATGCAATGGTTTCGGGCAGTAAATTATGCATTTATGTTGCTGCATAAATTACAAAATCATTACATGATTTATTGGGGGAAATAAATTATCAACACCCAGTGCGGTGGGTGGGTTTCGCTGCAAATGCGATGAGTTGTTTAATTTAACATTAAAACATCTCATTTGGAAAAATGAGATTAAGCTCTTTTCTCTCTTTAACTGCAGTTCTCGTCGCCTCGTCTTTGCTCAATCATTGTACGCTTAAGAGATATTTCTGCAATTAAGCGTTATCTCAAATTGTATGTTAAGTATGAAATTTTGCTGTAATAACTGTTTGATATTGTTTCGCTAAAATACACCATAAAAATACCTGAGGTACATTGTGTGCGAGGCAGTCCAGACGCCGCAGAGTCAAGGAACGGAGTGAAATGAATAGATTGCAGATGGAGTGCAACACATCAGCAAACATAATAGTTAATTAAATGAATATAAAGAGATGATATTAAGCAGGTGAGTCATATCAATAGAATGGTGCGTGTTACGGCGAGAATTTACCTGTTAGATAAATTATTTTTCATACATGCAGGGAATCATTGTTGATGAGGGAAGCAAGTTAGTACAACGGTGCCTAGCATATTGATATTGACATTCTAAAAATTGCTTGCAATAATGCTTGCAAAATGCTTGTAATATAGTGACAAAGTTGTGACGTTGCACAGAAAATACGTCTATAAACTAAAGTTAATCTCTTCCCCATTCTCTTAACTTGGCCTTAGCTAGAAAAATCGTAGGAAACTAGATCTATCATGTATCGAAATAAGATTGGGCTGTAATAATTGTACGACATTATTAGCATTTGATGGCATAAATGTGACTTCCACTGTTGGTTCTTGAAGTGAGATCTCGTGCTTCTCGCGCGTTCGCTGGATCCAGTGGAGAGTGAAGAAAAATCCGTTCTTTTCTCCCATTCTCCGATGCATGTATTCAGTTCTGACACCAATTATTGTTTATTTACCATCACTTTGATGACTTTCTTGTGCCCCGCATCTCAGACACGACAAAGGGAAATGCGAGTGTTTTGCACATAATTAGAGGAATAGTATAAAAATCACGTTTCAAAACACGCGTCTCCGATATTGTTTTCCATCGCGCAGTGGAACTTGGCTGATAAGTGCGCCGAATGTTATTGTTTGGGGTATAAGGGCAGTGCAGTGAGCTGGTTATCGGGTGATTTGGTCAGTTGGCTGGCGGGCAGAGAGTGCTCCAAGTGCGGCGTACAAGACAGATCATGATGATTTTCGAAGCAACTAAAAATAAACATCGCGCGATACTAATGCCTGTTTATCAGTTTATGTTTCACTCCACGATGCGCCTCCGACATTATGTGGAGTTCGCGAGCTGGGGCCCAATTGTGGTGCCCACTCACACAATGGAGTGCCTCTTGGGCGATGCCAGGCTGTCTGGTAGAGCGACTCGGGCCACAATGCAATCGCCTCTCCAGAGTCAGTGGATTTCGTCGAATTGAGGCGATACTTTGGTTCTTATCACGTCGAGTCTCACGATGTTTACACACACTTTTCGTTCGGCTCTTGTAAACAACAAAACCTCCACAATAAATATTGTACAAATTTTGGACTTGTCAATACGACGCAATTTGAGTGTGGAATATTTTTCTCCAATCGTGAACTTCACTTCACTCTTTCATCCACCAACTATTGTGCCTGCACGCTTTTGTGTATTTATTTAAACATAATGATGCTATTATCAGCATTTTATCTGTTTCTTTACCCAAGGGGCTGGAGGCACGGAAGAAAACACAGATGAAGAAGGCGAGAAGGAAAATTATCTGATACTTCGTATGGAGTGTAAAATGGTTGAGGCACCAAGTGAAAAAAGTTGAACTTTTCCAAGTCATGACTCCAATTTGGAATATTTACACAATAATTTATCACTAAATCCCCAAATATAGCAACGCAGCAGTTGCTGATATTGAGATGCTTCGAGTGAAAATAATACTCAACATTGCGAAATACTTCTGGAAATCCCCTTTTAATTTCAGATTAAATCTGAGATTAGATATTAAATTAGACACAATTTTCTCAATTGAACACATATCACTAAACTTTCTTTAATTAACGCCAATTCAAATGTGGTTTTACCTTTTAAACTCACATGTCTCCAATTAGTCTAGAATTCCATGCATATTTAAAATAACTAACCTCATGGTGAAACAAACAAGTGTGGAAAGAAAGGTGAGTGTTTTCCTAAATTCGCGGTCTGTGAATAAAATATGTCAGTGTTAATTGAGACGCTCGTCAGCTAAACTATACTTTTCAGTCCATAAACACCAATTTGAGAGTGAATTGAGTTGTGGTTTTTCGCATATTCAGGAAGTTTGCAAGGACAGACAACAATTAAAGTAACGCCAATTAAGAGAAAATAGCCATTATCGTATTAGGCCAGGGTGGAAAATTGTGGAAAAACCACAAACGTTTCCAATTGACGTTTGCGTTTCTCTGAATCTTTTATGTCTGAATTGGGTGACGAAAAGAATCAATATTGAGAAAAAATTAAAAATGAAAAATTGTGAACAAAGAAATCCTGCTACTTCTACCCCACAAGTGCTCGTGTACGTGAGGATTTTCTTTGTGGTTTGGGGGCAGAATTTGTGGTGGAGAATGTCAAGGATTTAGTTTAATACGGAGAAGTGGTAAAACTCGCATGGAAGTAAATAAAACAAACATTTTCTCAGAAGTTTATCCAACATGAGATATTTGAGGAAAGTTCGCAGCGAAGTGGATGTAATTAAGTAGAAGATTTATAAAATCCTCGCAAAAGATGTGATGATGAGTTTGTGTAATATTAAACATGCTCCGTTGAGTATCATATACGATATAAAGTCATCTAAGGGAATATCTAATAAAATTTGGGTGTGAGTTTCTGATTATCTGAAATTATTTAGTAATTCTCATTTCCACGAATATTGCCATGAAAAATCACGTTGGTGTGATTTTCACGTTTGCACAAAGGAATTAAACAGTCATAAATCACTCTTCTAGTGAGGCGAAAAAAGCTTCCATCAGAGAAGGTAAAAATTTCCAACGAAATTCGCCAAACATGCAAAGTTTTGTACACTCTCCAGGAAATCAGAGCAAAAGGAAAAGTCAATTTGATAAATGACTGAGAGATTAAATTAACAAATTGAATTGTTATAGTTTTATGAACACGATTTAAATTGTTGATTCACTTCTGTTGCATTTTCGCGTTTCAATTGAACGCGTTCAACGACCCATTAGAATCATTTATCATTTTTTGCCAAGCACGAATCTCCACACTTTTAGAACGAGACTCCAAAGTGAATCACTCATCTATTATGTTCTGCTGCCAGTTTACGAAACACTATTGTTTATCAACAGTTTTATTCTCTTACCTCTATTTTTTGTCCGCGATGTGAACAACCTTTCCTAAATATTCTACGAAATTTACCCACACACTGATAGAGGAAAACCTCGGGAGAAAGGAAAAAGAGAAGGAAAATCCGTCTGTGGTGTCGTAAAAAAAGCTCTGCGATCGATAAAAGTGACATATAAACAAATATTGATGGGTCGTAATTATTGTCTCTTTGACCACAGAGTGCTGATAAGGCGCTATGGTTTAATGGCAGAGGCAAATGATTAAATTTATACTGTGGCATTAAATTACTTTAACATGCTCTGCTTTGCCAAAGGAATGCCATAATTTATGTAGGTCTCCATTATTCTGCTCAAGTTCAATGTGTCCCCAGTTGGCATAGGTCAGGATTTAATGCGCAATACCAGACCCAAATGGAGATTTCGCCTCGTGACTTTATCACACAATCAGACAATATAAAAAGCGTATTTCGTGCTACTGCAAATATTTGCCACTCTGTAACTTGCCGAAATTGCCAAAACAAGAGTCAAAAAGAAAAAAATGACTCATTTCAAAATTGCTTCTGGGGGCAATGAAGAATTAAGAATGCTTGCCCAGAATTTCTTATCTCAGATATTCTCGCGAGGCCAAAAGGTTAACTCTTCTTTCAGAAATGTAGTTTCCTCCGAGATTGGATGCTCAAAAGTATAGCTATGGCATCGCATACAATTTGATTCTGTTTTACGATCACTTATCAACAAATGTAAGAAGGACTTTTTCACAATCCTAGAAATATAACAGCTCAGTGTCGGTAAATCGATTTAACAGAAAGGCTTAACTTTAACATTTCACCCAATAGAAGTACTATAATTTGTAGCATTTCCTTCGAGGTATTTACAGTTTCAACCCAATGGTGTTCACTTCTTTCAAATCCCTTGTTTCTAGACACATAATTTTCTCAAACAATGCTTCTCCTAAGCATCACATTTACACATTGTGCGGTTCATGAAACTCGTGAAAATTTATCACTCTGTTTTATGGCTCAATGTAATTTGTTTATTGATAATTCAAAATACGAAACACAATTTCGTCTCTGCATCATTCTTTTCAACGATATATTTCTCTGTACCTACTCCCATGAAATCCCGTGACTGACAAAGGACCCGCAAGATCCCTGGTCCGGGACAAAAGGTATCTCATCAGGAGGTAAGCATCCCAAAGCAGGTTAATTATGCAAATATTGGTGGTATTGTGTGATTATTTCAGGATGACTGTTTTTCAGGATGCAAGTGCACTGATGAATCCGTGCTTGACATTGTCAAACGATCACGTAGTTGAATTGGAAATTGATTCCCTTGATGTCGGGAAAGGATGATGGTGTGTTTTGTTATTCAAATCGGGGGTGCCACACTGTGTTGCAATATATAAACTGCTGCTGCACAATTTGCATAATATTTTCCCCACGTCGAGTTGCATCGTAAATTTCGTGGCGGCATTCACGACTTTTTTTTCACTCTTTACCTATTTCTCACGGAAAATTAATGATGATAATCCTTTATACCCTCAACGGATGAGAGAGAAGTCGTTAGGGAGGAAAGCGCAACCCCTCTGCCGATGGATTACTGCGTGGCAGTTTGTCTATCGCTGATTCCTTCACGCTTCTTCTTTTTTTTACACCATTCAGGCCACCATCTCGACAGCGAAGAGGACTCATAATGTGATGTGCAGCATCTGACTCCTCTCAACAAGTTGCTGCTCGCTGCAAAGACTTTTCGGATGACTCTAGAGACACGCTCAACCGTCAGTTTCATCAATCTGATTGCGCGTCAAAGTGTTCGCGAGTGACAAAAGTCAGGGCGTCCTCTTCAACAGATCCATCATCTCGGCCGCTATGACGATGGACCGTGTCATTATTCATACGATTAGAGTGAATAGCATTGTGAATAAACAACCACACTGGCCGGAGTGCATCGTCACGTCAGGATCAGCGCGAATAAAGGACTCCTTGCGCGGAGATCTCTCCGTGCGAAATTGCAGAACTAAGATTAATCGTGGGGTTATTTCCGGTTGAACGGGTTTCTTCGGCGGCAGGTTTTTTTCCTCCTCTTCTGAATTTGATATGTAACAACCATCCACAGATTTATGTCGGTACACTGGAGTCACTATATACAAGTCAAGAGCGCACACACAGGAAAAAACGCGCGAATAAACACAGGGAGAGAGAGGATTGATGGTGGAAAAAAGACAAAGACATGATATATGCAAGCGGACGGCAATCTGGTTTTCAGGTGGATATCTGTGGCACCACTTTTGCCAACACAATCGCCGCTTTTCGGGCGCTGCTTTGCTCTCTTGCATTGAGAAAAACACAAAACACGAGCGATCATCAGGGCAGACCAACTCCACTGAACTCACATATGACTCATCAAAACACTACCGATAGAGATCAAATCAATAGTGGCGTGATGGGGCGGACAAGTCACCATTGCTGTGCACAAGATCACTCTGCAAATTACACTTCAGGGCCAAGTGGCTCCAGAAACTTTCTCTTCTGTCGTTCCTAAATTTGAGTCTGCTCTCTATTGCAGAGGTTTCAGATGAGTCAGAAGTGCCGCACAGAGTTAGAAAAGAGAGGAAGGCAATGAGTAAGGAACACCTGAAGGCTTAATTCATTAGTCACAAGTTTCTCTAGGTGGACTGATATTAGGATGATTCGCCATGTGCTTATTGGAATACTAAAGACTTTAGGCAGATATTTCATATTTTCGATGTATATCATTAAAAAGTTGTTACATTTCTTCATTTGCAACAAAAATACACGCAATGTGGTTTTTTTTCTTAAAATCTATTCATAAATGAAGGACTCTTTTGCATTTCACAATTCATTTCTTCACATTATATCCATCTGGGAGAAAATCTCAGTCCTTCTTAATTAAGTCCGTCTCCTGACATGCGATCAAGAGATCTTTCTGGCGGCTAAGGTGTTTTTGCACAACCTCTGCAAAAGCCCCGCATTAATATTCATTAGTGGTTTTTCTTCCCTCCGATATTGCTTTCATGTGAGATAAACACTCTGTGACGGATTGCAAAAAACGCCCAAGTGTCTTAAACCACACTGAAAGTACATCATTTTTATTAAATCTATTGATTGATCATGTGAAAGGAGTAATTGAAGATTCAGTTGGAGTGCGGAATAAACATCAGAAAGATCTTTTTCCGCGAGGCTCATCGCTTCGGAGCCCCTTTTGCCGCTCAGATGCAGATGACTAATGTTACGGGTACGCTCAGACATGGGAAATTGATGAGGTTCTTACAGGTAAACCATTATCACATTGAATATTTAATTGAGGAGTTGACATGCAAATTCGAATGCATTGACAATAGATCAACAATCATCAATCAGGGAGGGATTAATATGAAAGGATGGTTGAAAAAATGAATATTAAAAGTGACTATGAAAATGATGAAAACTATTAAGTGTACACCTGAAGAGTTTTACTAGAGAGACGCCATTAGTTTCGAGCCCTTCTCTGTTTTGCTAAATATTTTAGTGAGAAGCCTCTTTGAGGTGTATCTAGGGGTGTTCAAGGGAGTCCCTCTTCCTACTTTACATAATTCATCGGGGGAAACGGTTAGTAAAATAGAATTAAATGCGATTTTGATGGATGAACATTAAATTAATAGCTAATCGATTATTTTCTCATGTTTTAATTAAATTATTTATTGGTCATTCTGTATGTGATTTGGTCATTAGACGTGTTCCTCGTGGGCCATTATTTGGTCATTTGATCGTGGGAAGTGTTGCACATTTCATCCTTTTCAGGTGGAAGCCTCAATGTATCCTTCACGGGGGTTTTTTGCCCTCAATTATCGCCCCTCGAATCTTGCTTTTGATTTTATTTCTCAATTTCCAGGCCATTTTGTGGACGCTTCCATGTGTGTTTTGTATCTTTGAGCTGTGTGAATTTTGTGGAAAAAAGCACACTTTGGACAAACCATTCATGTATTCATGAGGGATGAACACAAAAGGGATAAGTAGTTATATATTGATATCAATCAGACGGTGTAATTGAAGATAATTATGTTGATTGGTGTGCAATTAATTTTAATGAGATTATTTTCAGATCAGACCACTCACAAAAAAGCCTCTGATGATTGACATTTTTATTCATAATACAATTTTCACAACACACTAAGCAGACAAGTGAATGTGGGGCTTCTCGAGACGCATAATTTTGTGGTGAGTAGGATTCGTTTCGAGTTCGAAGCATTGACTAACGTGCAAGATTATGTACATAATATGCAAGTGTGTGGAGGAAACTGCCGATGTGACTCATTGCAGCAAAGGAGAGAAAGAAGTAAATGTAGGAGAGGTCCAAATTTCCTTTCTTTTTTGTTCTCTCAAGTTAAAGGGAGGGACAGTCAATGGGCCCGAGGACACCTGCAGCACCTGAGAGGAGGTAACACACGAAGAAGACCTCATAAAGAAATGAGATTTTTCACAAATCTCGTCCAAGTGAATCCTGTTTAGATTTCTTCTCTTTTGTGCCCAAGTTTGTGCCGTGGATCTTCGACATGGGACGTCTTCGATGACTAAGACAGCAATTTTATGTTTCCAGTTTTGTTTGCGCACAAAACTGACGAGATCCCAACCCTGATTTTTTTTGTGATGGACAGAAATGAGAGAAAAGATTTTGACTTTGCTTCGCCCTTAGTTGAGTTTACTCAGGGATTTGGTAAGGTTGATGGGCAGAGGAAGACCTTTTTTGTGAGTTGAAAGGCATAGCCAACTATAAAAAAGGATGTGTTTCACTCTCATTTTGCACAGGTTCAAAATTTTCTATTGCGTTATGTGCATAGCTTGTGTTATGTATGTTTGGAAGAAATAAAATAGTTTTTAGCGCTGATTTCTTGGCTCGAGCAGATTCGACGCGTTTCTCTCAGTGTAGATCGTCCAAAATGACTCATAAAATGGCACAATAATGCATTCCACCATTAAATGACGAGTTTGGGTAAAAACTCCACTCGTCTTTGCAAGCCTCATCAGCACAAAAGCGAATTAAGAGTTGAGATTTTACACCTCTGAAGATGATTTAATAAAATTTCACTCTTTATTCACGGATCAGTGTGCAATAAAGAAGGGGATAAAGAATTGAGTGGCAGAAAATATGCATTGATTGCTACTGTTTGGCAGTCTTTCGGCAAAACTCCCCATATCAATGGCATGAAAATTAATCGCGAACAATGAATAAATTTGTGGTAAAATCTGCAATGCAGAAAAATTTATGAATTGTCATCCAACAGGTATAATAAATTGTGGAAAAAATGCAACCCCAAGACCAAATACAGCGTGCATAAACGGCTCAAAGGAGCTGTTGCACAACAATGAATGAATAATTGCGAATTGCCAGTAAAAGGATACCGAAGAAGGATCGCACAATAGAAGAGGTAAACCTGGAGGCTGCGCTCCCTGCCAGCGCGAATAGCAGCCCTGAATACAAGATTTATTATTAGAATGACATAGATTTGCATTCATCAGGAGGCAACGTCGTTTATTTGCTTGCCAAAACCATTTTGATGAATCACCGTGTCTCAATGGAGCAAAAAATTGTATCAGCCAAATTTGCACGACTCTCACTTTTCCCATTGTGTGCAATTCCCAATGCGTCGCGTCGCATCTTTTCCGAATTATAATTTTGCAGTGATTAATTGACGAATTATGCGATAGCAATTTTTGCTGAAAATCAAATGATATGCAGATTTTTTGGGGAAAAAGACTCGGAAAGCCATCGTCATTCGAGCTGTTGGCAACTGATGGCGATCGGGAAGGGGTTGAAAATGCGTTGCGGCGAGAGATAATAAATCTTCTGCAGTGTTAATTTTATTTGGGGTCTTTCTCCATCGTCCAAAATGCAGCACCATTCAATTTGCACGCGAAATAAATCATAATCATATCCTAGACGATTTTGAGGGTGAGTTCGAGAATCAGAAATTTTCTGGACGCAAGAAATAAAATATTTCAGTACGATTCTGTCAAAGGATTTCTGGGAAAGTGAAAAAAATGAGAAGCAAAATACAAATAAGCGTCACTTGTTGATTACTTGAAAGGGTTTTTGTGTGTATTTTTCTGTGACTTTGTAAAAAAAAACACATAAGTTCAGAAAGAAGCGAAATGAAACTGTTTGTCAGTCTCATCAGCTCAATCCTCTCTCGATCTTCTCGAAGATTGTTTATGTTTTTTTGTCGAAGAGCCGAATTAATGACAAAATGCTATCGATCGCAAGCCATTCGCCGGCAGCCTTTGAAGCCGTCCAGATCTTTTATTATCTGACTACTACAGTTATCGCTATTTGTCAAATGGATTAGTCACTGTCTTCGCGCGGCTCGACTAATCTTCTTGGAAGTGTGCCCAAAAAATTATATATCAATCTGGGAAAAAGTAATTTAAATGTGGCCATAAAATCTCACAATTTTCTCGAATCAAATGTATCTTAAATTAGTGAGCAACGAGACTCTGAAGCGCAGTGAAGAGAGTGAATTTTGTGTATGGGAAAGAGGAGTAATTATGGTGTTGCAGAGTAATTTACATATTTTCACACTTACTCATCACTTTGGGCTGGAAGTTGTATTGTTCATACGGTGAGATACCCCTTTCGGTGCTCATGTGGAGTCGTAAGTCATTTACGGGCCATCAAATAAATTCTTGGCCACCGTTTATCATTGGAGAAAAACCCATATAAGGCATCCATTAACGCATGTAAATAAATAAATTCAAATTAAGTGAACATGCATGTAGAGTGACTAACGAATAATCGAAGAGGTCGTAAATATGGGAGCATCCCTCCTTGCACAACCCAGAGAAGAACACCCCTTTTGACAGAGCGCTTCTTGCAGACTCCTCGACCATGGAGTCTATTATACACCGTTTTGTTGCCACCACACAATAGATAACTCTTTGATTTCCATATAAATTCACACTTTTCGTTTAATTGCGGTTGCGGAACAATGAATTATTGAAATGTTTTGGGGTGAAATGTGAATTCGCCACGTTAATTGCTGCGTATGAGCTGGAAAACCGGGAGTGAGGAGATGAAAATCGTGTCATGTACAAGACATATATCATCTCCGTTAAACCTAACCCCAGCCTGAGGCACGGCAATAAAATTAAAATGCAATTAGCGATTTTAAAACGTATAATTTTGCACTTTACATCACCGAATTGTTTGTTTCTACACACATGTTGCTCAAGAGTTGGGGTTCATTTAATTCAATTGAGGGCTTGAAAAGTGCGTGTTTAGATACACTTTGATACAAATCTTAAGAGCCATTAGTTTAGAGGGTTTTTATATGTATATGAGGACTGATTTTCTTATTTCGATAAAGTGCTTATCAAAGAATGAGAAGATCAAGAAGTTTGATTTCGATTTGTATTGTGGATCTTTGAAAAAACTTTCCCATTTCTTTCACGCCCATTTGTTGCATGATTTATGATTTAATCTCTGTGTCCAACAAAAGAGTGGAATAATTAGCATAAATCTAATTTTCCTATGACTGTTCTCTTTCTCCTTGTCTCCCAATCCACTTTTATCGGAATTTCGTTAACTTTGTTTCAGCCAGACTTTCTATTTGGATATAAAACTCCGAAATTCAGTAATGAAATGAAAATTACCCCTGGAGTCATCTGTCTGTGTATCTAAAGTTATGCTTCTGTGATACAAAAATATTTAGTGTATCATTTTCTGGCTATGAATTTACATTAAAACTGCCCGCGGCGACACCAAACATTGCGCATCCCGATCGCATATCCTGGCTGATGAGCTTCCCTCCCTCGCGATGGAAACATATGGGATTGTGTGCCTTTCGTGGAAGTTCAAATAAAACACATCGCATTGATATGAGATTCATTTGAGTTTTCCACTCACAAAAGGCTGCTCACGTCAGTTTCTCACAGTCTGAGCACTCTTCTTTGCCTCAAACGCCCGCCACAGAGCCAAGAGTGGCACTCGGAGGGCTGAAATTTGTTGTTTTCATATGCTAATTTGCCCTCCTCCGACAGCCAACATGAATGCGACTCCAATCCAAATATGAGAGATGTTCCCTGCTTGATTGAATTGCCGTGCCATCGAAAAGCCTTCCGCCGAATTGAGGATGCTTTTCGCGTCCTCGGGAGTGGGTGTCATCCCATGAAAGTGACATGTGCCATCCGCCCATTCCGCCACCCAATAACCATGTATAGAAAGCATATTTATGGATGAAATGGTGCTCAATGGCAAAATTGACGAATGCGTTTCAACTCCTTTCACAGCCAATCTCGTTGATGATGATGGCAATTGTTTCCAAAAAGTAAACAATTACCGGGGAGGAAATCTGCGAGATAAAATGTAATTTAAGATTTGTGGAGGGTGTACGGAAAAGGGGTGACGCAGCCACTTCATTTGCATATTTACTCTCAAAGTTCCTGATTGAATTTCATGTTTGCCTTGTCTCTAATTCATGTCATTGCTCAAATAATCACATTTGAATAATGACCCATCAATTGGGTTAGCATTTTTCCACCCTTCGAGAGATTCGAGACACTTTGCAGAAGAGTAAAGCGGTTAAATATTTAGACACATAAATGGACAGATGATTCACGTTAATTGATACGAATAAGTAAATTTTAACATTACTTGAGGGTTGAAAATAGATTTACCAGCAAAAAATGCACATTCTGGGTGTTTGGATTTCATTGACTGGAAATTGAATGAAGCAAATGAACAACAATCATCGCAGGCTTTGCTCAATACTTCAGTCAGAGGAAAACAGGAAGTATCCTGTGATGTGGCGACTGACAATGTTTCACTAATTACCGCCTCAGTGCTTATTAATAGAGGCGAATGAGGGAGTGAACTGGAAGAGGGTGGTTTCTGGAGACAAGGCAGCGGTTACTCACTGGACAATGTCAAGAGCCACAGTGTCTGCTCTTGATTGCTCATTGGGCTTAATTAAATGAGATTGAGGGCATAAAGAGATGCTCCTCGTCGGTGTCATCATCGTCATCGCGGCCTCTTCACCATGAATAGACCACTGATTGTGCCTTTGACTCCTGGGAGGCATCATAGCTCAGGACAGGCGAAATAGTTTCCCTCAGATGGATAATTGGATAATTACGGCGATGGACAGGAGTGGGAATTGGCGCAAGATCTGACACAATTGCAACAGATCGTCGATATGAGTGTAAACAAATTGTGTAGATGCCAATTGCTAAATGTGCGGTCAATAAACATAATTTATGCTGTACTTCAGCAGACTTTTGAGTCGTTTTCGCTTCGCTGACTCCCCAATTGTTCTGGCCAGAGTGATGAGGTTGACAGTGACGTGTGACCAACTTGTGGAATTATTAGCATTTTAGCTTGGCACACTTTCCAGCTTTACCACAATTCTGCTCTCCCATTGAAATTTTGTCGCTCGATTGTCTGCAAATTGCCTCAATTTTGTACTCGATGCCTCTCCAAGTGTTTGCTCTGGCCGACAAGGAAGGCATCTTCTTCACGCTTCTTGAGCACACAGAATTTCGGGGCGATGTGGTCTGAATGTCATGGGAACTTGTCATATCAATTCATACAGATAACGCACCCATAAACCCACCATTTGGTCACAATTGCCTTCTCACAGTAAATCAAACAGCCTTCCACCAATTAGAGTGGCTCGAAAAATTAATCACACTGAAATATTTGGATTTGTTGAAATTTCAAGAATGTCAATCATGCTTCCCCATCATAAATCACGTGCAAAGCGGAACGCATTTCCATGGTTCTCGCCAGTGGAATCGATAATTTTAATCCTGGGTATTAAGAGCAATGAAATTAGCAAATGTAACAAGAGGAGTGGATTCATAATGGTAATTGCAGAAGATGAGAAATGTAGTCAAAGTTGGCAAAGATACAATTGAATTTAATTTTGATACTCTCAGCCACTTCGGGGTGGATAGACCGCACAGTTGAAATTTAATCTTCTTTTACCTTTGGGAAATACAAGGCCAACACAGACTGAAAAGTCACTTTCATGATCATTCCTTTATCATCAGACACTCTGGCAACTTCTCCGAGAGGAAAGTATTCACAGTTTTACATGGGAAACTGACACTCTCGCTGTCTGGAGTTGAAGGCGGACAATTTCTGCAGAATTGGGCGTAAAAAACTGAATTTCATCAGAATCCATGAAGTTATGTCCAAAGTTCAAACTAATCATTTGCATTGAAATCATTCAAAACTCGATGCTTGAAATTTGTAACTTTCAACCCCTTGCAAACAATCCACTAATATCTTCGGGTAAATATGAGTTTGGCAAAGTTGTATAAAACTACGGTGCAAAGTCAGTGAAAGAGAAATCCTTTTCCCTCCAAAGTGCCAAAGCGATAAAGACTTTCCGTCTTGCAAGTGAGCCGTGAGGAGAGATTTCTATCTTCAGTTGTAGACTAATTAGAAAATGTGTGCTCAAACGAGAGGAAAAAAATCAACAGATTAGTGAAGGTAAATCCTCTTTCTCTGGATCTCTTTCCTTGAAAGAAAATTGGGTTTAAATATCACGTTAATTTAAGGTTATTATTTTCCTACTCCCAGAAAGGGTAATTTCTTGGCCTTCACATCAAACAATTGGCGCTTGTTGGATTTTCCGCTTAATTGTTGAGGCCGCAGGAAGGGTTGACATCTCAACTGGAACGCGAAAGAATTTTTAACTGAGGGATTTGGGGTGCACATGGTGTGGAGGGCTGCTGGACTCTCCAATGTCGCATGCAAATGAAATTAAATATAGAAAACAATCGAATGCTCAAAAAATAGCCTCCATCGAATGGACCGTGTCCTGCGAAACAAAGCCCCGGTCTGGGACTCGACATGCGTGTGTCAACGATTTAATTAAAAAAGTGGACAAAAGGGTGTGAACAAATGAACTTTTCAGGAATTTTTATGGTCAGAATTTCCAAATGAATCCTCCTCAATACGCTTCCTCTGGCACAATGAGCGTCGGCTATATAAAATGAGGTGCTTTCCACATTTTCTGCAATTCACTTCGTCCCGCTATTTCATGTGTACGATAGATTTAATGGAATTCGCAGTCTTGGCAAAATGCTAAAAAAGTGAGGGTGAATTTGCAGATGTGAATGAACTCTAGTGAAATTCTCATTAAAGTGAAAGAATACATCTTTTATATGGCTTTAATATGACTTCAATTCTACTCAGTGATATATACTTCACCGTGCAGAACTCGTCAAATATTTTATTGCTGCTTCCGCTGAAAAAATAATTTCGTTGTGATCTCTGGCGAGCATAAATTTCCCCCCGGGATTTTCACCGTCATCGTCCCATGAAAATCAAGGTGCAAATTCGTTATTTTCGACTCTTATTAATACAAAGTCAACCCTCGTAGTCGGATGGCTTCTGATAAAATTTTATAGATGCATGATTACGCGGAACATGGGAACTCTTTACACTTGACTTCATGTAGAGAAAAGAAGACAATTTATTTGGGGAATAGAGATGGTCAGGTCCTTTACAGTGTTCATGGATTTTCTCACAACAATATAAACATTTTATCATTTTATTTGTGAAATTGAATTGTCTACCACAACATAAACATTTCTCTGTGCGTTTTAAAGTCAAATATTGTTGTTGAGTGTTGCAACCCCTTTCATTTCCCCCCTAAATAGGAACACAATGTAATAAATTGTAAAATAGAGTATGCATATCACCAATTAATCACTGGAAATTAAATTTCTCACTCTGAGACCACCGTTCACGGGTCGTTTTGTTTGGAAATTGATTTAATAGGAAGCGGAAGTTGGTCAACATAAATTTCAATTTTACGAGCCAATTTGCGATGGTATCTTTTTACTGTAACAAGTTCAAGAATATATACAATCCCTCACTCTTGGCAGTGAGAAAGTATCTGAAATTCATTTTAATTGGATCGCACAGAGGGAGAATTGTGGATGAATTTGATGAGGTTATCTTATCGACAAGTCTCACTGAATTGCTCTTTCAATTTTCGTTTTCGGCGGTATAGATTATTTATGAGGATTAACCGCCACCGGTGAGAAACGCTTCTCTCGATGCGGGATGACGCTACATTTTCCACAGGTGTGTGTGCCTTACCTGTACCCTCGCTATTCCGTATCTGTCTCAGACACAATGGGGAAGCGTCTCATGCAAAAGTTCACAAGTGCTCTCCAAACCGTGACGATTCACAAGGCGAGAGATTAGGGGTTGAATTGAGAGCAGTCACGATGGTGTAACCCAAAATTTATGCTCGAACCCTCGCACAAAAAATATCTCACCACCAAATATTTACAAGTGAGCACAAAAGTCCTCTCCTGTGCGACATTTGCCTCTGCATAATCTCATTCACTTCGGGAATCTTTTCTTGTTTTTCCTCCTGAGACATCCATTGTGAAGAGTTTTGTCAATTGCACCCCGTGACAAGATTATCCTCAAGTGTACATGAGTGTGCATATTTAATTTTCTAGCAATTTCGCCCTGAAAAATCCACTCGATTGTGGCCATAAAGTTGCACTACTCACCCAGCCAGTATTTCGTGAATACGGTGACAAATTAATTTACTGGAATATTTGCATTCGTCTGAGAAGACACATTTGGCATATTCGCAGAGAGCAAGAGCAGAGGTCAAGACTCGTGGATGAATAACTGAGAATCTTGATTATACAAATGTCTCGTGAGACTCCTTTTTTCGGTAGCACCCTTTGATACTCCATGAATGCGGGTTTTTTATCCGCCTATTACATTGTGTGTAGATGCTCCCGTATTATTGAGACGCGAATTTCTTATTGTTCGATTATGTAAGATGTCATGTTGAGAGGCAAAGCCGTTGTCGAATCCGTCTTATCTTGATAATTGTTTGATTTAATAAGACCTGAGTCTCAGGGTCAAAAAATTGTGTTTCATTTTATTTTAAATTGTTTGAAAGACATTTTTTAAGCAGTATTCTTATGCAAAATTAACCGTTCATTTGAACTGTATAAAACAGTAGAGTATCTCAAGCAACTGCCCAGATCGAATACCACAACGCATTGTTTCCTAAATGATACATTGTACAATCTCCCGTATTCTTGGATCCTGCATCCTCAATGCTATGAGGAACATATTGTTGCGATCAATTGGATGACAAAAAATATTCACACCGCTTCACAAAGGAGTATCTCAAGTGCGAGCCGACAAAATGATACAAGCATTAAACATTTGAGAGATGATGCCAGAACAATTCTTTAAAGTGCTCATCAGGCACTTTGATGGCGATGAATAGACATACTTGAGGCTGGAATTTTGGCTGGGCGAGATGGAAAGGATTCGGAGAGGCCCATTTTGCTTTTGTGCGTCTTTCAATGACAAATATCAAATAACATCCATAGAGACGATCCCATTTAGTATAATCGCCATATTATCAGGATATCTCTGTGTGCCTCCCGGTCTAGTTTCCCGACGTATCGAGTCCCTTTTCGAGGTAATTTGATTCAATTGTCTCCAAAAACCACCTCCACGTCCTTTGTAGGCCGCTTGGGAGGTTGTGAGAAGGTTCATATGTGTAAATTATCAGCAATTCGTCATGCTTTTACCCAACAAGGAGATGCGTTTATGTAAATTCCTCGATGATGGATAAAACAACCATATATCAGTTGGGGCACCCTTCGGAATGAAATAGAGGAGACAGAAATTGGAGATTATTTGTTACGATATCAAATTTATAAATGCCGGGTGCGCTGTATTCCCTCGGAAAAAGGGATAATCATCTCTACGACTGATGGTGGTAATTTTCAATTTCAACATTCCCATCATTGTATGCAGATTTCTATCCCCAAACAATCCGGGAGGTATCGGAGTTTGTCACCCTTCATTTATCAATTTTTCGCGCTCAATATGAAAATATACACAATTCCCGGTTCTGATTTGAATATTATTACCGCATGCAGATATTTCCTTTCATTCCAAATATGACTCCTATAGTGTATTTGCATATTTATTTACTGTGTCTCTTTTTTCTACTTCTTATCAAACCCAATTGGACTTTTTCCATCACAATTTCTCATCTTGCATCTGCAGAGACGTGTCGTGAGGGGTGATTTTTTCCTCCCTTGGGTGGAAATGAATACCCATCGCCACCCAGAGAGACTCAATATCATTCATTTCTTCTCTTTTTTCTACCATCTCGATTTGAGCAGGGTTATCACGGGGATAATTCTAATGATGGCCATGCAGTTGAAGCGTGAAAATCCATAGGCTATGTCGGAACTCCCCAAATGCAACTTTTCCGGGGTCTTAGAAACTAAGCAGCATGACTAATCGAGGTTAATACATTATTTTTATTTACTAACCGCACACCGGTGGAAGACATCGTTATTGATTGCTGGATGTAATTCATACTCTCTGTCTCAAAATCTCTTTCTCACAGCATCGGAATGAGGAGAGTGTGTTTGAGAAGTCTCAATGAGCTCCAATTAGACGATATTCTTCCGTCATTCACCATTGTTATGCTCTCCGGTCGCGGCAGAAGAAGGTGAAGTGCTCATTGTCCTGTGACGAATTATAAATAATTGATCCCATTTATATTAGTAATCCACACTGAAGAGTCTTCTCTGCACCGCCTGTGATTCACAGTATCTCTTAATTCTGTGTCATACCATTTTTCAAAATCCGTATTGCTCGTTGTTAATTTCCATTGTCCGAAAGATTTATTGGGTTCTACTGGATATTATAGAATTTATTGAAAAATTCCAGTGTGCTGTAGGAATTTCTAGGGGAAATTTTGGTTCATTAAACGAATTTGATACAAACACCATTTTTCTTTTAATTATTCCCATTGTTGTGGATCTTCCTTCAATAATTCACTAAATTCCATCCAGCGACTGCTCATAAATTTTAATTGTACAGTACAAAGAACAAAGGCAAACTATAAGAAGTGGAAGGACACTTTGAGCGGAAGGAAACGCAAAAAAACTAAATAAATTTCTCACTTTATGACTCAAATTGAGATGAGCAGGAGCCATAGAGAATTCTGGAGATGAAGGAATCCCCTCGAAGGAATCTCTCTTTTGGGGCGTCTTTAATCCAACATGCACATTATCACCCTCATGAATATGTATTGTGGGCAAAAAATGACAACTTTTGCCTCCGCTAGTAATTCAATTAATTCCCTGTCGCTGCTCTTCCAGGATAATCTCATTCTTTTCGCTGTTTTTTTTGTCAAATCTGCCGGCTTCTCAAGGGAGCTGCATTTGTGGGCAAAAAAATTCAGTTACCCTGTGCAACGAATCATAAATAATTATTATCTCAACAATCGGTGTCGTTAATAGCTGAACGATTCTTAGTTAGCCCCTGGTTTCAATCATAAAACGCTGTAATTTCCGATAAATTTTCCGAGAAGGAGGAAAATGCTGTTAAATTTGCAGGATATGATAAATATTGTTTTTGCAATTTTATAGGATTTTTATATGTATTCCATATGAATTTCCCCTCCTTTGCACATTTTTCACGTATATTATAAAAAAAAATTGAATAAGAGAATGAAAAATTTTATAGTTCTCTCCAGCGTTGCACGAATATATGTATGAAATGAAATTTAATGGGAAATCTTTCCTGATATTAGTTTATTTTTATTATATGATGGGTTTTCATGTGGGAATAAATAAATATTTTGCAGAGATTTCAACCATTTTATTGACACTCAAAATTCAACTATAAATTATCCTGGAATTTATTAAAATTTATCTGTCAATTATTTCAGGACGAATCGCGATTCCTTTATGCATTTTGCGTTGGTGGTGGAGGATTTGTGAGAGAAGGTATGGACAGAGTTTTGCGCGAGTGTGAGATTCATAATTCACGCAATAAATATCACATTTATGGTGTCTTTACGTTTTTCGCTACATTAACCCTTTATCCCTGCATATGAAGAGGTATTTTGGACAAAAGGGAGAAGGTCATTAAGGGACGGATATATGGGAAGGACAATGATTTTGCTATTCATAAATACACTTGCAAAGAAGTGACTTTCGCTGGCAAACATTGGACAACATCGACAAATATCCCGGCAATTTTAACCCTCTCTCGGATCGTCACGATGAATCAAAATGCTAAATTATACAGTTGTCTGTATTTCGTTGCTGAAAATATATTAATGTCACATTGTTGCGCGATGATGAATCTCCCAACATCCATTTGGCACCCACTCACCGTGCAATGGGCCCACGCAAAGAGCATAAAAGGGTGGTTCATCATTCACCCCGCATTTCAACCCTTTCTCGCCTGTAATTGTTCCAGTAGATAAATTAGGCATCTGGAAAGTTTTCAGTCCGGAAACTGCATCAAGCGCTATTGTGGCGAAGGAGAACAAAAAGGTATAAAATTTGAATATTTATTGGATTTATGAGCTGTGGCTGTGTTGCAGGGATGCTGAGCAAGTATATTGAGAAAATGCCACTTCATCGGCGTATCAAAGTGAAGCGATGAAGTCACTGTGGCGAAATTTAATTAACAAATTTACAGGGTTGGAAGCATTTTGTGGTTGCCTTAAGCTGAGAAGTGTTTTCTTGATAATAAAATAAATTTTTACGGTGTGGGCAATCATGTATGATTTCTTTTATAAGAAAAAAAACATAATTACTAGAGAGTTTCATGAATTTAGGAAAAATCTATACTTTATTTACAATTTTTTGGATTCAGTAAAAGATCAATATTCAAAGCTTGGGTTTTACTGGGCGCATGAACACACTCTGAATCTTTTATTATATATGTTTCTCTGAAAAGACTTCCCCTCCACTCTTAATATCGGATAACCAAGTAAAAAACGATCTATTAGGCAATTGATCATTTTCCACATTAGGACCGAGATCGCAGCAACAATGAGAGGCTTCAGCATCTCGTCTCTCATCATCTCAAGTGTGACACAGAATCGAAGAGGCTGCGTGAGCGGGGAACGAATTGAACACTTGTGCAGCAGCTCCCAAGTGTAGTCTGTAGGCCTGAGTCCAATGCAGACAGGAGATATACTCACCATCCAGCACACGGAGTGTTATTCACATCACGATTCAGGGTGTTTACCTTTGTTCAAGGTCAGTTTTACAAACGATTTTACGTTGTTGCACTCTCGGTCGTGTAGAAAGAGAAAAGAGTCTGTTTACGATATCTCCCGTATATGCCACATATATAGCATCCACTATGTATTTAAGCATCTCGCTGGGCTCTTGGTGTTTATTTTGGTTCTCCTTCTTCTCCTCTTCGGTCTTATGGCTTTCCAGTTTATTTAATTTTCTCCTATACGATTTATATTTTAACATCCATTTCGTTCTCTGATTGTTTTGCCTCGCACTACGCCTGTTTGGTAAACGGAAGACTTTGCATGTTGGCCTAAGTGTTCCTCGTGCAGGCCATTCCAGGGTGGATGGTGACTTCTGTGCAGTGGCCCAGAGCTAACTTTGCTCGCGAGACAATTTCAGGCCTTACACTTCAATTTGCCACTGCACACTGCGTTGGATATAATAATCATGTTTCACTGGCTTTTATGACTTATCATGGTGAATTGCATAATAATTTGTGCGAATGAAGACAAGGGCGGGGCGGAGAGGCCCACGAGGGAAACAGATGTAATCTCAAAGTCTTCCGCAAATTTAAGACTCTTTGCTCGCGTTTTGGCGACTTTTCAGAAACGAAAACGCAAATCCTTGTACAATCTACCAAACTCGATTTGGACACACTTGGGCCTTTTTTTGGCAACGTCACTACGCACACTTGTGGATCCAAAAGAGTTTTTCAGCACATGTCAGATGTCTTTCGTTCCTCTTCTGTTTGTCCTCAATAAACACATCTCAAGTGTCGATGGTGTGACGATGTGAGACTCGATCCCGAGACTTGCAGTGGCAAGATTATGAATTTCTCCTCTCCTCGTCTGATATGATAGCAAAATAATAGAAATTATGCATCACGGTAGTGGATGACTGATGCCCTGGAGGTTCTCGAGGAGGGAAAAACCTATTCTTCATTTCTAATCATATATCGTCAATTAAGCCTTAATTGCTTGCTGCGACAGAGAGTCGAGCCGGGCTGCGGAGGGACGGTCGAGGAGAAAGAAGTAATAAATTGAAAAGATTACATGAAAAACAGCCCATCATCATCATTATCAAATCAAAACAGAAGCCAAAACGTCATCAACGTACAGCCTCCAACTCTTGTTTTTATGCCCATCGACAATCCCCATGCTTGCTTTTATTTTATTGTTTTATGTACATCCACCCAAATTAACGTACGCCGTAAAGTGCGCCTCACCATCCATCTTATTATTGTGATTAAAGGAGAGAAGAGAGAAAATAGACTGCGAGATGAGAGGCAGTGCAAGTGAACAGAAGAAAAGACTCAAGAGCGCGGGCAAAAAAGGCCACTTCACCACAAGAAGCGTAAATGTGTGGATATTCGATTTTAATTTATGTTTTGTGGCCTCTTCAGCATCTGGAGAAGAAGACCATTTTATCTTCATTTCTCTGGCTGGTTTTGGGTGTTGTATCTGAGATTTGACGCTAAATTTGCACCTGATTGGAGTTGTGTTTTAAAACTTTATATGTTCATATAGTTGGGTTGAAGGCTGAAACCGAAGGCGTTCAGCCCACGCCGCAGTTGCAAACAGAAGCTCTCTGATGGGTTTCATGATTGATAACTCGAGAATAGAATCGAAAGGCGAGCGAGAGAAAAAGGCATTAAGTAAAACGAACACTTACAATATTTCTTTTTCTTCGCCCAACAGAGGCAACAGTTGCACGTGTTCATATTTTGTCGATGGACTCAATTCAACATCTCACCACGGGAGCAAAGATTTCAATTTTAAGGCGAGCCCAGAAGAGACCGAATTGCACCCAAGCCAAGTGTGACCAAGAGATGTTAGAGCGAAAACGTTATGTGATTTCTCTGAACGTCTTCTTATTGCGCTGCTAGATTGCCATACGGTAGCCCTTTTGATACACACTTAATTGCAATTGCCAGAGACCTCTTCCCTTGGGAGCCCAGAGCAGATGCGCGAGTGACTTTACAATTATTTAATTATTACGCAGCATCCATACCTAATTGTTCCCCAAGATGATTATTGTCTCGAGGAGCTGCACTGGAGGCGCTCTCGCGATGGTATCGCCAACCATTGGAGCCCTCGGATGCCCAGTCAACGCGGATAACTGTAATTTAATCACTTTTATTTTTACACAGTTGGTCCAATTGTATAACGGGGCTTTAGGTGATTACCTTACTCACAATTAATGTCAAGTGGAATAGATAAAAGTAAATAGTTCCAGAGAAATCATTACGCGGAGGGTATTCATCTAATGTATTCCTCCACTGTCCCAGCTTTCCTTACAGAGGGAGTTCACGGTTTGAGTGCGTACCAGGAAGTGAAACTGATCATCACGGCTTTGTGCAAGAGATGCACTGGCAACGCAATATCCGATAAGAATTAATCAATACGGAGGATTATTATTTCGCAACATCCCATATACAATCTTGGAAGGGCAGTTCCTCTCCGAGTGATTGAAGTATAACGTAAGAAAAGTAATCGCAGTGCATGATTCGTTTCCATCTAACATTTTACAGTGCCTGAATAGTAATTAACACCGGCAGAATTGAAGAAATATTTGAAACCGTCCAGAATTCATTATTTTGTCAATATGTGAAATTTCAACGCAGTTTTCATACTGGCAACATATGTCACATATAGCAAATGATGCGAGAGTAGATCAATATTTTGTACTCAAATTACAACGCAAACCTATTTGACTTTCTGAAAACGTCCCATAAATCTTCTGAAAATATTTGCTCTCTTCTACGAGTCCTTCAAAAATACGCATCGAGAGATAACAATCCAATTTTTTGCTTCCACCACAGCATTTGCAAAAAAAGAGCAGAGAAAATCCTTGGTGTACGCTTTTAACAAAAGTATAAATTGTCTATAGAAAGGGGGCAGCAAAAAAACGAGCAGCGAAAGACTTTAAATGCTGGTCAAACAGAGATAACAGTCACTTTGGATGAGGATTGGAGTCGTCTACCATACACAATCAGCAGTTGAAGAGGTACCTAAAGGGAGCCCATTTCGAGTGAGAGACAAGTTTAGACACGTATTATCTTGTAAGAACCTTTCTGCCTCCGCGGGGTATAATTATTGTTCGGTGGTTGCATCTGAAACCACTTGTTGTGCGTCTAAGATAGAGACTCCGAGGCGCTGAGTAGGGCTCCGATCGAGAATCACGGCGACGATGGACTATATCTATCACTCGGGATGTATCATGCTATCGAGGGTCAAGTGGCCAAACATTGGCTCCCAAATGCGCGTCTTGTGGGGAATATTGAGTAGAAAACAGGTAGATAAGACAAAAGGCGTCTGGAGCTGGACTGAGTGTCTCTTGCCTGATTTTTTGGGTCTCCACTTTTCAGGTAACGTCTCGTCGCCTTATCTCTTTTTATGCCTTTTCGGGTTAGCTTTAATTTTAGATGCGCAGACCGGAATATAAAATATAGATGGTGAGTGATTTATACTTTTTGTGTGACCAATTTACCCTTCCATTGTCCGAAGGCGATACTTCAAGGATTTTCTCCGATGCTCACACCTGAGTCAACCTACGCGAAGCTTCACACCCTATGCATGACGCTCTTTTCGATGTCTCACATATCATCTCCGAGATATAGTGGTTTAATTGATCATTTTAATTTACAACCTCATCTCATTTTGCAATGAGGATCATGGCGGTTTTTTGCACATCTGCTGTGCAATGAAGACAGAATATTAACCCCACCAGCGCCTCTGCGATGCCGTGATACGCGAAGAGTGGAGGAAAACAGTGCTGCTGGAAAAAAGTGTTAAAAATAAACGTTAAAAACAATTATCAACAATAAATGGGAGACCAGCCAGTCTTCAACGTCTTTCCACGTCTCCCCCTTTCGAGATCGTTACGGAGAGCGAGAGAGTGAAAAAAGGTACAAAAAAACCAACACACATAAACATTAAATCAAGAATCAGATTGAAAAAAGGCCACAGGTGTTCAAATCCATCCCATTTGTTGGTGTTCACGAAGCTACGATCAATTTTACTTGAGATCAGAAGATCTGCATTTATATACCGGTCCTCCTTATATGCACTTCGTACACTTGGCCATTATATAAAATTTGAACTCCTCCACGAATACACCTACATTCGCAGCTCCCTTGCGGCGATAGCGTGGCAGTGAAGTTGGCCTAAGAGGTACAAAAGGTGTGTGTTGTGAGGCTTGAAGAAAACGTCTTGGATCTTGGCGTGTAAATGAAAATAATACGATGCCACACACGCAAGATACTTTAGCGATACACATTATTGTTGGGCGCAAAAATAAATTGAAATTCTGTATCCTGAAAATACAGATCTTCTAGGGTGAGTTTCCTTTTAAGTTCAATTTGGTTGGAGTTTCTGAAAAGCTTGAGATGATCGGAAAATACAAACTTAAGGGTGATAGAATTAATCCTTCTGACGTCACTGCAAATCGAAAAGCAAAAGCATGAACACACGGAACACCTTGAGTTTTTCTCCATAGCTTGCCAGAGGTTTGAGAGTGGGTGTACCCAGATCCAGATTTTCTTCTTAATACTCTTACCTGCGTGCGGAGAGATCATCTTGTGTGTAAGGTGGATGAGCAGAGGCAGACAAATTGAGGACCGGTTTATTTCTTCCCAGTGCTTCTTTCTTTGGTTTACCTTTTTTGTCCCTACCCTTCCCTCCATTTCTTGCACACCGTTCTCCAACTATAAATTCAGCATATAACTCTCATTATATCCACATCCCATTTATTATTGGAAGCCTATATATATGCGGTGATGATGCGTTTTTCTCTTTTTTCGTCACCAGAGCAGTTCCCTTCTGCCTTGGTGTCAATTGGTGATGTTTGTATCGCCAAATGACCCTTTCGCAAATCCTTTCAGCATCTTCTAACGTGCGCGACTCTGAGGACCAGAATGACAGATTATCATGTTGATGCAATCCGTTTAATTTACGATGGTAGAAAAGTCAGTTAACTCGGTATTAGGCAACACTAGCAACAAAGTGCAATTAATCGCATATTGACCTTGCTGGTGGATACATTTTGCATGGTGTACAAAAGTGTTTTTGCACAGCCAATATTAATCTCTTCCACTGAACAGCTGTGAACACGGCAAAATGTCTGTCAATTGATCATGCAAATTCGCCAACACCAAACCCATGCAGCATAAAATCAATATAAAATCCCCGAAGGGGTATCAGAACTTAAACAATAAGGTATGACAATATTTCACGATGATATGTCTCAGAATTGCAGTTAAACCTGAAACGCTCAGCAAAACTCAATCATGTGGAGCACTTTATCTCGCTTAACTTCATTTAGCTGAAAGTGGGTGGAACTGAATTAATTGCAATTTGTATACCTTCCAGTGAGATGGTAGACAATATATTTTTTCAATAATCACTTTGGCACTTCCAACGCGAAGCGACTTGTCATCTTTTATTACTTGATCACGCCTTGAATTGGTGGAGCTAAATAGAAATGTAATGATTTAAGATAGGCTCTTGAAGACTCTCCATATATCAATTACTCTGTTTGTATATTTTTCCAATCTTGTGTTCTGAATAAACATTTAGGTGGCCGAAAGCTTAAATCGCTTACTAAATATTGCGAGAAGAAACCTGTATCGAGCACACAGACAGGTCTAAGTCCCTTCGATGTTGGACTTTCATTTCTTTTTGCTCTCTCAACACACGGAAAGTTGGGGCCTCAGAGTGGATATTGAATTAAAATGAATGGCCCATAAAGACATCGTACGAGCAAGTAAGTATTAAGTACAAGATGGGACAAACACAGTCCTTTGGACATACTGAAATGACGGTGATTTCGACCTGGTGTAATCTCCGAGGCGGAGGCAGGCAATTAAAATCTCTGAATTAAATTAAAAGCACACAATCTGGGCGAGATGATAATACAATAAAAGGCCATTTTATGCTTCTGTATGTTGACTCCGATGAGGTGTGCACACATTTGAACTTCATATTTGTTATGTATGCTATGGGCTTTACAATAAAATACAATATAAATTCTGGAAAAAATGAGGAAAGAAAAGCCTGTAGTAAATAAAACGTCCAATCTTGCAGTAATACTCTTTTCTCTCTCCTCCTTTGGTGCGTTCAGGTGTTATATTCTTGCATCTCGAGAGTCGTTTCAGAGCTCATTTAAAATTCAATCCGTAACGAATGTGTGGGGCTACTGTATTACCCACACCGAGACTAATTTCGTATCATAAAAAACAGCTCGAAAGCATCATTTTATTTATACGCTACACGTCTGGAGGAGGCTCTCCTCGAAAACTGGTCTCTTCGGTATCATAGGCTGCTGCCAAGAGGAGCGATTATTCTCTGCTTTATATTCCAGCGCTTACACATATTGTATATCCTCATGCACAGAGGATTATTAACACCGGCCCATGTGAGCGATGGTGAGGTGGATTCGAGGAACGATGACCAAAACCGCAAGTTTTTGCTCATGCCAAATGTGTGTTGTAAGTGAAAAAGGCGAGGATGATGATGATGAATTTTGAATGTTACCAATGGATGTTCCTTGGGGTCTGGATTTGTGCCATATAAAAAAAAAATATGCAAAGAGTGACGCAAAATTACGTGGAACGAAATTTTCTCATCTAATACCCTTGCTAGACTGTACAAATCCCAATCTTCTTTTATTTCATATACTTTGGCGTGTCTGGTCGACTGTAAAAGCCGTTCGAAGATTGACCGTCCGACCACAGTTGCTAATTTTGTAATGTAATTTCCGCACATTCTCTTCCCGATTCAGCTCTTAAATAGTTTTCAATATCGCGTAGATTTTACAAAGTTTTAAATCCCTTCAGGAATTTAATAGGTAAAATCTCTTATTTGATGGGAGTTTGCATTTCAGTTTCACATTGATCCTTATTTCAAGATTACAATCTCTGATTTCTCAGTAAAATTCTATTCATATAGTCATGCAATCTTTCAGAAAGTAAGAAATTTTGAAGAGTTACAGGAGCTACTCTAGTGGCAATATTCTCTGAAAGCCATCTCGAAAAGTAATCGCGGTAAGCAACTCCTGAGCCGCGAGTTACTCCGCAGAATATTTTATAGAATTTTCTCCGGTGAGTACAAATTGAAATGTGGGCAATGTCTGTAAATCCTCTCTTTATGTTGCTAGTAAATTCAATTATTGCACTCATCCTCTGCCTCTGATTCTATCCGCAGCTTTACGTGTAAATTCTTAGCCATCTTTTGCCACCTCCTCAGAGAGAAGCAAATCCTCTCACCACGGCCGCAGTCACAGTGTCGAATGTACTTGAACTTGCACTAATCGTGTATGAGAGACATTATGCCGGTTGCACTTTTCATCCACGACAAAGTGTAGTGGTTTAAATGCGTTGTGACGAAAAAGTATTAAAGAACAGTGGCGACAAAATAAGATTAAATAAATTAGATGTTCATTTTGAGCAGCCAAGCGGTAAATTTGCAGAATATTGTCATTGGATTGTGTGGCAATTCACTTTTTTACGCTTTACCGTGAATTCTGCGAAAACCAAGCATCACAACAAAAGTATATTCGACCTGAGGGTGGTCACAAGGAAACCGTGGGTAATGGACTGAACTGTCTGTAAGCGGTTTTTGCTGTGAAACCATTTCATCTTTCACAATTATTCACCCTAATTAATCACTCACGGATGCAAAAAAATGGCTCGATATGAATCACATTGATATGCAAAGAGTGACACCATTGCTGAAAGGAGAATAATAAAGCAAATAAAAATATCATATAATTTTTTGCTACCACGTCTCATGTGGAGAAACACGAGAAAGGCGTGAAGCTTTTAGCTTGCAGAAAGCTCAACAAAGTGCAAAGGAGGGTCGCGCAATGTGCCAAGTGTACAGGCACGACTCGGGATATGTAAACAATTGTTTACCATTTTAATATCAAGGTGTCAAGTCACAATTCCCTCGACTAAAGTAACTATTGTCGCTGCACAAATATCCATTTACAACTCCAGAAGATTGAGAACTGTCAATCTCTTCTAGACACTATTCTATACTTTGCTGTTGCGTTTTTAGTTCTATAGGGTGGTGATCTTGTTGTTGTTGTCCCGTTCCTAAGTAGGTCGAAGGTAAATCAAATTTATACTTAATATGTCTCTACAATATGCTTTGGATTTGGTCACTTGTAAGCCCCTGTTTTCATTGTAGTGCACGATCAATAAATTTCCTTTGCTGTGAAGCCACGATAAAAAAGCGATAGATAAACAAAAGGTAATATTTAAAATTTATTTATGCACGTGAATCGTCACGAGTTATCCCCGGCGGCGACCCAATAACCAAGCAATCACAATTCTGCGACACACGATAAGTTGAAACAGCTGATTTTGCAATTGCACATGAGTAGTGGCTCGGTGTTTTATGACATGACCACACGCTGGAAGTGGAGTAATTTGACGTTCGCGGCAAATGCTTCCAGCTCTTTTGCCTACACTCCGCGCCGGACACTTGAGAGGTGCACATTTAGTGCTGTTTTGAAAATCTCTCGGTGGACACACCGTCATAATTCAGTGGCCCAATTTCTACACTTAATTGGTTGCAGCGCGTGGCCGCTCGTTTGCCTACCTACTAGTACAATTTTCCGCAAAAGTCAACCTCCGTGGCTGTTTTTACTTTTCATTGCAATTATTTTCATTTTCATTTCACATCCAGTTGCAAGTCGGTGTCTATGCCAAGCGCTGCCGCAGAGCCGGAGAGTATTCTCGCCGTGGCAGCTTTTTCTGCACGAGGCATGACGCGATTTGCGCGGTAGCGAGTTCACCGTGAGGTCCATTGAATTGGTAAGTATTGGTCGCTCGTGCGCTATTCACTTTTTATCTTGATTTTTTGGGATTGGTTTATTAGTTCTAGCTCGGCGATATCGATTGCCTTTTTGCCGTCTCGATTTACCACGAGATACAGCAAATCGCGATTAGTTGACATGACTTCAGGTTTTATCCCTTGCATGTGGTGAAGACTAACACCACCAGGCTGATGTCCAATAGTAAATCCACCATATACAGCACTGCAGAAGTAAGTAAATGAATCAAAGTACGGCGTGAGTTCAACTGCCGAGACCTTGAGGTGAAAACATAAGTGCATTTATCGAGTATTTGGACACCGGGCAATCGATGCCAAAACGAGCTAATAGATAATTTATTTGCAAAATTACGTCCTTATTTAAATGAAAATTGCTACTCTGAGTCTAAGTACCTCAGATGTTGCGGGTCGATTGAGTTAACCTGGCTGAATAGTCTCACGAACGTGGGCACAATGTTTATGTTTTGACTCTGCTTGAGCCCACAATCATTTAATTACACGACTCAAATGATAGTTGACACGAGCTTATAATTATATATAAATTAATGCGTTGTTTGCTACACTTTTACCGTTTCACTTCATTTTCACATTCGTTGAACAGGTGAAAATTATCACAATTTTCAGTTGAAAAGCAGCTCTGCAGATGGAAAAGTACCAGAAATCCAGTAGGTTTAGTTGGATAACGATGTGTAAATTATTTAGTTTAGATACACATATTTTTTGCTGTGTCTTCTTTAGAAATCCTCCTCAACCAATCCAGTGATACTTTTCACACGGCCGTTCGCTACATTCTTCTGATAGGACAACTTTTCGCCATCTTTCCGGCATCCGGCATTCTCAACAAGAACTCCAAGAAAATCAGATTTAGATGGATATCTATAAGGTCATTCTACTGCTCCGTTCTTATACTGTTCCAAATACTGAATTTTCTACTCGCACTACGGAGATTAGGAAAGTTGGGTATAAGCTTTTCAGTTTTCGCAACTGCATTTTTCTACTTCGTAACTCTCAGCGGTTCAGTAATCCTGTTTCATTTGGCCCGAACTTGGAACAAGATTGTAAGGAGAATCGAAAGAACTGAGATAACCTTTCTCCATGAACCGTATCACCAAGTCGGATGGCCTATGTATCGGAAGCTACGGCTAGTTGCTTCGCTACTTATTCTAGGAGCTGTTCTTGAACATGGCATGTACTTTATGGCAAAGTTTGTAAATTCTAGGACCCAACTGAAGCAGTGCAATTTGAAAGTTCCAATTTACGAACACTACCTGAAGACAGAACGGAGACACATATTTTCTGTTTTGCCATATCACATTGCTTTGGCATCGCTCATTGAGTGGTCAAACATTTGCAGTACTCTTTGTTGGTCCTTTCTTGATGTCTTCTTGACGCTCTTCAGTATTAGTATGGCTTATCGCTTTAAACAACTCAGCGATAGAATGAAAAGAGTTCGCTTCAAGGTAGGATATTTTTTAGATGTTGTTGAAAATTATTTTTCAGTGCTCTTTGTCAATTCCAGACCAATCCCGATACCTTTTGGATTGAGATCCGATCCCACTTCACGGAACTTACAATGCTACTGAATTATCTGGACAAGAAACTATCTAATCTGATAATGCTGATCTGCGGTAGTAATTTATACTTTATATGCCAGCAACTGTTCAACAGCTTCGAAGTACCTCCTGATCGTTTGAACACTATTTACTTCTGGTACTCCCTCATCTACATCATTACCAGAACATTGACGATGCTCTTCTTTGCGGCATCGGTCAATGAGGCCGCCAAAGAGCCCTACCAGATGCTGAAGGCTCTGCCGCATACATCGTGGAGTGTGGAGATCCAGAGGTTCTCCGACCAACTAATAAGTGAAGTAATTGGATTCTCCGGCAAGCGATTCTTCTTCATAACACGCACACTAATTCTGGCGGTAAGCTATTCCCTCTCTGACTGATTGCCTAATTTAATTATCTGCTTCTCATTTGTGGTGTCAGCTAATTGGTACGATTGTCACTTACGAACTCGTGCTTTTGGATCATGTGGCCGAGGCGCCAGAAGTTATCCAGCGGTCATGCCATGTTGCTTACATCGAGTCCAATATGACAAGCTAATCAGATGCAGCGCGGAGACTCTCTAAGTCAATTTCCGACCAACATCCAGCATTGAGCTCAATGTCATCTCTTGGATTAGTGCAGCACTGCAGCATGAAATGCAAGAAATAGTGATAATTATGAAATTGCATAAAATATTGCATTAGTGCTCGCGCGCGCAATTACTAAACGCTTGCAGTGTTTTGCCAGCATATTTAAGAAATTACCAAGAGATCGCCACTCTTCGCCGGGACGCAAAGTGGAAAAACGATTTTCTACGGCAAGCGACACTGACAAAAAAAAATGATCTTGTGGACATGGGTGAAGAACAACAACAGCGACACGGTGTAAAAATGCTCTTGCTGCTGGTTTTGAATTTCAGATAAAACACAATTTGCGGTTAGATGGTGCAATTGTTTTTTATTGAATTTCGTTGGCGTGATACGGAGAGAGGGTGTTTCTTGCCCGCCAGCACATCGTTGCTGCGCATCAGTCATTGGGCAATTGAACTAATTAAATTGCAAGCAACTCTTCAGCAAGAACTCGGTGTCCTTTGGCAAGTGATAGGCTAGATGGTTTGAGTTTTTTGTCTCTTAGCACACTAATAGCGGTAGAATTCATTGTGACTGTTGCGTAATATTCTCAGTACTCTGTCAATGTACATTTAATTTCTCAATAATATTATTTAATAATATGGTAAGTAAAGCATAATATACACCTTATACTACTTGTACCATAGTGCATGTGCAAGCGCTTCTCGTTGGTTAAGGTAACTTGGTAGGGAATTTTCTTTAAAATTGCAAATCTTTCGAGCTCAAATATTCACATAGTTATCAAGGAAATCTCAACGTGATTTAAATTTAGGCTGAACTATATCAAGGTATTGCAATCGTAACACAAACTAGAATTTATTCCTGAAAAATTCATAAGTTTCCTATAAATTTCAAACCTCAAAAATGCACATACGATCTCGGAGTTCAAAACATTAAATCTCTTTCCTTGTCTTGCCCAGTGTCTTTCGTCTTAAGCGCGGAGTTGGTGTTCTGACTCGCGTACATAATGCTTGGTTATATCTGATAGGCACATAAGTGCATGACATATACACTAGGTGCTGGTAAATAATATACGTGAAAACCTGTTGGAGGCACACGTGCGACTTGCGGCTTAAAAGTTCACGTTTTCCTCGACATAATCCACAATGATGATGTTAAAATGGTCCATGGAGGATGGTTTTCTTGAGTGCTTTGTATGCTCTTGGTGCGACGGAGAGATATCGCGAGTCTTGTGTTTAGGCCAAGAACAGTAGTTCCAAACCAATAAAATTAAACAGCAATGACCACACGATCTCGTGTGTAATACAACGACGTGCTTGTTCACTACACACAGAGCCATGACGAAAAATTAATAAGACCAACACTATCGGGCCCACAATTTGTTTATAGTTCAGTCGAAGGGGCATTTCATTTCATAACCTCTCAAGTGACAAAAATCAATAAATCTCGCTATTATGCATTGACTGAGCATTGGCAATTTTTCCCGCCAAGACTTTTGCACTTAAGCGTCACTCGGTGCACATTAGAACGTGATATAATTGGTTTCACGATGAGATTTAATTACCCCGCAATTAAGAAGTGAAATTGAACCCATTAATGAAATCTGCCTTAGGTGATCACCGCACGTCGCCACAGTCGCGTTCTGCAGCTCTTGTCATCGTGATTTTTTCCACCAACACTCTTTCTCGTCCACTCCTTGCCAGTTAAAGCGTCTGTTGCTTGCTGAATGTAAATATATGCATATTAAATATCAAAAGTGATGGCTTTTGTACGCTGTGTGAATCTCTTTAGAAGTCAGCTCTGTGTGTGCAATTGTCCGGTCCAAAGTAATCGCTATGGTGTATCCTGGAAAATTTGTATGCACGCAAGAGCGTTGTCCGCTTCTTTCTTTTCTGCCATATCAATAGTTTTGTGGTTGTCTTGCTGGTGATCGTATCGATTGTAAACAAAAAGAAGTAAATACAAATTCAGCACCACACTGTGAGCAACGTGTTTGAAATATTACCATATATTCTCAGCCTAGCATGGAGGAAATGGGGAAATTTTATTCATTGGATTAGAATTGATGCGCAAAGGCATTGGAGAAGTTGAACTAATTGTTCCATAATATCAAACTAATTTCCATAAGAAGTCATTGAAGGTGAAATTTTGAGACATTGTCAAGTTACTTGATTACTTATCATATTATTGTTGAAAGTAAAATCTTCACATATCGCATTTATGAGAATATGAAATTTGCCCGACACCTCGATAACTGTCAATAGCTGTAGTCATTTTATCGTTACTCGTGTGAGTTCTTTTGCTGTTTAGAATCAATATGGACAAATAGAATAACATACACGAAGATTGCTTTTATGGCCAGAAATTTTTATTCCTTTTCAAACATGTCAAGCAGTGATATGCCTTTCTCTACAGTGTTTTTACTGTGGCTGCGTTGTTTTCATTTACTCCAACCCAACACTTATTCGTGTGTGCAAGTGTTTTAAAACACCTCAAGAAAATGTTTACATTGTGCTGACAGACTGATCGAAGGAGTATTATTGTGTTTTATTGCTGCATCGTTAATAATGCTCAAAATCAAAACATTAGGAAAATTATCCATGTCTGCCACTAATGTCTATAACATTGCCTTCACATGAACATCGTGTTTATATTCTGTACACAATTGATAAATTTCCCTCTGCGTTGTCAAGAATTAATAATTACTTTCGACTCTGTATTCCACTCGTAATCAATTCCATTCAAGCCCTTACACACTTAGAATGTGACGCTCTCCCAGACTATGACCCTAGATTAGGCATCTCTGCCTTTTTTTTTGTCAATTACTGGAGAGTCAGTGAAAAAAGTTGTGTATTTATTTTAATTGCATATGGCGCCAGAGAAAAATCACCCTGATTTTTGAGTGCAAAAAAACATGACATTGAATTCCAAAATACAGGGAGAAAAAATTGTGTGGGGTTAAAATTAACCACAAGAGACGCGTTAATTTTTTTTGTCCAGCAGTGCTTCACCCGGGAATTAGACAGTCGAGTTGAGAGTGTCAACAGAAAAATATTGGGGAAAACCTCAATAATTTTGACAATTTATTGCCATTCGGCGAGTGTAGATATCAGATGACAGTTATTAGGTAATTTTCGATTGAAAAATGATTACACTGGCGTTCATTTTTCGACGCTTTTGTATCACTTCAATTTATAAGGGGTTGCATTGTTGAGTAGTTGTGAGTTTATTATTTATTGGATGTTTTGAGAGTGTATGATTTTTTTGGACATGGCGTTTTTTGTGGTAAATCACAAGAATAGATCCTTCAATGATGCCCTGAGTGAAAATCGTCGATGCGAAGTGGCCCATTGTGTCTTCCATGCCATTTATTCCTCTCAATACCGCCTCCGATGAGGCCATTTTCCTCCATTCATTTGTCCAGATACATAGAGGAGTGATAAATTTCCACATACACTGTAACAATTTCTATGAGTTTGACTGGCGCGATTGAAATGTAAGTAAACAAATGATACTGTCAGGCTAATTAGGTAAAATTGCCAGTATATCATTTTTGCACTCAATTAAGGCAAATTGTTTGTGCGCTATAGACTTTCACAGCAAGGTGGATTTATAATATTTTGCCTTCTAATTTGCGATTGCGAAATTGCAACTGACAGTAATAAAAAGATATTCCACAATAGAATCAGCTCAACATAAGATTTACTGTAGTAAATGTAATGAAAAGCTCTCAAAATACGAATTATATCGGAAGTCAAATCTCAACTTGCAAATCCGAACTGCCTCAAACTGGCTAACAATTTAGCAAAGAGCTAATATTCTCAGTAATTCACGATAGGTGGACAAGTTAAATGCACTAGAGTCAGCACACATAATTTGTATATTTATGTTCGAGGTGATTATGAAATACGTGGAAATTTGCGTCGTAGCTGAACTTGCAGCACCTGCATCTCATGCATTTCTCTCATTTCTGCGCCGTGGCCCCATTAAGACTTACGTGCTACTGGTACTCCCTGACCGCCACTTTTGATTTCTTTCCTAATCATGGGCGGATTTCCCGTCTCTTCTGCGCCTCTGTCACTTGATTTATCTCCTTGTCTTGCCTATATGGTTATGAATTTGATTTTCCAAGCGCAAATCTCAGGCAGATTCGGCGCCGTGAAAAATGTCTCCACTCAATCATCTATGTCGATATGAAAAGCAAATTTCCACAACCCCTGGCGTTCCATCAGTTGCAGAGATGGATTGAACCCCCTTCCCTGTGATGGGCAACAATAGAGCACTGTATTTATGACTGCGCGACACTGTGGACAATTTTTCTTCCGTTTCAAATCGCCATTGGCCGCAAGAGTATCTCAAACAATGGCCGGAGATCCTTCATGCTTTTTCACAGTGGCTTCAAAACCTAATAGAGGGAAATATTTTCAATGCTCACTCGCCCCTTTCCAGCATCCGCAAATGCCCATGAAGGGTTTTTCACCCTGATTGAGATATGTGTATAGTGGAATTTTTCAAGGATCATTTCATTTCACATATTTCAAGTCACTATCTCAAACAATACCCCCTCAATGCAGACCCTTTCCGCCCTTTCCTCGCTGAAAATTTCCTCACATATCAGCCAAAAAAAGAATTCTAGATGCCTGCAAGGGTAGAATCTTATCGCCACCTCGAGTGATTCCTTAAGTGGCCTCTTCATGCCCTCTGCAAGTCTCCATTGCTGCTTGTCCAGCTCGAGGGACACTGCGGTCCATGCAAATGATGGCTTTGACGACCCCAATTGCAGACTCTCGATAGGGGTGAAAAAAGTGCAGCAGCTGTCAATAGTGACGATGCATTGGATGGGTGAATATTCAATATTTCATATCACATCAATGGATGAACGTAAAATTCGACGTGGTGATGCACAACGCCTGATAACACCTTTACGCGTACAATTAAAATCCATTGTACAGACAAGGGTCGGAAGATGAGGTTCCAGTGATGTACAGGGTGAGCGTAAAAAGTTTCAAGCATCCGCCTAACTTCGATTCGAGTATACTTTTTAATGAAAATCCATATATGACTTAATAGTTTATGTTTAACGCAAAGACTTTTATCGATGACAATGTGAAGTTATATTAACAAAATAGAATCATGGTGTACATGTTTCATAAACTCTGCCACACCCTTCACTAGGAGCTATAAATTTTTACGATTCGCCAAATTAAATTACCTCTATCGCTGAGTTTTATTGATTTTCATTAGTACCACAACTCCGATGCATCCGCTTCCTCGCTGCAAAAGAGGCACTTTTGCGACTATTACTCTGGACATCTGCAAGGGATGCATGAAGCTAATAAAAGTGCTGGATTAATGTCTAATCAGGACATCTGAGAAGACGTTAAATTGACGATATTTAGTGGTGAGCTTCAATATTTTGACTTGTCGTGCAAAAAGGATAGCGAAGAGCAAGGATATGATCTGAGGGGCGGATGAAAGCTCATGACATGATCGGAAACTTTATTATATTGTGTTTATTGAAATAAAACCAACTGGTCGCTTGGCGCCAAAGAAACTGGTTCTAGACAGACAATTTATGATTTGTAAAAAGTTCGATATGAGAAGAAAAAGAGTTTTCAGAGAAAAAAAAACGGTGTTCACCATCTCCAGAGCAGAAATTTTACGTTATTTATATTTACAGAAGTGACCACACTCTTCCAGCAAATACATAATGTAGAAGAGATGGTGCCCAGTTGAGAGGCATTAAGTGTTTTAAATTTATATTTACCTTTGCACTTGGAACGTATATATTCACATTTATTGGAGATTTAACACGCATCCAGCCACCCGATAATAATTTCATGACATTTTATTGATGGAGCTGATTTTGGAATGAAATCGTGCTAAACGTACAACTCCACAACCCAAACTGGTTTCCTCACATTATAGTGATACTTTGTCTTAAATCTATCGTGCCATGTCCACCTGAAGACGCGATAGTTGATGATGCTGGATGGCGATTAGAATCAGCCTTTTTTGCCTCATACTGATTGTTTGTGGTTTCCCTTCTTTCACAGATGGAGGAGAAAAAAATGGTTATATCTCTCTTATTTTATTCCTATTCTTATGTGTCCGCACAGTTCAGCATCGCGTATGCCGATTCACGTGCAGTGCAAACGAATTTTGTCCAATTGTTGCATCCACGCTCGATTATTTCTGCCACGGAACTGGTTTAATCCCATCTCTTCTTCGGCTCCTCTTCGTCATGGTTTTCTTCTGCAAGAGTTCATCTTCTCGGATGATGACCAACAAATGTGACTCATTATTGGAGAGATGTTCGAAATTTATTGTAGTTCAGCGCTACTTTATTTCCCGCATTTGAAGCCTCCATGCAAAAATTACCCCATTTGCTGGTAATTGATTTTTGAGATGGTGCACAGATATCGATTTCCCTGGCAATGATTTAGCACTTCCCTAGAGCTGGCGAGCTCTTTCTCCACCACCGTCAGCGAACATCAATAGGCAGACGCGCTTATTAAGTGGACAATTACCCTTTTCAGAAGACGAAGAAACTCGCCATCGGTATTGCATTCTAATGCATGCGAGATACTCCACTGGGAAGCATACAATAAAATAAACTGCAGTCATTGTCGGCACAAAATAATAATGAAAATAAAAAGACACAATTAAAACAGAAACAATGAAGCTTCTTGTATGTAACCTTATGTACTGCGAGGCGCACATTGGCTCGCGAGGAAGATGCACAAGAAATAATAACAATAATAATAACGAGTGGAAAGAAGTTAGAAGTGTAAAGAGCAAATGGCAGAAAAAAACTTACACGCGACTGTCGTCACCCTGGAAGATTGGTAGAAGATTGCGAGTGTCTTGAGGGAAGAAAGGAAAGAAGTGAATTGCCCGATGGTTGTTTCTTGGTGGGGTCAAGTGTAATTCAGCTGTAATTAGTAATTACGTTGATTGTACGAGGAAATTGTCACAATGCACGAGGGTTTTTTCAAAGCTCAGCTACAATAAACATAGGCTTGAGCACTCTAGACTTTTCATGGGCATTGTGAGCCTTATGGACCCAAAATTTAGCTTCAAATTGCTTCGTGCTATTATTAGTGAAATTGGCTTTCGTACAATTATTTTACAAGTCACATGATACTCTACCAACAGCGTTTGACCACAAAAATGACTGAAGCGGTCTAAATTTTAGTTTGACTTTAATTTTTAGCTTTCTTAAAATAACTTATTTAGGAAAAGTTGCAAAACAACCTTTTATCATACTTCGTTTCACCTCAATTGAGTTTTCTCTTCCGTAAACAAGGCTCTCCTCCAGAAAGTTGACACGAGTAGCTCTTCTGAGATCAATTGAGTCAAAGCCCCAACAGGTTTATGACCATATTCAAGCGCTATCAGATTCAAAATTCGCGGACTTTTCCGCGTCCGCGCATGAATTTCATAATTCGATATGCAAAAGATTACCCAGTGGCAGGCATCAAGGCATCAGTTAATTGTCCATCGTCAGCGTATCGTAATTATATTGGCGTGTACGCGTCGCCAGATAGTGTGTCTGCCAGTAGCCTCTTTATCTTCATCTCTCCATGCCTCCTTATAAGACAAGAAGCGAAAACTTCTCGTGCAGTGCTTTTGATTTCTCATCCCGGCCCATCTCATCAATTCGTCTCAAGAGTTGAGGCGAAAAAAGCCCCAGAGAGAAGAGAAAGAGAGAAGTTTTTATGTATAATGTCTCATTGTGTGCTGTAACGTGATAATTTTTGATACAGTGGCCAATACGAAGCATCTTCCATCGCTTCTCCGTAATTAATTGCTGCGAGGACAGTGGAACAATTCTTCGGCCCAAGTGGATCAGTGGGATGTCTTTTTGTTCGGAGGTGCAGGAGTGGCTTCTGCAACGCACTGCTGACTCGCAATGGGAACCACTTTTGAGCTTGGGAACTGCAGTCAAAATAACAATAATTTCCTCTCATGAGGCCAATAATATTTTGGTCGATGGAGTTCGCCTCTCTTTCAATAGAAGACGAGATAATTGGATTCAGAAGCTGTTCTCTCCGAAATTGCGATCTCAAACTGGCGAGGTGTGTTTGTAGGTCTCTCGAGATCATCCACGCTTTTGTATTGCTGCTCACGTATGGATGAAACCCAGGCTGCGATGCTGCAGAGAATAGGCAACTGATGATGCTATGAATCAATACCTTGCCAACCACACTTACAAAACACTTTGTCCAGTCTATAAAGTTTTTGTTTACTATTCCACTTTTTTCATGGCACTTCTATGCTCAGAAAAGTGAAGGCATAGGTTTTGTACATACATACATGTAGCGAAGACTCACAATTCACTCCATGTTCTTTTATTGGGGACTCTCTGGGTACCTTTCCATGTTGTTGGGCTGTGGAGGACAAAAACGACCAAAACAGCACCTATATACGATACACAGGGGCAATAAAGAAGGTGCCCAGGTCGAGATATATAGTGAAATGTGCATGAAAAGTCTGCATGTGTGCCTAGGAGGAGAACAAGAAGATAAACAGAAAATAAGCGAGAAGCGATGGAAAGAAACGAAATGAAAGTAGAATAAAAAACTCAAGTTGAATAATAAAAATCAAATGAGGAAAAAATGAATAAAATGATCATCTCGTCACATAAACCCGGAGAGTCTCTGGGCTTTTTTTCCTGCTGTCCTCCTCGGGTGAAGAACCTCAGAAGCGTCTTCGATGTCTCGTTTTTGACCACGTCAAAGCACCAATTTCTGTTTCAGCTCAGTTTTGTTGTTGTTTTGTCTTCCTCGCGCTCACACCACACCCAATCGCGCTGTTCCGCGCGCGCTGCCTTCGTCAATTTCAATTTTATGTATCAACTTAAGTCGCTTGCTCTTGATACTCATACAGTGCATGGAAAGCGAAGAGACTGACAACAGAAAAAAGAGACCAAGAAAGCAACCACGTTCTGTTTTTATGTACAAATGTGCGCGCGCAGCTCACATGAGGCAGTAAATATCCGTGAGTATATACGCAAATGAGATGGGTAAATAAGTTAGAATAAATCTCGACCTGACGATATTCTGGACAGGTTAGCAATGGGCGTTGATAAATACAAGATCTCTCCGCTTTTCATCCAGTCCTCTCTTTATCTCACTTGTGGAATACACTTTCAAGATTATGAGTTGATTCGGTGTCGTGACAAAAACAAATATCAAAGTTTGGGCTGCAGTGGCAGCGAAGAAAAAGAAAATACATAGAGTCAAAATTGAGGTTCCTCGAAATCACTCCTGAATTCTCAGAAATTATGCCCTGCAGCTGGGCAAAAAAGCGAACATGGAAGGAAAAATCTCGGATTATTGTCCTTCGCTTCTCTCAGGGCTTCTCCCGGTTTTTTTGTTAAACTGTCATGAAATTGAACTCCGATTGAATTCATCTCCTTCTCTCAGCCTGACCTTAAAATCCACTGCCATGTTTTCGTCTATCTCAGAGCAATTGATGGGTTCAACAGGCCAGGCACATATTATTCAATCAAGTGTCTCTCTTTATCTCACAGCTCAAGAAACAGGTATACTTTTCGTCTTGTTTCAACACTCGTAGATATTAGAATTTTGGCGTACGGACACTCCTCTAACGGTCCGCCCAACAGAACTCTCCACCCACTCTTGAATTGCCAATGAGTTTTTGGTTAAATCAATTCGAAGTCTCTCTGGCGAAAATTTTCCATATTATTTTTTTTTTCATAAATTATTTGATTTGTCTGAGTGTAGTCCATAGAGCCATTCGTAAATGTCCCTTTTTTATCGTCTCACATCTCAAATTTAAGTCTTTTCTCCCATTTTTTGTTAGTCGAGTGTTCCAATATTACCCTAAGATATAAGTTGTTCCCTTTTTTTCTCTCTCACTCCCTGTGTTAGTTTACAAATTTGGACTTTTCATGCGTTTTATCTCCATTTTCTTCGCTTTCAGACCACATTAAAATACGCTGTAGTAGACTCACACTCGATGCTGCATTATAATTTTTCTGGTCGAGGCGAAAAGTGAGGAGCAAAAAAACGACAAGATCGAAAGAAAACCAAAAAGACTGAGCGTCAGCTTCGAGGCATTGACCCAACTCCACTGATTTGTTATTGTTTTGTCTCTTTCTCAACTCACTTGGGCCTCTTTTCATTGGACGTACTGCATATGTATACGGAGTTTGTGCACGATCATATGCATTTTATGGCACATACGATCCACACGTTATTTACTCATATACATACGTACGTAATCGCCAGTTTTATTTGAGCTTCTCTGGGTGCCCCCCTTGCACATGCAAGAGATCATTTTTTGTCCCGAGGAGACCTTTTGTGTGGACATGGTGGAAAAAGAGGAAGGAGTTTTGAGTTTATCTTACAGTTGCAGATATTTTCCACTTAATGTTTTGTTGATTTAGTACAACTTGGAAGTTTTTTTCGAGACATTTGATGTGGATTCTGTAAATAATGGTTATTTGTTCGCACTTGCGAGAGGTCTCTTGGCAGGGGGTTGCTTTTTCAGGCCATTCCTCAAAAAATATCCATCACGAGAGTGGCTAATGCACATGCTACGACTTCACTTTGGGTTTGTCTCATTTGACCATGTCTTACTTTGGTATTTTTTGTCATTGGATCGCAGAGACAAGCCTTATCTCAAACAATAGCCACGCAAAGTGCTTTAGGCAATAAATTAATATCTTGCAAAAGAAGGTTCATGCATGACGACTTGGAGGGAAAAAAAAGTGCATCTATACACATGGTGATTTGTCTCTCCGAGCTGGCACTTTATGTCACTTGTGAGTTATTCTAAATCACACGATAGCGACAGAGCCGTTTCCCTTGCAACAACCATCACTAGTGGCGTATCTGCGAAGCTAATGTATTGCATAACCAATTTTCTGTTTATATTTCTTCCAACGTAAACACCATCAATATTGCCTTTTCCTTATCGTTGTCGTCAATTTGGAGTGCACTTTGCACTAAACAACATGTACTTTGGTGTCTCGGATGTGCTTACCAGCTGAGTTGCCATCGTCTTGTCCATCAATTTACTCTCGCGTTTTATGCTCATACTTTAATATCATGCCTTCGAAAGGTTCTCCCTCCCCCTCCGATCGCCCATGCTAAATATACACGCAGAATCCAGTGGTGCATCGAATGTGAGATGGCATTAGCGCAGAATTTCACTTTAATTCCTACCTCCATCTGCTAATTTCAATAATTCGCCACTGGTTTCTCCGCACAAATGACATGGGTTTCTGCCTCGAGATGTCTTCCAGAGCATTGCATCACAATACTGTGTGGGCTTTTTTCTTTCATTTTTCCATCCCACTTTGCAGTTTTGACAATATTCACTTCTTATTCAAGTCAGTCAAACATGCACATAGAGGCAGTCACATCGTAGAGAGATTTTTTTCTTTGGTTGCTAATATTGATATATCCGAAGACTATTTCTTGACAAATTTTTCATGTGCAAACATGGGTAAAAATTTTTGAGAATTAACATCCAAATTCAATGTTACACTAGTAGCATAAAATTATCACTATCTTTAATTCTTCCGTATTTAAAAATGTATATTATCGTTGATATTTAATAAAACTATTTACGTGTTGTGTGAAGAAGCATATGAAAGAAGCAGTAAGCGTGAAGGCGGAGCCCTAAATGTGGACATTTCACGCTCGTCAACTCAACAGAATTGAAAGGCTTATTGGTAAATCCAATTTGATCTCGTACTGAAGATCATTGAAGACAGAAAACTCATTTGATTCGCTGTCCAGTGACTTTTTTCCTCGTGCTGCCAATTCTTGCCTTTGGCTCTTGATTGAGTGTGCAATGCGACCCTGTTCTGACTCTGTGCCACAGGTTTGTTAATAAATGCGACGCAGATAAATAATGCATGGCAGCAATAAATAAAATAAAATGTTGAGATTATGTTGCAACACGTTGTTTTCTTTGCATCTCTTTCATCGATCAGAGCTGGAGATTGTGTATCTCACATGGGATACCTGTCTTACTGGACAACCATCTGTGTGTGGTGGTGTGTGTTCTCTCGACTTTAACACCTGATCGTAAGATTTCGCCCCCCGCCTCTCTGCCAGCATCCAATTGGTGATCAGACGCCAATTCTGTGTACGATCGGGACAGTCTAACTAATGCATGTAGCGTATGGGCCTCTCTGTTGGCAGCATTGAGACAGGCATGAGCATGTCTCTGTCAGTTTACTTGCGCTTTTGTCCACGGATGAGGTAGTAGAGGCTGCACGAGAATGACAAAGTGATCATTACAGATCATTGCGTACATATCAATATATGCTATTAGAAAGTAGTTGCCCTTCTGGATGCAGTTGTAATAACACGTTCATGTTGGATGCATTTGATGAGGAAATCCACACGCTATATGAATTGGTCAATTTTTCGAGTCACATAACCTGTCCTGGCAAGCTATATGCTATATGCTGTTCTATGCTGCAAATTGCGCGCAAAAAATTAAATATTAATCAATGATAGTCTGAGTACGTGACATATCTGAAATTCTTCGCTCAACTCTGTTGAGATTAATGTGATGATTTGTTCCAATTTTTCCCCCTTTTGTTCTTCACAATTCTTAATCGTTTTTGTTGCACCTCGCTTTTGGGTAACATGATTCTCTTTTTGACGTACAAATTGAGATTCATAATACCACTATTAATGACGATTAACGACTCCTCAAAATCCCATCAACAAATTCGGACCGCGGCAGGTCACTGACCTCTTGACATCCTTTGCAACAGATCCGGAAATTTCCACACACTTCTCCTTGAGATAAATCGCTGGAGTGGAACACGCTCCTTAAAATCAATTGTCCAGAAGATTACGATCTCAAGATGTGTGATTGTACACTATGTCATAATTTTAATTTCATTTGAATGGGACAGCTGCAGAAAACGCGTGCAAAAGCGACCAACGACTTGTGCATAAAATTACACTTCAATAATTCACTTATGAGTGAATGAGCGTCTTGTGCATGCAAGAAATTAATTGTTGAGCTCACGGTGTGAAGGATTTCTCGCACGAGGGATGATGAGGGATGCAAATTGCAAATGAATAGTCGCCGGAAGCCGAGAGGAATCTTCGCGCCAGTTGGTTTTAAAACATTACGGGGAAACGTTTAAATTTATCACTCGCCCCGAGGAAGTGAGAAACATTGAGCTCAATCTTGATTCCTTGAAAATGCTGTATGGCCATAAATTAGTAAGATTTTCGCACAATTTGGCAATAATTAAGCAATTCAGTAAAATCTATCATCTGCCATATCGCAGGAAGTTTATGGATCCTTTAGCCAGATGATCGGCGAGGGTGTCTAATGAGGAATCTAACAACAGATGTCAAGGTGTCAAAAATTCAGTAAAATGTGGTCAAGTCGCTGTCAGAGGGACAATTTTTCAGGCTAAACCTAACCGAGAAATTTCACATAAAACCACTAAACTCTATCCATCATCATTTGTCAATAGGTGTACTTTGAATAAGACCATCGGTAATTGTCTTCCGTGCACCCAAAGTATCTCCCCTATATGACCATCTGGTGCGTAACATTCAAATTATTGTCGATGGTGAAGAGCCAATCCCGGTACTCTCCATAACCTCGAAGGAACACTCATGCGGTGAATTATGGCGGGAAGGCATTACGTCATCGAACACGTGCACTTCGATGCTGCCTCCCAGCTTATTTTGAATTAATCATGCACTATTTTTGTATTTATTCTGTTATTCATCCCTGTATCTACTTGTCACTACTTATGCATTCGTTTTTGCCCAGCGCATTTCTTCCTTGCAATAATATCCCAGTTGCGGTTCCACACGCTACGTATAGGTTTCAAGAAACTGTTTCCGACCCATAACGCTTATGGGGAATTTACATTGGATGCGTTTCACTTTTACCTCGACGAAACGATTTCTTGAAATGTGTCGGTGGGTAATCATCCCTTTTTTTTATTGCCCCTACGCTCGGGCGCGGAGGGCAATAAACCTCGAACAAAAAAAAGGATAATTGCCCTTCGAGACATTTCAAGAAATCGTTTCGTTACTAGTGCAAGAAATAATTTCATACTTACTACAGGAAACAATTTCGCAATTCAATCAAGAAATATTTTCATTCCTATTGCAAGAAATAATTTCGTAGTTATTTCTGGAAGCAATTTCGTATTTATTTCTTGTATGGAATCCAATACAATTAAAATATATATTTTTGTCCAAACGGCAGTGTTGATTATGCTGAATCTGGGCATCTTTAGCACTCTCCGGCGTCATCTTATCCCGGATTCCGTGAAATTTCCCGCGGCTTCATTGTCCATCTGAAAAACGATAAAATTATTAAATTTTACTGTTTATACGCGCAGAATTTAGATCAAATTTTCTCTCAATTTATTTTACAACAGCATAATCAATGCACATTTTGAAAATTCACCAAAATGTACTTAAATAAATGCAATTTTTCTCACCTTATTATCCGATGAAGAACTGCACTCTACTTGTTCTGCATTCAACCACGACCAGAACTCAACTAAATCGACAACTCAGATGAGTTTTAGTGAAGGAATTTCCCAATATTGCTTCATCCCGACACCCGAGCCTTGTTTTATGACCCTTTTTTCATACTTTGCATTTTCTCTGCCTATTTTCTGTAAAACAGATGTTTTATTGCACTACTTTTCTCCCTCGAGCGCATCATGGAATTTTGAACCGGTTTCAGGTATTACGAGAAACTCTTCCGTAAACGAAACGGAGGCATTTCTTGACCACATTCGGAAATAGTAAGAATACTTGGTCTTATTCGTTTCTCCTCTGAGGGCAATCAGGTAGAGTGCCGAAAATTGGGTAAATTTTATGAAGGTCTGAAATTTCTGTGGGCCATAAAATTTAGGGACACCATATGGCTTATTCTATACATGTTTGATCTGTGAAACAAGAACGAAAGCATTTCTTGTTGGGAATCAGAAACTTAAACCTTTCTCATTTGCATCATGTTCATAGTCGGAGGGCAATAAGGTATTATTGCTCTCCGATTACCCTCAGAGACAGAACAGGAAACAAATCCGCAACGGTTTCACATCCACTACCGATGAGTATCCGTTTCTTGAAACCCTTACGTAGCGTGTGGAACCGCAACTGGGATTATGCGAAAACGTCCCTCCTCAGTCTTCTGTCGCGATGGACGCCGTGGAGGGCTACTCATTGAAATGCTTCAGTCATTTTTCAGACTGTGTGAAATTTTACAGCTTCTTGCCATTGGGATTTTCAAAAAATACATGTCAAATATTTTTATTGGGTATAAATCTTGCATTTAGTGTTAATTTTTGTAATTGCAGGAAGTTTTTGAGAAAAATTCAGAGCAAAACAAGTCATTAGGTAAAGAAATTAATACCCCTTGACAAAACACCGCAGGAAAACCCTCGGTAAATTGGAAAACCAAGGTGCTCTACATATACACGTTTTTTCCTCTCACTATGACGACCAGTAAATAGTAACAGATGGCACAATTACCGTCTAATTATTTTTTATGCCAATCGAGACATGACAAAAATATCAGCGGAAGTTAACCAAGAAGTATGTATGATTTTGAGGGGATTAAAATTCATCAAATTCATGTTGTTTCATGGTTAGCACGTTCCATGTCTGAATCATTTAATTGCAATGCTCTGTAATCTCAATTCCTATGGAAAAGTCAGGCGAAGGAAATCGCCAGTGCCCCCCTTAATTGGGTCAAATTTGCCACGAATTAAAACTACTTATGAGCTTATGCGAGAGCGAACCAGAAAAAATAGCTCTCTAAACCGATTATGCACCGATTTAATACTTGCAGTGAATGACTGCCGAAAGCATGTTCAGGAAGCACGCCTCGCTCTGTCTCTACCCTTGTTTGGGCTTATTTTGTGAAATTTGCGACGATAATTGCCCCGATAGTCAGGCCACCTGACAGCCCATCCGAGCACTTATGAAAATTTTATTCAAATTTTAATCTGCTCAAATGATTGCGAGCACTGAAGAATAAATGCTCAGTCATTGAGATGATATTAAATAAATTTGACTTAGCACTGAACACAATTCACCATTCAGCAACCCCTCGAAGTCTTGCGCATTATCTGCAATGCATAATCTACTTTTTGCCGAGGAACTATAATTGGTATTCATTTCGGGCGAAGGATGACAAGTGAGTTCGGAAGGTTTTTTATTTGGCCCAAAATCCTAAGAGGGTCAATTACAATGGCTTGCCAAGGGGAATGGCGTGGTCCATCGCTCTGAATTAACTCACAGACAAATTAGTGAGAAACCTGCTGTCAGGATCAGATTTAGCTGTGCGTACAATCCAACCTGCCCGTTAAATTCATGGTCATTTTTTTTATGCTTGACCAAGGATGTTTTCGCATTTTGCATATTAGGTACTAATTGAATCCGCAATTGATTCTCCAACTGTCCATTGCGATACCACCGAGTCTCACGCTCCCTCCTGAAGACGTGCACAATAATACGAAGAAGGAAGGGACCCCATGGAGAACTCTACAGCCACATTCATCGTCAAAGGACTGTTAATTTTCGAGAGGGGTTGCTTTTTCTCCAATGCATCGTATTTATAGATTTTTTAGACGCTTGAATTCTGTCGTACAATACAGGAATAAGTTGCTGGATGGAGTAACGTTCGAACGTATAAACGATTCTGTGCCAGGGGATCTTTTGAACACCTGTGGACTTATAGGGCAATGACTGGTGATTTTTTCTCCTCACTTCTCTTTTGATGTGTAGTTTTTCTTCTTTTATACGGCCTTTTTTCTCGTTCTTTCCCTTTCTCGCTCGGCTTTTATATGAAATGTGGTAATTTCTTGTTCTATTTCAATACCGAGACTCTACTTTTCTTCGTATGATGGGAAATGAGAGTAAGGAATATGCTTTCTAAAGTAATATAGTTACTTCTTGGGCTACTTCACGAGTGAACTTAAAATTGGTATTATTACTTTGTGACTGTACCAGCCAATCATACTTATTTTAGAACATTACATGGCAAGAATTTATCAATTTATATGGAAATGTTGAGCATTCTCAAAAGTCTAAAGTCCTTCGCTTCTTCCATTTGCCGTAAAGGCATATAGGGGACAAATAAACCTCCTAAGAGTAAATACAGAAAGAATTAATTGAAGTCAATCGATTTAAATGAAAGAGTTGAGAGAAGATCAAATGATCTCAAATCCCTCTAATATAGCTATTTTATTGAATTACCAATAATCCCCGAAAAATCAATTTATGATATTGGATGCCCAACTTGGTCCATTTACTTCACTCGTGCCACAATTTTACGATAATGGGGCCAAAGTGAATGTGATGGTCCAACCATAACCATTTAAATGAAGTTGTGATGTCAGAGTTCACAAATGTTGGGAATGGCTCTGCACTCTGTTACACTATCAGTGATTGTAATTAAAATTCATGTAATGTGTAATATATTGTGGTATCTGCAGATTCTACAAAACCACCATCTCTGTGCTAATTTTATGACTTTCCCATCGGACACCCAAGGCTGAAAGCAGGTGAAAGAGTGTGGAACAATGCCAGGAGAATTGACTGCAAAATATTCGTGACTTATTGTTTCTTCTACAGGTTCACCGATAATTACATTTTCAGAGCCTTTTTGCACTCCTCAATAAATCAATAAAGAGTATTTTTGCGTGAGAACTCTTCTCACTTTCATTGCCTATACCAAACAACGGACATGCATGCAAATGCGTAATTATCGCATTGGTAATACAAGAGAGCTTCATGTAGAGAAATTCCCACAAAAAGGGGGTTGCACATTGATTTTTACCAGCTGTGCGATCGAAGGGCAATATAGCACTTTGTTGCGAAATACTAGGATAGATTTACTCGGTAATTATTCGACTGACAGAGACTGTAATTTGGTTACTGTGTGTGCAACTACCCCCAAAGGGCACTCAATATCAGTGAATGCAATTAAAGTTTAGATTTCCAAAACAGTTCCCACACAGTTTCGCTGTATTTGTGGTACGACAAACTCACTGGAAATTGATTTATACATTTAAGTGCAGTAGAGGAAGCCAGGAAAGCGATACATACTGTATATTTCTGGGCAAATTCGCAAAATATCCCCACAAGAGACACACACTTTACAAAGTATCTCTTTCACATGATACATTGTCGTGAGGGAGATCCAGGACACACTGAGAAAAGCACCCGTTTATGTGTACAACACTAAACAATTAGAGTTAGTTGTTGCCAGTTGACGTCAATATAAAGGGATTTACTTCAAAACACTTTGAAAAGAGTTCTAGATTAATGTAAGTCCAATAAAAACTGATCGGCAATTTGAATCACTGCGGTTAACGAGCTTTTATATTTCTTTATGGTGAAAACACAGCATTTGTAATTTGTAATTTGTCCGCGATCATCTCTTTCTTCCCCTCGCGTTTCGTGTATTTTCTTTCCTACTCTGTCAGCGTCCGACTCTGACATGTCGAGACAGCCACTGTGCGAGTAGGAAGGAAAATACACGAAACGCGTGGGGAAGAAAGAGATGATCGTGGACAAATTACAAATTACAAATGCTGTGTTTTCACCATTAGAATAAAATTTTGTTGTGAGCAAAAACCAAACAAACATTTTCCTCAGTGCATGGGTTTCCCCGAGAGTTTAAGGACATATTTAACACAGGGAAACTCTCCTCCTGGCAGTGCAAAGTGAGAGGAGCGAATGAATAATTGCCGGGCGAAATGGGAGTGCAAATGCATTTTAAATGTAAAACGAAGCCCTAAATATGGCAAAAATATGAGATGATTGTGAATTTCTGCACAAATAAAATCGTATATTTTGAAAATTTTAAGTGGTGGCAACCGCCGAGCATCCCCTCAATCCCACAGTCTAAATCTTTATTTCCTCTCCGTGCACTGAATGATTTTTATTGCCCCGCGAAGCGGGGGTGGAATCGTTACTTCCACCCGATACTTTCTGTGCATTAAAATCGTAAAATACAGCGTGGCAGTCTCTTGTGAAATCAAGAGCATGAAAATAATAAAAAGGATGATTTTAATCGTGGAAAATTATTGTTGTCTGCTATCATACACTTATTTTATTTATATTTGCAAATAATATGAGACTTTTTTTCTCGCCTGGCTGAGGGAGATGCATGGGATGTGAACCCCTTTTCCTCACAAGAACCTTTTAGTTCCACATGCATAAATAATTTTATTGGATAATTTTTATGTCCTTTTTACGAACTTACGCATTTCGTCGTAAAATTACATCAAATCAAACATCGATTAATTTCGTTGTGTGATTTCGCAAGTAAAATTGGAAAATTTGATTGTCTCGCTCAGTGAAGCGTGGGGTAGTTTAATTTTTTGTTCAGCTCTCTGGGGAGATTGACTCTTTCAGGGGGTGAATGTTTTATGGCAGTGAAAGAGGGATATATTTCGCTAAAATGCCTATCACTCATTTGTGAAATTTGCAGGAGGTTTAATGACGGAATTTTCACCCACATGCAGATCTTTCCGTGCTCGGATTTTGAATTTAACGACTCGTGCAGAGGGATTAGAATGTATTTGCATAAATACTGGGCTGGTGATGCTGAACTCATTTGCTGTCTGCTAATACTCAGTGGTATTTAGTGAAAGAAGTGGGGGAAGATGAGGCAAACTGAAAGCAATAAAGTATTTTACATTCGAACACCCAACAGGATGCGAAAAAACCTCCCGAGTTGTGACACTTTTTGCCTTGACAAAGAAATACAACCATCAGATAAAATCATGTTGAATCACCTTCTTCTATTACCCACAACCCCTAAGAATTACCCAGCAAGAGTGAAGTGTGAAGGCGCAATGTGATAGCCGTATCTCATTTTGCTGTATTTTACGACGCTAAAACTGGCGTCAAAGTCTGATTGACGGATCAGAACTTCCAGTGGCATAAAGTGACTTTGTGGATTCCGCACAAATATCACTCTGTAAGATCAACATTTAATACCCCTGTTTTGCAATTCGCTGAAAGACGGGAAGTTGACTGTAATACAAGACGCTTTGGCATAGGATGAGTGAAACACGCGCAAATTATCAGGCATTCGCTTCCACTGCCACTCTGAGTAAATCGCCTAATTGGGTACGAGGTGTTCGTTGGCGGAGAAATGCAAATTAAATGATTCTTCGCGTTTGACAACAAAAATCACATCCCTCATTTGAGCAAAGTGAACAACGGCAGCAAATTGCTATTGTCTCTGTGGGTTCGCAGTTGATGAGGGATTATTTCAAGGGTGTTCAGCATACGGAAATGGTGTACATAAAGTATGTTTCACAAAATCATTTTAATTCTAAGTTTGCAAACATTTGATATATTTCAAAACTACTATTATATAAATTTTAACTTGCGTGAAACTAATTTCGAGAATGCAATTGTTTCTTCTAGTATGAAATCTCTCTACCTTGTAATATCCTTGCAATCCGAGTTAGGAAAGTTCCACTGCAATTTCCGTTTGATTTCCCTTCTGCCTAAGCCTTTCCGTATGCGCTTCTCATTATCAGGAATGCCCTCCTGTTTTACGTCACTTTTTACAGCCCAGGATTACCGCATGGTCGATTAGAGTTGACGATTGGGTGATAAAATATTTAAAGCGCCATCGAGACTCCTTCCTCAGAATTGTGTTTTATCTTTTGTACAACTCCACTTGTTTACGATGGAAATTTTAAATTAGTTTGACTTTCTCCTTCGCACCATTTCCACCCCAGTCGCATACAAATCAACACAAACACAAGTAACTCCCGAATAGTTTTACGACTCTTGTTTAGATACATAATTTGGGAGTGAAAAGCTGGGACATTGAGAGTAATTTTAAACGACCGATAAGATACGGTCCGAATGAGTGGAAATGCTTAGAAAAGTTGCACATAAAATTTATTTGCATTTTAATAGCTGGCGTGTTTAACCACCTATAAAATTACAGCACAAATTCACCTATTTAATTGGCTCTCGTCGCTGGAATATTTCTGCTATGATAATAGGTTGACGGCCCCCAATTTCCACATTTTACAGCCAATTCATCCCCGTCAAATTGGATTTCCAATTTTATTTCCATCGATACATATGCTGGGCTTGAGTGGGAGGGCCCAGGAGACATCCACTCTTCCTAATTCACCACAGACAGATTTCTATACGCTGCAATGTAATGAGATTATATATTTTGAGCCAGAAGAGGAACAGAGAGAAGAGCAAGTGAGAAAAAATGATGATTGGAAACTTTTCAACTTGGAAACAGAGATGGAAAATTGTTATTGCAGGAGGAACGAAATTGCTTCGTCGTTTAGTGATTGCTGAAGAGTCAAACTTTGTCAATGTGCTTCAGAGTCCACCTATTCCATGTCATTCAATGTGCCATCTTCTTGCTCATTCACCTAAAATCCTAGAGACAAGTTTTACACTCTCTCCATACTTCAATTGGCTCACTTTTCACACGATTGGAGGAACAAGTATTGATATTCTATAAAATTTGAATATTTTCACCTCGAGAAAGTTTGTTGAGTGTCTGCCAAATTTACCGAATTATTCCATTATTTTCTCCTTTGGTAATTTGTCTAATTTGGTCATTTACTTGTCCGACAAGAAAATACCATTAGACGTGAATTGAAGCACGTTTGGGGAGTTTCTAGGACATCATTTACTCATAGAGTTGTTTAATATAGTAGATAAAAAATATCCTGACATTCCCAATATGTTGATAATATTGATTCGATAGAGTTTTTGTCTACTTCAACTCTGTTTGAAATGCACTAATTCTGCTGTTGTACATTAATGGGTTGTATTCATTCCTATTTCCATCAAAATTCCATCCCAGCCACCCCAGGAAAGAATGTGTTTCTCAGAAAATTTCATGTTTCATGTCGATTAAGTCTGAACTCAGTGAAGAAATATTCAAGGAATTTATCGATTGGGAATTTTCACGGCACCATTGCGCTTGATTTTTCATGGTTATTTGCTGTGGGAAGTGACATGAAAAATTTGTGTTTAGAGATGGGGTTGCCTTTGTTTGTCTTTCCAAAGAAATAATTATCATATGTGGCAACATTCCTCGAATTCTTCAGTGACACCGCGAAGAATTGACATCGTCTATTGTGGCGATTAAAAGGCAACCGCTGAACACCCTAAAGTCTCATATATAATCCACTTTATTGTTATTATATCCCCTGCATTTGCTTTTTTTTCAATTTCCACTTATTAGTCACAGAAGCACTTCTGCAGTTGGGGTGTTCCGTGTCCCGACAAAACTTTCAGCTACATAAATTTATTTAAAAGCATTTTTTACCCGACAGAGTATCGAAAGCGGAACTCAACAAGTTCTGGGTGACAACAAACGTGTGGTTGTCGGGGGTGGGGTTGAAAATTGTCACGGTGGAGGCTTTCAGCCCTGAGCGAGTGGAAACGTTTATGGTGGCTTTTTCACAATTTATGCCACTTTCCGCTGGAGAGATTCAGCCGTGGTCCTCTTTGAGCTACATATTTTGCATGGTATGACAGGCACATGCGAGGGATAAATAATTGAATGGTTATCGGTGCGAGTGAAAGTGGAGAGAAAGCAGAGGGAGAGATCATTGCGAGGATTCTTTTGTGTGTGTGCAAATTGTTGTTATGCGGGAAAAAATCCCTTTCTTTGCCCTTTCCCCCATCTTTGCAATGCATAAACCACGAATATTTCGTTAATTTCTTCTGGTTTCCATATACACTTCAGCCGCCCCTCAGATGGGAAACTCCTTTGCCGACTCGGTAACAGAAGCAATATACTAATGCATAGGATTGTAAAAGAATATATGTACATATGTATCATTTTTTATTTGAATTATATCAGTTAATGGGATATTCATTTAGACTTAAAGTAAGTAAGTAAAATATTATAAGACTCCACTCCACAGACGCTGAAGTTCTGGCAATCTATATAAGTCGAGCATGATGCAAAGTCTAAAACTTCTCTCAATTTTTTCACCCCTAACTTCTCATCAAATTTCTGTTGGGCCATTGGGTGTTGTATTGAGACTCTATGATTCCTCCACATTTGGTATGCGAAACCTCTTGTATTCAAATTCATCCCTTTTCCTCCTCACCGCTCTTGTAATACTTTTAGGACGAGAAAAAAGTGCACGGGGGTGAAATTAAGACCTGCTTTTTTCTATTTATTCCATCATCCCTAAAGATTTGCCACGGCTTTTCGCTGGGCGCGACTTAAGAAAGCACAGAGGAGATTTATTTTTATGAGAATGTTTTGTCATACAGCTCAGCAATAATCACAATAATAGGGGTTGCATGGAGGGGGGCAATATTCAGATTAAATATTGCATGAAGTTCGAAGGAGGGCTGGCATTTTTTCCTCGGGATTTGTGGAAGGTATTAGAGCGATGAATGATTTTTGATTAAATTGATGTTAAGACATAAATGTACACAAAGGTATGCATTTAAATATTTGCTGAATAAATTTGCAAGAAGCAATTCCTCAAATGTACTCTCACAACTGACAAAGCGGAGCGTCCCTTCGGAAGAGAAACGACGGGCATTAATCGAATTTAGAGCTTCTTAACAGCTTAGGGCGGATGTTAGGTATATGGGGAGAATATTTATGTGACACTCGCATTCTTCTGATCAGAATCACATGGTGACTATCATAGCGATAATTTGACTTACCATTTCGCTGATTTTTATGGATTTCCATTCACTCTGCCACCCGCCCACGCCTCGCCGCGATGTCGTCAGGAAATCGGAAAAGCTCCCCATGACAAAGGAAGTGAAGCGACAGCGGTACCAGGGGATCGTCTCCATGTCGACATCCGCCCTTTAGTTTCCGCCCATTTTATTATTTTCTTATTTTAGCATGGTGAGTCTTAGAGGACACTTTATGGATTTATCCTTGGCAGTGACTGTTCTCCTTCATGAAGCACTTACAATGGGGGTTCTGTGTTGAGAAAATGAATGAAAATCCATTTTCTCGGGGAAATTTTATCGCTTGACAATACTTCATATATAAATCACACCTCTTCTTCCATATTCTCAATTGTGGGTGGTCGGAGCTCTGGGGGCTTGGGCAGATCTTATCCACACTAGCGCCAGGGGGTGAATAAATGGACTGTGCTAGCAGTGTTAGTAATTGGGAAAATGAGCAAAGAAATAGCCATGCATCGCGTGACATCGTAAAATTCACCAGGAATTTACTGTCCTCATGGTGGATTGGAGAATTAAAAGTACATCGAGAGAAAGCGAATAAAGAAATATGATGAGTAGAGTATTTTAATAAAAGACTTTTTAAAATTATTCTGAAACAATCAGAACAGTGACAGAAATGGAATTTCCTTTCGAATTATGCAGTTGCTCACCCCTCAACCACCTCAACCTCCCGCAGCAGCATGAACATTGCAGTACAAACGATAAGCTCTCTCGGAATTGGGTGGTGGAGAGTATTTTCATTATAATGCATTGCAGCTTTACTTTAGAAGCTGCTTTTGGGTGGAAAATTGTGGTGGTGGCAACTTCTGGTAATACACTCCGCGTGCAGTTTTGCTTTCTTTTTCGCGTCTCGAGGCTATCGGGAAATTTATTGCGGACTTTTTTTCCACCCAGAGTCTTCTTACAAATGGGAAAGCCATTCATGGAAATTACTCAATGTCACTTCTCCGGGGTTTTTGTTTAATAACCAGCAGAGGAAACCACATGAATCACAAAGTTATGGATCCCGACTATAGCAACAAGTTTTCAACACAAGCGAATTAAAACGCCTTGCACCCTTGAACTGCATGCAATCTTGACCCTTCATCCTTCCTTATATCAATAATTTTATTTTTAAGTAATTTGACTTTGCATTATTCCAAGAACAACATCGCATGGAAGAGGAGAAGAAAGGAAATCTTAAGTAAATTTGCTGGAGCTGAATGATATCCATATGCTATGAAGAGATGGGCTGCATTTGAAGTTTTTAATAAATATCGAGCACATTGTTGGCATATGTCAAATGTACTTTATGTGTTATTTGCCGAGGTGGAAGGAGTAGCTTTTCAGCCCCTGATGGAAAGTTGCGCCGGAGAAGGGGTGACTTTATGTTGAAACGAAGAATGGAGCTTCCTTTTGCGACGCTCGTGTGTCATCATTGCTGACTGCATTTTCCAGCCATACCCGAGATGATTTCGATACGGTTGTTGATTTTTATGTGTCAATTCACTTTTATACGTTTTATATCTGCTACCATTTGAGTGCGAGCCCCGTATATTTTCTCCTTCACCGCCAGGGAAAATATATGCATCTTCTGCACGTTAAGTGTAGCTCAAGCTATAGTGGATTGGATTCGAAACAACGACTAAAACAAGTCGAAACGGTGTTTTGTGATTTTATTCATTATCATCGAATATATTTGTAACGCACATTTATTTATAGTTAAGAAATTAACATAAGCCTCGCCCATTCTTACGCTTTAACCATTTAGATATACCAAATTGAGAAAAACTCGCCCACTCGTTTCAAGATATTTTGAGATGTTTGCAATATCTGCCGCTTTTTTGAGGACTATCGCGAAAAGAGAGGTTGTGGATGATGGTTTGGCATTTGAGATCCTGTGAAATCTTGTCGCATCGAGAGATGACGTCTCATCAGCCACCATGAATAGAATACGATAAATCTTTTGATTCAATTCCTTCATTTTTCGGCATCAACTATTTATTTAGCCCCATAAGTTGCACTCAGCTCCCAGCGGTGCTTTTGTGCAAAATTCACAGATAAATGGCAAGACATCAAGAGTAATTTGCATTGTGTGGGAGGCAAATGACTCCCTTTTTTGCCCCTTATAAAAAGTAGGAACGCAAGTCGATAGATAAATCACATGTGTGCTCTTCACACTTCACAAAATTTTGCAATAAATAATTTTGAAATGTATTCAGAGACGAAAAGGAAATTCGTGAAAGCTCATAAATCTGTTATGCGGAATATATTTATGTGTGTATTTTGGGTATTTTGCTTGCAAAATTAGTTGGTCGACTCACCCCTGAACCACGGAAAAAAAATATTCAAATTTCCTATCACGGATTTTGTCATTCTTTCGCTTCTTATGCAGCACTACCGGGGGCCTCAGGGAGCCAATTCGTCGTCTTCCAAATGATTCTCATCTCATGCGAGAGAGATTTTCGTCTTCCATAAATCCCTCGTGAATAATACCACCCTTTCGTCGGCATGGCTCTTAGGGGGGCCAAATACTATGCATATGAGCAGAAATAATTTGCTGTTTACAATGTCATTACTGGCATATTCTTTTGCATTATTGAAACGATATATTACGCTCACGACATCGTCAACGCCTTAAGGTATGAAATACACTTCAGAGCCAGGTTTGAGGGCTCCTGCGCCACCCTCTGCCGCGAAGAAGGGAATTTTCATCGTATTGCTTTTCAATTTTTAGAATTTTGTGAATTTCGCTGACGTAATTCTCAAATTGCACAGGACTTTTTTCAACCGTTAATAACATCTCCTCCTCTCGCCGGCTCGCGATTCTACATTTTCACATATGAATTATTTATGTTGTACTGTATGCCCAGGAAGCAAGCCTTCGTTGTAAAATTTATGGACCTTTCTGCGATACTTCTTGAGCGCCCTCCGTCACAAGTCTGCATCCTAAATGGCCACGAAAGTTGTGTCGAAGTATTTTGATTTATATCAAACTTATTCGTTTTGCACTTCATTCACAGTCACTGGCATGTTTGCAAGTGCTTTCGGGTGTTCATGCGAAAGGAGTGCGAAATCTTTTGTGGAGAGAGAGAAAGTCTGTCGAACGTTGTGTGAGAAATGGCTATTAAGGGATAAGAAAGGGGTTGATAGAGACATAATTCTCGAATTTGGGAAATTAAATTATGAATGCTTTCTACGCTTGACCAAATACACTGATCGGCAGTATATCTCTGTTATTTCAGCCTCAGAACAGACCCTCGTCACCAACTTAGGGGTTGCCGTTTCTTGACCGATTCTAACATTCATCGGTACCCCTTTCACCCTAATATTGCACTCTGTAATGAAACCAATTGAAAACAGAAGTGTAGGCTATTGGATTGAACCCTGGAAAAAATGGCATCATAATTTATTTTCATTATCGATGGGAGGAAAAAACAGTAAAATAATATCTCAATTTAGGGAAAGTGCGTGCTGAAATGCCATTGAGAAGCTATGGATTTATTATTTATTGTCTATGCATCGGCCGAGATACCCAACAGTCTCTCTTCTTAATGCCTTTTTTATTGGATTGGAAATGTGGAATAGAGACATTAAAAAGGGGTTACACATTACCTCCTCAGTGCGATCATCTCTCCAGCAATTCATCTCGAGGAGCGTGAAGAATTTAGCACGCTCCAGATTTCATGACTGGTTATTTTTCACAAAATCCCCACCGAGAAGCTGAGCCTCACCCCAAAAAGGGTTGATGTCATAATTCATATCTTACTGAGTTGATAATCCTCGTCTTTCGGGGAATGAAGCTCCGAATTCCGTTTCATTGTTGTTGATTTTCATGGAGCAGCCATAAAGGTTATTTATTGTCCACTCTTTAAATTTAAAAATACAAATTTTCTAATCAATTTAATGCACTATCAAAGCAGCTGCACTGTATGTATCACGGCTCTTTCGCTCAATTTGCTGTTCACTTTCCATGTAAAAATATGGCATGGTTATGGATTATTTATCTTCTGGATGCTAAAGTTTTTAGTGTTTATCATGCTATTTAATTAAATTAACTTTATTACATTTTAATCTCATGACATGTAAATCCGAAAGTGGGTGGAGAAATTTCACGTGGGGAGAATGTAATCCTATAAAGGACTAATTTACGAAATGGTTTGCCTACCGAGAATGTAATCTTTTCAACATTTCATACGTTTACAAGGAAATACTGAGAAAAAGGCGATGGAAAATTAAAGAAAGAAACTCAATTTCGTCGTTGCCAATTTTCTATAATTTGCCAAAATAAGATTGAGGTTAATTGAGTTCAATTAAAATTGCATGATTTATTAGTAATAAAAGGGAAACTAATCTGAAAACAATAAGTTCACTTTTAACATGTTCTATTGGTTTTTTCCAGGAAATAGAAAAGTAGTGCATTTCTTCTTGACAACTTTAGTAATTATTCTCCTCTAATCCATATTATAATTGCAGCATTGATCGTTAAATTACAATTCGAGCCATTAAGTCAGTCAATCCAAGAGTGATGTGATGAAATTAATTTGGAAAAGCATGTGCATGGTGTATCAATTGGAAAATTAGCATGGAATTCACGGGTGTTATGCCGCGCCAGGGCTTTTTAGGAGCAATAAAATTGATTTCAAATTAATTGGAAAACCACACAACACCGGTTTGCACTTTGGATCGACCAGTTAATTGGATTTGTGTTTAGACCAACTGGAAGCCACCGTGAGTCGTAAAAAAGCCCAATAACTGGAGTCTCGCGCATTGCAACACAATTGAACTTGTGTGTTCATTCCGATGCACATTGTCGCCCCGGCGCACTCACGCGGGCTCACACTGTGTCTTTGCGCGGCGGTGTGTATTGAATGCACTTTTCATGACATTTCGCAATGCATCCATTGTCAATTGAGCGAAATAATTCCAGAGAGCCTCTTTTGGGGATGGAGCGACTGCGGTGGCCCATAAACTCCCACATTTGGTGCGCCAATGTCATTATCCACACACAGTGGCCCCTTCAAATAAATCATTAATGTGGATGCACTAAACTTTATCACGCAAATTGACCCAGTCGCATTCATCATCATTAGGCGAGCGGAGACCTCGCTGTACCTGTTGTTGAATAGACACCGCTTGACAATATATTCCCGCAGAATTGAGCAAACATTCACCATTGCTTTCGACATGTTGGGAGGTGATTTATACAACTTCACACACTCTGTATCAGTTATTTGTTTGCATCCAATAGAGCTGGAAAATCTCTGCGTTTCGACTAATCCCACGTAAATATCTCGGACACATTGCGGTGGGGTCGGCCGGCGGTTGCCCCACGCCTTCTGCCGTAGATCTCCAATCACCCCATCGGTGCGCTTCACATTGACAACCCCTGCGACCGGCGTGTCACCCTCGAAAAGGCACGAAATTAATTGGAAACACCCAATATAGCAGCAAATTTTGAAACAATAAATGCCAAATAATTTTTGTCATGCAAAAAGTGAATATAAAAATTGCAGAATACATTTTTAATAATCCACTAAAATTATGCGGGGTGGTTCGCTTTTTTAACATATCGAATCAATTCACATTGGGAAAAATGCCGAAAGGTAAGTTATTGCCTGTCATTTGGAACAATCATTCTCCACTATTGTTCCGATAAAATATTGTTTGAATTAATTGGAATCAAATATTGTGACGATGTGTAAAAGAATGTTACACAGATGAATAAATAAGCTGCAATTGAGGCATAGGAAGACAACCCTTGAAAACATTGATTTGTCTATCAAGATAGACAGTCAGACGTTTTCACACAGAAAGAAAATAATCATTTATTCACACTTCATAAAATCCGTCTCTCTGCAATTGCTCACGTTGCTCCCTTGGTGGGCATTTAGGGCGAAAACCTGTTGAGGAACACTGCAAAGGGTTACTTCCTAAATTCCTTAATAGCTCACAAGGGTCATTTTGAGCAATTGCACGGAATGTGTGAAATATCCGAATGAGAACCCTTGAACGACCCTCTAGAGTCATATTAGCTACCCAACTGCTCTCCGAGTGTCTTTACTATTAATTATCACAAGACATTGTAAAGCGTCTAAATTGCTCCGCTCAAAAATATATTATTAACCATGTTGCGGATGATGGACGACAGCACTATACCTTTTTCCGGTGGCTGGGTTGCGGAATAAAAGGGATTTTCCTCTGTCCAAATAAATTATGTTTCCTTTTATTTACTATTATCATCATGTTTCACCACTGTATCATCGGTGGTGATTTGTTGAAATAAAAAATAGCCCGAAATGTGAGAAAGACAATGGGTGAAAACATACAAAGAGGAAATGTGAATTAAATTGGACAGATTGAATTTCATTTTGCAGCAGCGAGTTTGGGTTTTTATTTTAAAATCCATATCTCATCCCCTGACCATTTGTTGAGTTTTTATTTTTCACCGAAGTTCCGTTCTGTAGTCAATCCCTGAAGATGGGCGTTCCAATTGATTCAGGGATGGTTGTGAATACGGTCGAGGGGTATGCAATTTTTTAAGTGTATGGAATTACATTTTGCACATGCGGGGAAAGTTATTCACCCTTTGCAGAAGTCCTCGCTCTGTTTTTTGCCATTCTTTGAACGAAGGTATGCAAGTACCTCAGTTTTGCTGGATGGCAAACTGTGAGTGCAATATTCCTATGATTTCATGTTGGGGGACGATTTCTAACGGAAACCACACAACTTCCCCTTTTCGTAGAAAATTTTCACAAATTTATTTTCCTCTGTGTCCTGTCAATACGTTCAAATCAAATTACTCCACCCAATTTGGCCGGCCACATCAATACGGATTCACAATTTAATTCCTTTTTGCGTCTTGTGTTTTTCAATAAGTCCGCACATCTCCCCTTTATCACTCCCACTGTCCAATTAGGGATGATGAAATAATAAAATCCCTCGTTCCGTGTTTGGTCAATTTATTAAAAAATCCGAGAAAAAGAATAAGGCAAGAGAGAGAGAGAGAGAGAGAAAGAAAAATGTCGAATCACAGTGCAGATCCAATTTCAAATGGAATGAAATAAAAATTGCGATGAGGGAAGGGTGGGTGTTTGTCGAGGGATGAAAGCGTCAAATGCACCTTCTGGTAATTTTCTGTGTAACAAGCTCTTGATGGATATTGTATGGGGCACTTACACTTCATACACTTTCATCGGATCAGCACCATAAGTCCCTCGGTCATCAGCATCGAGGCATCTCCCTTCGTCTTGCCGGCCACTGGAGCCATTACCTCGATCGTCTGGCCAAGAGGATGATGATAAGTCGCATTCAGCCACTCATGTCTTCGCTCCAGAATGAGCTCCATGACCCTCCTCAGCCCCGCATCTCGCAATTCTTCTCGACGGAGGCACATCAGAATTTCACGTGCACATGGGCCCTAACTCCGGGTGTTTGCTCTGCCTCGTAAAATTGTCACAGAAGACGGATATTGTGTAGTGCAGTGATTTTATGTCACTTCCCATAAAATTAGATAAATTTACGAGTCTTTTTTTGCTCCCTGTTTATACTCTACATATGTACCACTAGACAAATCACACAATTGAAATAAGGGTGCCGGCATCGATACTCACCCCCTTAACTTCTTAACAATCGAGAAGGAAAAGAATGTCTATTCCTGACACTGCAGAGATGGAGTTTTTTTTTTAATCAAAACAGTAAAACAAGTTTTTATTTCATTCCGCCCTCGCATTTTCTTAGTTTTACATGCAAATTACGTGTGGTGAATCGCAAGAAATAGATCTGAAGATATCGCTGTTTTGTAGTCGATAAATTCTATACGGTTGTTAATTGAACAGTGAGAGTTTACAGAACACTAAAGATAATTCAAACAGTCGAAAACATAAATTTGGCCAGGATATGCCTGATAGGCGCAGAACTGAAGGCAGTAAAAGATTTAGTGGGCGATACTTTTAAATGAAACGATTGCATAGAAAAAATTTTAGTCCTCTTTGTTCAAAGTAAAATCCTGCAAATAAGATCCGATGATATAACAAATGGAACTACTAGATTTCCTACCACATTACACTATACTACAGCTCACTGGAAAATATAACTATAACTATATAAAAAGAGAGACGCGTAGTAAAAATTATTCACATCAATTATTTAACGACACAATCAAAATAGCAACATGGGGACAGCGAATAAAATACATTTATTAAATCACTTAATTTATGTAATTGAATTTATTTATGTAATAACAAATGTAGACTACATAAATTAGTGATGCGGAGCTACAATATTGCAGGTCAAACATGCAAATTGATTTTCCTGCTGCATGCAGAACTTGTAATCTTGCTGTTTTGCAAGGTAAACCTTTATTTTCTTGCACACCGCAAGATGTCCAACCAATTTGTCACATTACAGTGTGTCTCTTTGACATGGAAGATCTTCGTTCAGTGTTGTCGCAACGAACCTGTTGCAAGTGAAACATGTCTTTTAATTAACACACCTTGCCTCTCGCTATCATCGCTACGACTTGATGGCGGAGAAAAAAGAGTTATAATATATTTCAATTGATATAATTTGCGCAATTGGCATTGCTAATTGACTCTTGGCTCAAAATGTATCTAACCAGTGCCGCCAGTGCAAGACTTCTCAGCAGTGGAGCTGAAATCCCTAACAATACTTTGTGTGTCTCCGAGTTGCATTTGAATGTTGTCTCCACTAATAGTTAATAATGGACAATTCACAGTTGTTTGCCACCAAGGGGTATGAGTTTAGCTGGATTTTGTACATCGTGTGAGTTGCCAATCTCACTGCTGCGAAGCCCCTGGTCGCAGTTGTCTAATGAAAGTGGAGTGGAGACCAAAAGCTCGGAGTGGAAGCAATTGGCGAGTATTTCTCGGTGTCTCCCTTCCTCCAGCATTAATTGCCCTATCAATAATTGCATGTATGCTGCAATCGAGGTCGACTGGCAGAGTGTGATATTGCAAAGATGATGCCAGCAGCTCTCGAATCATAATTGATGATCCTTACGGTGTCGATGAGATAAGCAGCGTTAACGAGGGCAACTGGACAACCTCAAACGACATCCCTCTTCACGAATGGGTCAGCAATTAGGAGCGTCTGAGCTGGGCAACGTCCTGCGAGCATCTTATGTGCATATGTAGTATTTAATTTGAGCAAACAGGATCAGAGTATTCTCATCGTTTACGTTCCAAATGACTTCATTCCGCATTTAATTGTGTGAATGAATACAAGCGCTGAAGACAAACTCACCATGTAGAGTAATGATCCTTCCGCTTGGTTTGAATTAATTCACACGCAGCACTCCGGAACATCCTCTTCTCCGAGAGATGAGGGCAAGAAGGACAGGAGGAAAACAAGATCAATGGGATGAAGAACCCTTTTGTATTTTTTTTTGTACATATAGTGCCAGTAGATGTACTACTTTCTAACGTTATCCATTTCCTGTGTCAATCGTGCGAAAATAACCCTCATATATTATTAATTTTCATGAGGTCACTTCTTTTATTCAACGTGCGTAAATGAGGTTGTCCCTTCAACCCCTCTATTCTCACCTCTGTGCAAATGGCCATGATTATTGGGATACTTCTTACCTAATGCCATCAAATAAATTACATGATTCTGACCCTCTTTGCCTTAATTATGCAACTGCTTTTCTTTATCTACTCGGTGCCTGACGTGAGAGTATTGTTGAATCTATGACAATAAATAGGTTTCTTTAAGACATAATGTGAGTTTAAAAGTTCTGTGCGTTTTCTGCCATGTGATTCATTCCATAACTGTATAAAGGATGGCGCCATATGAAACAGCAGCTCGCATCAGCTGAAAGTATCACAAAATTTTAATTGGACTCAAATAGCATGATCGTCTATTCAAATTATACACTTACATTCCCAAATGCATTATAGGAAAGCTGGATTACTCCGCCAGCCTCCAGACCGATTGCTTCTTGGCCAGCTCTCAGCATCATTAACACTGCAAATTTCTCCTTTCGCTCCATTTCATACCAGCGAGTTTGGTACAAAGCATCCCCTATGGCTTCAGTGCGATCTCTCAAGATTTGTCCAAAAAAGCAAAGAACAAATAATTGCAAAACGGCAGCAGTCGCTGCCATGCAAGTACCCACATTGGTATCGTAAAATCTGGCGACCAGAAGTAGAAGACAGAGGTAGATAAAGTTCGTAGCTATAAATTGAAAGTTGAGATGCCAATACATGTTCCTGAAGATACTAAAATTTCCCATACCAGATAAGTTTCTTTGCAAATGGTAAATATGTGTTGTAATTTAGTATACCTTAAATGCTGAAGAGCATTTCTATGCGATTTGTAGACAAATCGCAATATCTCTGTGAAATCCGTTGAAGCCATTTTGGTGTTATTCAAATACTCAATGATTTCGACCAGACCTCCGAATTCTCCTTCGAAATAGGCAACGACTATAAAAAATAGTGAGTCTGCCAAGATAAGATTCTGGCACAAAATATAGTACATGAAATATGAGAAAACGATAGATATCGGGTTCTTTAGTGGATTATCGTCGGAGATCAATACTGGCGGAATTCTGTAAAACATCGGACAGCAGTAGTTAGTTGCACTGAGGCCGTACAGCATAACAAAGAAAGCCGTTGAGTTGACAAAAATCAACATAGCCCTTAAAAGATAATCAATAATTATATATTTTGTAAAGCTCGTCCTTAATATTGTTCTTACTTTGAACACAGGAGGCCCAAGCTAATGCTTTTCTTCAGTCGTCTCTTAAAGATATCATTCGCGAGGGGCAATTCTCTGATTTCTGTTAATTTCTCCATGTATTTCAGTAACTTGTTGAAATTATCGCGATGGCCGATGAAAAAGACTTGAAACTTGAAAAATCCCTGGTAAAAAGCTCCGGCATTAATGATTGAATACAACATTGACACATTGTCCTGGACAAAAAGAATAGTATAAACACAGAAACTGATTGCAAAAGAATACAAAAGAGGAATGATGCACAGTTTGAGGAATCGGAGCTTCTTTCCAGATGGTGAGAAAAGGTCCTCCAAAGTGAACCATTTCGTGAAAAGCTGATGCAACTTCACTACTTTCTGATGCAGAGACTTAATTTCTTCCAAATACATGGCTTTAGAATTGAACCGACCGATTTGCAGTAGCGTTCTGACAAAACTGTTGGAAAATTCCTGAGCAAAGTCTCTTCAGGGTTGCAAATAGTGACACGCGTGGTGGAATTTTCGCTTACAATAGTGAATAAAATATAATTGTGGAACCTGTCCAGTTGGTGAGAATGTCGTAAGACGTTTTCAAATCATAAATTATTTTCATGTCACTCTCTTCTTGAATTTTCAATATTTGATAAGGGAGAAATTGGACAACAGATTTCTAAATAATAAAATATTATGTGCCTACAATTATTGATCACATCATTAAACGAAATCAATAAATCCTCTAATAAATGTCTCACAAATCGATTGTCCTGTTTCACACACCCGCCCAAAGCTGGCAAAAAATCCGCAAAAACATGCTCACAAATCATAACCGCTGGCATATTGTTGGAAGATGTATTGGCGTATTACATCGTTTTGGGCGAACAGTGCGGAAATTTTGGTTTTTTGAATTACACGGAATATCTGTCAGATCCAGTGGAATGGAAGAGTGATTATCCTTCGTGCAGTGGATTTACTCGGTGAAATATGTGTGTCCAACTCCATGAATGGGCGCTAAATAAATACAGTGAAGAATGGCTAAATGCCCGTACAGTGATTTACAGCCAAAACTGTCTATTGATACAATGTTGAGGAATTACCCGTGGGTGAAGTGAAGTGTATATGCTTTTGCTGGGGACTGTCGGCGTGAAAATATTTGCAGAAGCCACCGCCGATGACGCCCCCGAAAACACTGGTCGTGGCTTGTTCGCAGGTCTGGAGTCTAGACCAGGGATTCAGATGCATTTCGAGGGGTTGTGGCGGAGATGAATTCGGTGAATGCATCAAATGCATTCAGGGACCCTTTATGCAAAGCGTCCTAATTAAAATCGGACACCTAGAGGCTTCCTCCCTCGCCGGAGGGGGCTTCGTGCCGATCAATCTGTGGCCAAGTCTGGTTCAACCCCTTCGCATTTGTAGTGCTTTCAATTAAATAGAAAAACGAGAGTCTTCAATATGGCATTTATTGAAATGAGACTCGGACCAACACGTGCATTCTGCAGCAAAATGCATTTTGTTGCATGGTTGCATTCTAATGAAAAATTACATATTCCGTGTCCGCAAATATGGCTTTCCTGTTCCTGACATGAGTCATCACTCAAAATTCTATGTTATTTTAATTTTTTCTCGTCAATAAACCCCTTCGCATTTGTCAAAGGGGACACAATCGGGAAGGAGTGAGTGCGCAAATTGATGGTTTGGGTGTCCTTTCAATATATACATTGGGAAACAGCAGAGAATGGAAAATGCATCTTTTCATCACATTTAGCCAGTTTGAGCGGCGCACATTTTGGCGAAACTTCAGAGGAAATCGCACCAATTTTTCTCTGCCACAGACGACAATGAAAAGTAAGCACGTGCCATCCATTACTTTTAGATGGTTTATCAATGGCGAATTTGTTTTTTTCGCGTGCAAAGACACAAAAATTAGTGATATAGATTTCAGCAAATATCCACTTGAATTCACAATTTGAAAAGCAGATACGCGGAAAAATATCTCATTAGGGCCTTTTCTCAACCCAAAAATATTTACTTCAATCTATATAGAACATGACATCCTGCCTAAATACAGTCAAGGGATTCGCTCAAAAGTTCGTGAAGAATAAGACACACTAGCAAGAATGTCTGCTTGCTCGAGTGGCCCTTCAAGATATGTACCATGCTGATGATATCCCATTATAATTTCACAATTGTAGGGAAACATGGCTCGCGGCAGTTCTCGAAAAATTCCCAGATGAGCGAATCAAAGCCCAATGCCCTTTGACCAGCGTCGAAAGATTGTTTGCTCTGTTGTTGAGACGCGTTCTTGGCGCACGAACGTGATCACTCAAAGCGTTTTTTGGCGTGCTCGTTAAATCGTCTTCGCCCCAGAGATGGCCATTGTCTAATCTCCGTCTGATAAGGGTTCTCCGCTATCCGCTGACGAGGCACCCCAAAAGAATTTTAAATTGCAGCGTTTCACCCTTTTCGTCGGATGGGCGTGAATGTGGGTGGATTTGGAGTGGGATTACATGTAGGTTTAGACGTGGAGCCTTATGTCAGGCTCCTGCAAATACAAATGTCAACCACTTTGTGGTTGTTCTGCGGAGCCTCGACTCCCATACACGTGTTCCCGAGCGTGTTGACATGAAAACCACTGATTTATTTGTGGTTAGCGCCAGTGAATTATGTGGTGACTTCAATTCATCCTCCAAAGAGCAGACGTGGTCTTAGAATTGAGTGCGAATCATAGACTGCAAGATGTTGCATACTTTGACAAAAGCCTCATTTTGGCAATCAAATCATCTGTGAGACTATTCACACAGATTTTACACCCTAATAGGTGATTAATTTGCTTAACATTAATATTTTCTAGAATTCTTTCACACGCTTCATCAGGGAATGGCTTCAAGCGCCACTTTAAAATACAATTTCACACAATTTAATAGTATAGATGCTCTTATTGAAAAAATAATTAGCATTTTTGAGAGAGTGAATAATTTTTAATCGATTCTCCACCCTGTGAGCCAACACGTGGCCCATCACATGGAGTGACAGAGAGTGGCATTCACTGCACAAAAATATTTGTTCACAAAAAAGTTTAATTCAATAAACAAATTTCAGTGTTATTCCGCTGTAGAATGCCCAGGAAGAGACCTTCTCAACAGGAAGTCCACTCAAGTGAGGAGGTCGCGTGCACCGGAACATGAATTAAGGGTGTGAATTAAAATACCAGCCCTCTGTCAGCAGGAAAACCTCGTAGGTGGTAGATATTTCTTCACTCCGCCAATTGAGTTCAATGTTGCCAATTATTTTGTTAAATTTTCTTTCGCCGTTGAATTCCCATGTGAACGCAATTTACCATATTTAATTGCTCCCTGCTTTTCCTGGGTGTTATCAAGTGGATGCTGGGAGATGAATTTGGACAAAATAATTCTGGTGAAACATTGTGTGTTCGAAACAAGTTTGCAACCATGGGAAAATGCACCTTTGGCGATATTCTGAGCATTGAACTTGCTGTAAATTTTGGCCAAAGTGGCGCAATGGGAGTTGAGGAGGAGAACACGCTCCGGATGAACAATCTTTCGCAATTCCACGTGGGTTAATCGTTAACAATTTGAACAATTCTACAGGATATTGTTGCTGGAACTTTGAATATACTGCAATGAAAATGGGGCTGAGGGATCAAATTTCTGTGGGGTTGGGCATGGAAATTATCCACTGCACGGTTTTGCTATCCTTTTGGGGTCGCAAAGGATGGGATTTTCCGCGGGGAATATGGTCAGTAATTAGAAACTTTGGCGAATTTTGCAACAGAGAGGTAATTAGTAGCGTCCTGCAGACTTGCAATTCGAGCAAATTATATTTTCATACTACAGAAAAGGCTTATTGGTTTCACTTTTAAGCGGTGTGAGTTAATAAAGCCACAATGTAAGGGAAAACATGTGTAGGGGTAAGTGGGGCAGCTTCAGATTGAAAATGCTGTTCCAACTTGAGGATTTTTTCTTGAAAAATCGGCTGAATATATTGAAATAATCACAACGCTCAAATAAGCTCTTGTCTGTTGAGCTTCAGAAAATGCCTTTCATTGGGCATTAAAACTGATCCTTTTTCCTCTGAAGGAGATTAAAAATAATATTGTAAATTATCTGAAACTGCCCCGCACGGGGATGTTTCGGATTGCTCTGGGGCAGCTTCAGATTTTCACTGATATTTACCTTAAATTCCATTGTGGAATTGTAGAATCGCGGACAAATGATCACTTTGATATCTCTTCTACACACTGAAACTGTTTATTTCGCTAAAAATCGCCTTTAAATTACTATTTTCGCGACTTTTCTGGACCCTTGCACGCACTGTCAAAATTTCTGAGCGAAAAGCAAGTTGCCCGTCATTTTTCCTGCATCGCAACGCCACCATGCGTGAGTGGTGGCAACTTCAGTGCCACCACAAATCAAATCAGTGCAAATCAGTGATTTTCGCGTGTATTTTCTCACTTTTCCACTAAGAAGTCGTTTAACGTGATGAAGCAATGCAGCACAGAACGGCACTTTGTGAAAAATCTTCAATATTTGCCACAAGAAAATTTCGACCGTGATGTTGCGTCAGACTGTCAGAGCGCGCTGTTGTCAGTCCGTGGCGATCCGAAGCTGCCCCGTGTGCAGTGTTTGTGCATTTTCCACCACCCACTGAAAAGGCCGTGCCAAGGAGGAAAAGTTCGGGCACATTTAGAATCTCTACTTAATTCTCAATAACCTTTGATTGTGTTTCACGCGAATTGTGGCTTTTTTAATGGAGAAAACACGCAATCAATTCGGCAGCAAAATTCTAGTTTGTGAGTGATTTTCAATTTTCACTTATTTTATCTAAACAGTCAAGGCGATCCTGTGCAAATTTTCGTCAATTGTAGTCCTTAAGGACTACAAACATTGTGTGAAGACCAGGAATTTATTCATGTAAAAATCTCTGAGAAAATTAAGAAATCTGAAGCTGCCCCAATCTGAAGCTGCCCCATTTACCCCTATAATATATTGGACAATCAATACACTCATCGATATAGAATCTTATTAGCGGAAGAACATTCTCAAAGCACATTTTTTAATGCCGATAATTCCCTTGACAATACTTTTGAGCGACACCCGCCCAATTTACAGTCATACAAATTAACTCGTATATAACTTTTTGTGGCCATTACGGGCACTTTGGGAGGCCAGCCCTTTGTCTATCTTCATCTGTAGCGTAATTTCATGATGAACAAATTTTCGGTAATACTCATATAGCGCCCAATAATAATGCACCGAATGGTAAACCTGTATTCCATCGCTTCCTCGATGGTGTATCATCATCATCTTTCATAATAGCAGAAAATAAAATATAATTTTAATAGCCCTTATCTGTTTCAGGCTCTCTTTTTTCGGGCGGAGGGTGAGCCCCCAAAGCGCTGGATGTGCCATTAGAGCTATTATGTGCGAGTGAGGGCCAAAGTCGGGCCCGCGGTTTCGAATTCAGGGCAATTATTGTTTTAAATTGGATGTGATTTCATAAAAAAAAACACACGTAATGTGAGGGACTCTTGTTATTTTTTACGACACACGATATGTATTTATTTATTCTCCGCGGAGAAGAGATAAGTTTAATTGGATGGGTGTTTAGCATGATGGGTGTGTGTGTGTGTGTGTCTAATGGCATTCGATGAGACTTTGTGGGTGTGAGACAATTTATGAAAATTTTATGAAAAGTTCTTAAAAGTTATCACAAGTCCCCGGTGTCCTTGTGCTCAACCCCATCGCCATGGTATTATTTTGTACATAAATCTCAAGCTCATCTTCATAAATTCCTATCAAATTTCATCGTCCGCATTCATTGCAGTTTCTGAATGATGCTCGTGTATGGCCATAAACGGAAACCACTATCCGATTTTATGACTTCACTTCAATTTACTTTATTAGCTATTCCTTATTCGTAGCCACTACTGTATGCACTCTGTCTCCCATTCGCTCCATCTTCCTCCTCGCCCAACTCTGTATTTAATTTAGGACTTTTAGTGCACTTGAATTCGTGGAAAGATCTCAAGTTCAGAATGATGACTCCAACGATATTGGCAAGGAGCTCAATTATTCCCAAAATATCAAACTATAAACCATCCCATTCAATGAGTCTTCTGCCACTCCATCTGTCCTCTCAGCCACGTACAAAATAGGGAATATTTTTAGAATGCTGTCTCCGGGCTATTAATTTGCAGATAAATCACGAGTACTTTCTGTGATATGTAAAACAGCTTGTAAACAGTTTTTCCGTGGGTGGGTTTACCGATTAAATGTCGTCTTAAATCACAAACTGGAGCGACCTATTCAAATTGCACCTCACCTTGCTGGGTATTTAGATAATCAAGTGGAGAATAAATCATTAAATTGGATTTTTCATCTCCGTGGCCTGTCAATCAGCTAAAATTGTGAAGAAAAAGAGTCACGCGGAGGCTGAAAACCGGGTGTCATGATTGAGTGAGTCTCAAATCCGTGTATTTGGGTGTAATAAATCGACTCTCAGCAGCAGCAGTGGAAAATCAGTTTATTTTTTAACAGCCAAGAGACTCACGAAATAATTAACAATCTTGTCAACATGCTAATCGCACTGTTAATTATGACTGTAATTAGTGGTGAACAAATTACCTCTGTCTCTTGCTCTGGCCTGGCTCATGGGGCGAGACAGAGAGTGGTTAGCAAAATAATGAATTTCGGCACCCTCACCTCCACTTTTGAGCCCTAACGCCCTCACATCCACCTTCAATCCACTGGCGGTGGAGCGGCGACGCTCTAATCTGTAATGAAAGATGTTGGGTATTTGTTTGTGATTTACGACAAATTGGGGTACCATCCGAATTATTGTTGGCGTTTGCAGTGGCATAAATTAAAAGTTATATTGTATTGTGTCAAAAATAGCAATACTCTGCGCTACAAGAGCACATTGAGGTGTCAGTGAAAATTCAATTACGCTTGCGATGGATAAATGAACGCCTCGCGAGATCTTCTCCCTCGGCTTCAATTGCGCCCGAAAGAGCCAAAATTAGACTACTAACAGTGTTTAATTTAGAAGGAGCGCGAAAGCGTTGCTTGCAGATGGTGGGCTTGTGGGAATAAAAAGACAACCAATCCACGCACTATTTATATCGCCCGTGTGACACTTGTGGGAATTTCCAGAACTAGAAATTTCCCTCTGTCTTTTTGTGTGATCTTTTCTCATGTTTCCAAGCGAAGAGAAGTTACACCAAATATAAACAGTTTACATAATCATCTTTATTGCTCATCTTTGTGAAATTCCTCCCTTCCCTTCTTCACTGCATTCCCAATCGATCGACATGATTTTAGAATGCAATCAAGTGGAAAAGATCAAAAACATATCCAACGTATGAATTCTCATGAAATGCACCACAAATAATATCCTACGGGTGTTTGATATACACTGCCCAACATATTTATCGGGATCTATAACAGTTTCAAGAGTATCTTGAGAGCGAATGCAGAGCATCGGCCACCAAATTTTCATGTAGTCACAACTATTTTCATCTCAAGGGTTGTATTTACAAATAATTCCCACACTGTACTGTCTGTCTTGGCACAATGGGGAAGTTTTGCGTCATTATCATAAAGAATTCCAGCCTTTGATTGTTTTGATCAACTGTCTTCTTTCACATCGACCCACCGCCACTCAATATATTATGCACAATCTTTTCATCTCAGTGATTTTTACGAGGACCATCCGAGTATTTACCACTCGAAATGCGCCTTCCTGCGTTCACTCCTCCGATGGCAGTAAAAGATGATGGGCTTCCATGAGCACTGCGCCATGACTATTGAATATGTCAGGAGTCACATTATTTATGAGCCATCAACGTGTGTCAAACGCATCAAAATCATCGACGCTTCATCGGCACATCACAGAGACTGGAGAATGGCTCTCGGGTCCAGAGGATCCCTCGGCAATTTTTCCCGCCAAAAATACTGCGTGCCACTCAATTTAATTCAATGGCGGAAAATTCACCAAACAATACGCAGAGTGTATCGTGATTTAAATTTATTTCCGATCGTAAAATAAAACAGTCCGTTTCCTTCCTCTTTCGATGCACATCGCCGTGGCTTTTGCCGCCACAATCCATCTGGAGGGGAATCAGCGTGCAATATTCCTGAACGATTTACGAGTTAAATGCATCGCAGGACCATTTCACGGGATATATTCAAATTTACGCAAATATCAGGAAATGCGAGTCAATCTTTCGCAACTTTTCACCATCAATTGATCAATTGTGTTATGATTTTTTAATGCAACTCTTATTCACCAATTGCCAAATACCCGGCTTACAAGCGCAAAAAAGTCTACTCTAAAGGCACTTGGAAGTCACCCCTCGGGAGCACTCTTCTCTGAGAAAATCATCGAGTTGGTTCAGTCCGTGGGGTGATGCAAAATGAGGGGTGTGCAGCTAGACGAGGGGCGAGGAATATTTTTCTCTGACTCTCACGCTTCTGGTCACTATTATTTTTCATTTTATCAGGCATTGTGCGACGAACAGTGGTCCCTTCTGTTTCCCGTTGATGCAACCACTCCATGTCGACCGGAGAGCCAAATGCAATTAGACTTTTGATTGAGATGCATCGAATTCAATAGAATTTTGCATATTGATAGTTTTGAGCTGTTTCGACGTCGCGTTCCAACTTCCATCATATATTGGCAAAAAGTATATTGTGTCATAGACAATATTCTCTTGCATTCAGAGAAGATAACTCCTCTTACTTCGCTACTAAATCCCCCTGCGATATTGCAATTTTCTATCCCATCATCGTCGCGCACTACGAAATAAATTCTCACTGACCATGAATTCTTGTAAAACTTAAGAATGCGACGTTCTTACTACTTCCTAAAAGCATGCATAAATTTCCACTTGAATCCATGCAAATCGCAGCGTCGCATTTGCACTGCGACTAATGATAAAAACGTGTCTAGTGCATTTTTCCAATCTCTCATATTAAATTGATCTACTTTGCACTTAAGTGGGATTTATGGTTGTCTTACGAAATCTCTTCTGAGAGCGCTCTTTCGCAATATTTCCGTGGAAATGTGTTGAGTGGAAGTCAAAAATATGGTGACACTCCGGCTCGTCAAAAATTAATTGACTGTGTGCTTAAATATGCATGCCGTGGAGAGAATCAATCTGGCATGGTATACTTGGAACTCCCCTATTGATCGCTTTGCATGTCACACTTTATCCATTTCATTGACTTTTATCGATCGCGCAGAATTGCAGTTATGCAAAATTTCACGGTCGATTTCTGGTCGAATATTCATACATGAGATTGAGCTGTTGCAGTGACGACGATAAAGTGTCTGTGGCTGTTTAGAGCATGGACTACACAGAGATAATGTGGAGAGAGAGAGTCACAGGAGGGCAATGGGAAACTTCTAGCATACTGAACTTAGTTATTTATTCTCGGGTGTAATGCATTTCATTACGCCCTCGCCATGCATTTTGCAGAGCCACTCTTTCACTTAACCCATTCGGCAATTGAGGTAAATTTCGGTTAATGCTGGAAAATTTAATCAAAACATGTGCAGTTTACTTCTGGGGGCTGTGTATATTGAAAAGTTTCGCAAACTAATAATTCCAATTGTGGCTAAATCCTCCCTTCTCGGCAACGAGAAATTTGTGTGGCAAAATACCCAGTGAGTCGAGTTAATTAAAGTGATCCGCAATTTAATTTGTGGGAATTACTTACCAAACTACCAGTTAGAAATGTTCTCTAATGTTTGCAGTTTTGAACTTTGGGAGAAACCTTCTGTGCGTTCATTACGTGGAGATTAATATTGAATATTTTAAATTGAGAGGGGACATAAAGCCACTTGTCAGGATGAAGCATGACTAGAGGATAATTTGCATCGAGCCAGAGTGAATTATTAATCAAAAGGTGTTGACTGTTGGCTGTAAAGTGTTTCTCCCGCTCGCTGCCAATGGCATTGCAATATATCCAACTGAGACTACATCATCGCCCAATTTTCCAACACCTACCGCTTTTCCCATCGCTCTCCTGAGGCATTCATCTCCCCTGAAAGAGTGCCATGAATCATCTGTTGAGTCGATAAAAGTCTCATCTTCCATATTTCTTCTTCCAACTCCGCTGCGATGATGTGCCATGGCAATAACAATAATAATGAATGTAAGCGTGTTTTTATCCCACATATTGTGATTACTGTATATGTTTATAAATTCTCCACCCATACTTATAGTGATATTAGTGGTGTGGCCCCTGAGTTTCCTCGCATCACTATTGAATATTCCAATAAAATACGTATCAATTCGCCTGGAATCATAAACAACGGCGTCGCACGACATAACGCACGACGGAGCCATATAATACACACAGTATCAGAACATTATCGTAAAAGTTTATGGGATCCCGAGAGTCTCCTCATGTTCTGCGTGTGTCTTGTCGTGGTTCTTGGCTCCTCGTTTTGTGCGCTCTTCAATGTACTCCTTAGCTTTTCCTCCCGCATCAGTTCCCGCTCAACACCCCGAAGGGTTTGCAAATTTCAATCCATTTCGGCAATTCAGGGAATATTCTTAAGATTTCCGTGGAATTCAAACTCTATTTGAAAGTGTAGAAAGAATTGTTACATACATATTGTGTAGTGTTTTCGAAGAGCTTTAGGATCAAGAGATGAAATCTCAGAGTGCATAGTTTGTATTTATACAAATAAAACACTATTTTCATTGAAATAACACTACAACACTGAGATTAATCCACTTATTATGGCTCAATTTCATATTTTTCATTGAAAAATTCACAGCTCTCTGCATTTTGATCATCCTTCGCATACGCCTCTTTTCGCCACCAACTGGGAGGATGGACCACGAGGGAAGTCTGACGACAAGGAGGATTGTCTTGCAAACACGCTTAAACGATGGTTTATTCATCGCATCTTACAAGACATAATTTACAAGATGAGAAGTCCGTTGATTCTGGATTATTCGTCTTCTCAATTCCTCGTGACATTCACCAATATGGGGATAGAAAGTTCCTTCCATCGCATTGGAGTTGGTGTTTCTTTTGTTTACATTAAACACTATTCCGGCTCAATTGGTAACATTATGTCTCTCGCAAGTTAATGCATCTCGGACGGCCGACGACAGATGAACGACAGAATATTGCGCCATGCTCATCAACTGTGATGATGCGAGTAGGATTAATATTATCATAAAATGTTGAGTGACATGCTCTCGATGGTTTTCGGTTGTTCATGGCATATTTCAGCGCACTTATCGACAATATTCTTCATAGGATCATGGATTTATTTCACTTTCATGCAGACACTTATAGGATACTTTTGTATGAACATACAGTCAGAAAGTCTCCCCTCAGACGAGAAAAAACCCTCCACCATACATATCCGTTATCAGATTACTTCCGGTCAACCAACTCCAAACAAATTGCATTCGATTACCTCTTCCGTCAGTCCTTCAGATAAAGCGCCAAGTGGAGTGTTGAATTTGGCTGGACAAAGACTCAGAATGAATGCCTCAATTTATTTGATGAGTGTTTTCAGGAAAATGCCCGTTGAGGGAAAAGTGTAGCATATTACAATATTTCTCCATGACTGAGGGATAAACTTGTGTGAATTAATTCCACCATCATCCACAATTTCACAAGGAAATAATGCCCAAATACAGAAACAGCCAAATTGTCTGCGCTTCGCTGAGCAGCAGAATTTTTCATGGAGATTGCAAAGTGCGACCATGTGGAAATAGTTGAGAGCGCAGTGTAATTATGCAAATTACACTGATAAATTTAATCACACCGATTTTTATGAAATGCCACCAAATGAATCACAATTCTCAAGCCGAGAAGTTTCTCACAAACGCCTTTTTGGAATGCGAAAAGCGCAATTTTGACCCTCTTAAATTGAATTCAATGCTTGAGACGAAGGCATTGGGGACCCCCCTTCGATAGATCGTAAGATTTTATGACGAGAAGTCCCTTGTCTTTTCGTTATGGCAAACGGAAGGTGTAATTATTCAAGAAACTTTCTGAGATGCTGCTCGAAGATTAGTAGTTTCATAGGCAATTGTTGCCAAAAATTCCGGAAGCGAAGGGTCTGAATGAAATCGAAAATAGTCTCGTCGACTTTTTCACAAATATTCCATCTTACGTATCCCAAAATATTACTAAAATGTTATAAAATACTATAACTGAAACAGTTTCGTTTCCTCTAATTTATTTTTAAGAAACTTACACTTGTATCTTTAGCTATAAATTAGTGAGGAAAATTGCAGCATAGTGCAATTTACCAAGAATAATTTCCACCCACAGTCTGAAAATGTCTTTTCAACTTTTCAAGTTAATAGAATTGAATCGCACAAAGTACTTTTAGAGATGTTACTGGCAGATTGAATGGGAAATCCTTTCACCAGCACCGCTTTTCAGCAGCAATATTTGTGAAGAAATGTGTCCAAGTTCGTAAAATATCTAAAGCACTTGAGTCAATATCTGCATTTAAATTGGAAAAGTTACCAAAAACTTCTACTCAAACCCTTTAAAGTAAAATCATTTGGAGAGTTGCGGTGAAAATCGCACATATTCAAATGAAACTGTATTGAATTGTGATACATCTCGCCATGAATGAGTTTTAACTATGTGTCGAGATAGGAATCTGCACTGAACCCCTGCAGGAAAATGTCGATTTAATAATGATACTTTATGGGGTAGGAAGTGTGCAGGACAGTATTGCGTTTTTGCAAAAAGCCGAAGGGAGGAAAAAAGGTTGCACGCGAAAACCGCCGATGTAATTGAAACAAATGGCGAATGGGAACGGCATAAATCACAAATAATATGCTTATGCGAATACTTCCTGACTGCCACACCATCCAGACATTACTTCCGGTCAAATGGACAGTCCTCACATGTGCATTAAAGCACTCCTCGATGTTGAGCTGAATTAAATGATTTTGTGTCCACATGAAGAGCGAGTGAAATTTATCGGTTTCCCGCATAAAAATATTATTAATAGCGAATAAATCTATGAGAAACGGGAAGGTGGAGTGTCATTTTGACCAACTGTTGTCCTCCATCGTGTCACCATCCACTTGATAATTGAGTTATATTCTTGCTCATTGTCCTCTACATGTCTCTCTTTCTCTCACTATCTTTTATATGAGTTTCCAACTCATTTGGCGAATTTATTCAGCATCCATTGTTTATTTCCACTATAACTTCTGCTCACCCATGGCTTCTCGAGGTGCATCCTCTCACCCAGAGAAGAGAATGGCGAAGGAGATAAAAACAAATAGATTTGCAGAAGTGGCATCGTGAGAGACACGTCCGCAATTTAAGGACTTAATAAGATCACTATCGGGAGACGACTTAGAAGCATCACAATGCGATTGAGACACAACTTGCTGATTGAATTCAACTACTTTAATGGTCACGTAAAATATTAAGTGGCTTGCCATTGTAAAATAATTTAAATCTTCCGCACTGCATTGCCGTCTAAGTCCAAAATCACCACTAAAATATTAATGACCAGAAGAGAGTCGCCAAGTTATACTTCAGGTGGAGACTCTCAAACTGAAATTTTAGTGTTTGAATTTCTCATGTTGCCCAACAATAATCCCTGACTAACTTTGAGAATTTCAACACCCTAAGAGCTTCCCTATCTCAGCGCAATAAAGTTCAATTTCCATTCCAGGCAAATGACTTGACGAGCATCTTGTAAATTAATTCAGGAACGTCTTAATGAATTTATTTACATAGGGCGAAGAGGGCATCTGTGCATTGTGGCCCTAATTCAATAGAAACTATCCAGTAACCCAACTTTACACAATTCGCATTATTATTAATCAATGAGTGGATGTCTAAAGGAAAGTCTCACGACTCCCAAGGCTTTCTAGTGAATTACTGTGTCGCTTCGGGGGGTGTCTCCCGCCAAGATGTTGAGGAGGGTCTATGAAGATGCACCCAATTTTCAAAGGATGTTTCTTGTGCGGTCGAGTGGCTTCAGGGCGCAATTGATTGAAAGGGTTGGCGAGTGTCTGGCGGTCAAATTCAATTTTTGGACCCAGCATACAATTCAATAGATGACCAACCCCATTGAAATTTGCCACTCACCCTCTCCGGTCAGATTCTGTGGGAATTGCAATTTTTTGCGAGTCGCAGTGCAGAATTTTAAAATATCCACGCCAGTCGACAACCGATAATGCTCTTTTAATTTGGCAATCGATCAACCATTTGACGTCATATTCATGAGAAAACGGACGCTGTGGTGAGGAAAAGCTGTGTGAGCATTTTTCTCAATTTTCTCTGAAAGAGATGGAAAAACACAGAGTCACGATATGTTTATTTGAAGTTTAATGTGTGTATTTTTTTATCTTATCGACATAGGAGGAAAAGCAGCGGATCATTCCCCTGCCAATGCCCAGAGATTCAATCCTGGGTATACTGTAAATAATTGAGGAGAATTAGAGGCAGACAACTATTTATAGAAGGCACACAATGGGAGACATTTGTGAGTAATGGGATGCAATCAGCTTACCTCAACGATGACAAGCGACTGGTGGACCCATTAACACCCGCAACCCCGTCCGATTTGCATATTCCCGCAAACAATAAAGCAGCCCATCTCGGGATAAATACCTAATATATTATTCTAATCCAAAGCGATGTACTCATTTAATCTAATCACCTCCAGGGAGCGCATTCCCGTGGCCGGAGTTCGTCACCCCGGCCAAAATGGACCAGACCTCAGCCATTAAGTCGAGGACTAAATTGAATTCGCACAACAATGTGGACAGCAGAAAGAGGGACGAAGACTCCACACAGGCCCAAGGAGAATGCCTTTGCAGTGTGCACAAACCCTCCAAAATACCCTCAATCCTGCCACCACCTCAACATCCATAAGGTCCATTCAAATGCACTCCCACTTGGCCATTGTTTCTCTTATTTGACAATTAAATGCTCCCACTGTGAGGGCTGCCTATCTCAGGGTGAGATATGCGGTGTTGCAGTTTCCATGCGTGTTGGCCAAATGGACAAACATTAGCTGGGTGCTCGAATTTGAGAGATTGTTGATTTAAAATTCCATTAAATTGTATAAAACGATTGTGGGATGGATTTGAGTTGATAATGCACTGTATAAACACTCCAATTCACATTTCGTACAAACACTGATAATGCAGTAATTGATGATTTTCCAGCCAAAATACGCACTTTTCAATAAATATTTCACATGCACGAAATTTACATCAAATCACACGAATGAGTGTACTCAGGTGAATGTTGCATTAAGTGATATACAGTGTAGTGAATAATGTTACCTTAATTCATGCCTCAATCACATTTATCATCCAAAGCCTGGATGGGATTTCAAGTGATAAATTGCATATAAATTGTATATGATATTTGTAAAATTACACATTCTTTTATCTCAGTGCAAAGTTTGCTGTGTTTGCACTGAACATAATCGTGATGTTGAGTGTGAAAAAAACAGGTGTTATCCAAGCGAAAAGTTTGCACATTCATCATTTTATTAATTCATTATTTAATGCCACTCTATGCCGCCAATTTGAATTTATTATCAGCGATCAATTGGTGTTGTTCAAAAGACAAACAGGAGCCTTTGTCACATTTTCCGCCCCATAAAGGCGTTTCTGTACAGGTAATTTCCCTGAAAGGTAGATATTTAGCCTTTCTTCGCGGGAATTGATTATTTTATGTAGGAAGACGATATTATTATGTGCTCTCTCTCTCCACTAAATGACATAGGTGGAGAATATATTATGGCGTCGAGACGTAAACCGACATTGGATTGTAATTTCCAGGTAAATTCTTTAATCGAGTGCATAGATTGGCATGTAAGGGTGTAGAAAATGCTTAGGTACATCACGTAAATGATTGATTGAGTGATTCTTGGGAAGTAAAGGGTTGTAAAATCTCCTGTATAAACGGTGGGAATATTTCTTTTGGCCACTTTTCACTCACGTCAATCAAGTCAAAAACGACAAATTAGTTTGGTATTTAATTCTTTCCGCACAATAAAGAGGATCTTTTTCCTACGCTGTATCGTTTTGTCACCATAACCGAGACCATAAATGTAAGAAAACATGTGATTATGGGAGAAAAAGGAGCTAAGATGCTGCATTTTAGAGTCATTTACGGCACAAGTTAATGACGTTTTTCTTTAACAGGCCACATTTATAAATCGTCAGCTGTGTTCCAATTCCAAATTGTTTATTTGCCTCGTGATCCTCTCAAGTGCATAGGTTCATCTCAGGGCAACTACGAAAGGCTGGAAATTTATGACTTTCGAACGCCTTTTCTGCCACTGAAATTACAGAAGATGTGAAGATGATAAATAATACCTTCAGTAATGTGTGGAGAAACACAAAATGCTTCACGGTATTGCCATCGGTGGAAGCATATTGCGAACCATTTCAATACGCCTTGGAGGCAATTTGGAACAAAAAGGGCGTAGTTCTATGTTGTTCCCAGTTGGCTATAAAGCGCAACAAAGTCACATAATTAATGCAGCATGGAAGTATGAACAATAATATTCATAATAAGAATTGAATTTGTTGTGATCTTCAGTATCATTGAACACTTTACCTTCGCACTGAGTGGGCAGAAACGTGTACGTTTTTTTTTCTTTGTTTTGCTCTAATAACGTCACCAGAATAGTTTTCAATTCACACTCTTGAGGTTCAGAAGGGAGATTTTTCAATTTATATGAATTTTAAATGCTTTTCAAGTTAGATGGAACACGTGACAAATAGAAGAGGCAGCAACGCCATTTAAATTGACTTATGCCGACGGAGGGTAGGAAAGAACTTGAGACTCTCAAAGGAAAGTGTGTCATATTTTCAAGGGAGAGTGCCACTCATGTGACATGGAAAGAGCTTCTCTCAGACAATTTTCCGTCAAATTTAATTTCAATTTCTGGCAGTTGTGAGGAAGCCTCGCCTTTCTCATCTTATCAATTACATGTACAATGGACATGCATGAAAATGAGTGGGAAAATGAGGGAATTTTCCAAAGCGTGGAGACGCTAAATATAGGAATGCAACAGTGGCGAGAAATATGTACACACGAGAGTGAAATAGGAGAAAAAGATGTAGTAAAAGAAAGACCAAAAGCAAACTGCAATTTCTAAACAGTCTCCCGCTGAGATCAAATAATCAAATTTCCAGCATGTCAGATGGGCTATAAATACACATAAACCCACCATTAAGATGAGGAATGAGCCATATAAGTTTTTGGGATTTTTTCTCGTCCAGGATCAGTTACGGAGTGCGAGGGAGCTCAAGATGTGGAGATTGTGATGAGGGTTCTTGCCATGTCTTTTATTGGTTGTCAATTAACACTTTGAGGAGTGTTAAACTAGTTATTTTTTCAGCGTGCACCCAGTTTATTTATCTTGAATGTATTTATTTAAAATAGTAGAGAGAGAGTTTCATTTCAATATGATGCCCAATGCAACCAAATTCCCGCCAAAAACAACAAGCAATGTTATTTTCCCAATTCTGGCGACACACGCACACACATCTGGAAATTGGCCAATTTGGCACTGGATGTCATCTTGTTAAGCCTCAGATTTTTTTTTCTAGATCACTGCGACTGAAACCCCATTTAATGTTCGAAATTGCGTCCAACACTTGACTCTCAGACTATGGCTTTGAGTGGATGAAAGAGTCCAACTTTTATTGCCAATAAAATCTTCCAGTGTGACAATCGCAATTGGAAAGATGTTGAGATGTCACTTGACCCAGAATTCAGTCCTCTCTCAGAAGCAATTAAAATTTGAAAAATTGTAGGCATTGCATTGCGAAAATGGCTCGTAAAAATGAGCCAAATGATGGTGAATCATGGGTCCATTTGTTCGAGTGCACCAAATTGATTTGGAGTTGATTAATATAGGCATGATTGAATTTGTATCGTGACACCATTTATCATCCAGAGATTTATTATGACACTGACATTGACTGCAAGATTAGGAGGAATTATTCATGATCGTCAACGAGGGTCCTTAGCAGAATTCCAAAGTGGAATACTTACAGAGTCATTGTGGGCTAATTGAAGTTTTGTGTTTCCTACCACAATTCGTAAGAGGGATTATGCCTAACATATGAAGAAAAGAATATTTTTAAGGTTTGTTGGAAGAAATATGAAGCAGACCTAATTTTTTAGTATAAGTATTTAGTATATGTACAATCGTCATAAAGTGGGAAATCAAATCTGTCTCTTATAGGGAACAATCGATCAATCTAGTTAAATCTCTACAAAAGCGACATAGATATTTTCCTGAGTGTGTGAAAACCTTGAACCCCACTGAGAAGTAGCTGCATATTTTTCACGCATATTTTGCATAAAAAGTCATTAACATAAATTAAATTTCGTTCACTGCATCTTCATTTATTCATAACTTGTAGCGACACTGTATCGCAAATCCGGTCCATATGCCTCGATTACAGCATCACGGCATTAGCTCCTGTTTATTTTAATTTAAATTCAAATTCACATGCAGTGTGATGTGTTGGGAAAGTGAGTTGGGGAACTGGTTGTTTATTTGTTGATTGCGTGAGTTGGTTTTTTCCACCCAGAGCGCGTGTCTTTCCTTGTCCACGGCACGTTTTCCGCATTTTCGGTGGTCCTTTTTTGCATGTAATCGCTCGTGTAAGATGCTCTGCTAATACGTAATAGATCCCATCAGGATCACCATCCAGCCGACAACCGACAACATCATCAAATGTGCCAGAGGTGTCCGTGTCGAATTGTTGATGCATCGGGGATTAAATTAAAATGGGATTTTACAGCGACGAACGTGTGAAAATTTCATCAGAGGGTGATGAACTGTAAATCCATGCCTCAGACCACAAGTTTTGGCGCGGAAAAAAACGGTCAATTCATGGCGGAAACCCCGTGGTTCCCGGCGATGCAGTCAATAAATGCAATTATGAATAGTGCGATGGCGTGCAGGAGGACTGGAATTGTGATTGAAGTCCATTTACTTAGCCACGATGACTGGTAGAAATTTAGACAAATTGATTTCATCGAATATGATTTGAGAGAAAAGCCCGCGTTGTGTCGTGTAAGCTATACATTTCACTTACTGCCACGTAAGTGCCCCCTCCGAACACTTGTCTGAGGGAAAAATATGAATCCCTTTTATTCTCGTGTATACATAGCATAATAAGTATCTTATCTACGTGGTGAGTTTTTTCTTTTCTGTCTACACAGTTAAGAACGGTGTAGAATCGGGAGATTTACGAATTTGTCTTGCAAATATATCATATTATCCAATCCATCGTTGAATAGATCTCATCTCGATATGAGGCAAACTGCAGCAGGTTTTATCATTTTGTGATAATAACCAGAGGTGGAAATGAAACTTTATTTCAAACAACTTCTTAACTATTCCATTTCGATTTTGCTCACACCCCCAAAAACGTGAACTTTTTCAGTGTAAAGATGTATTTCCTGCTGAGTGTATTCTCGTGGTCGGAATGGATGTCGTTGGGAGTGAGTGTGGACATGACTGGCACAAAGTCGTCGGTTGCTCAGATAATGCAATCAGGAAGTGAAGGCAAATGGACAAAAGACTTGTCGACTCATTCTGCATTTTCGGACAGATTTTGAAGAATCGCACTTGTTAATTTTACCACCCCAAATGCGTAAACCTCATTCCAAGTGGAGTGACGCGGTCAGAGTGACACTCAGAAATGTTATTCAGACATAAATCTCCCTTCTGTGCGACAAACAATCGGACCCATAATGCTGCCATAATCCTATTTAATAAATAAATCATGCAACGGCCTCAGAAGTAGATTATATTATTCAAACTAAATACATCGTACATAGGCTTGAGAGAGAAAAAAAGACTCGGCAATAGATCATTGGCAGTGATGCTGCGAGGAACTGACCTCAACGAATGTATTTTGACAGGCGAATGATTTATTAGGTGCAATTTGTTGTGCGGAGAAATTCGGGTTTTCGGAGATGCTACTGTCCCAAGGAAACGGTCAAGTGGGTTGGGGTACAAAAAGGGGTTGTCCAGAAGCTTGTTCCCGTATCATTAAGCCGCATAATACGACGCTTATCCCCTCGAGAGTTCCCCTGAATCTACATATTTGCTGCCATTTTTCTTCCAGAAGACCCCAACCGCATTGTGGTTCGGCATAAAAAGACACTCATATTTCGATTGCGGTTGCGATTGTGGGTAAAATGGGGACTACTGCCTCCGAGAAATCCACTTTGATATTTTACAGAAACTCGTAACAGATTCATAAGAGCAACTGAGAAAAAATTAGAGAACATTTGATTGCATAAGTAATCAAAAAATAAAATTCTGGCCGTGGATCAATGTGATTATCCTGATGCAAAATGATAATTCTGCAAACTCCGAACCCTTCCCTTATTCGTATTACTCCTCTCGCAATTGCTTATATATTCCTCTCGTGAATTCACTATTGGGGAGAGTGTTTGCAAAAAAAATGAACGGAAAAGAGTGGACAGACAAAAGCAATGGAATCGGTGATATATGACCGTAATTTTTTCCACAGCTCCTTATTTAAATTGCTTCAGTAACAGATGAATTTTTTATGCTAAACATAATATTAAAATGGATATTTGAAATTGCGTCGATTATTTTGAAGAGGGTCTTGTTGTGGTAAGAATCTGCGGGATTGCTTCTGATGGCTCTTCTTACTAATGATCCTGCATGTCGGACAATGTACGATTTCTTCTGTCGCTGTGACCGGAATTAAGAAATTCACTTCTCTGACATTAATGATGGCATTGCCGAGGGAAGAGGCACAATTGATGCTGTTCAACCAATCGGACGGTCAGCGTATGAAGTTGTTTTCGTCGAAGGTCCAGTTTTTGTATTGTGGCTCCCTTTGTCACTGATTAATCGTTTCTGATCTGTCACGCTTGATGCCCTCAAGAAACCAACTACTGTGCGCCGAGGAGTCAGCAGAAAGAATGAGAGAATAAACACATTTCTTGATTATGTAAATTGTTGTGGCGAAAAAAATGGTATTGGGAGAATATGTGCTGCGTTCTGTTAATCAATCATTACCATCGGCATTGAGCAGCAGCCGAGGAGCGGCAACAGAAATCAAATTAAGAACTCTTTTATCGCATGAATTTATCTTCGTCCTCATCAAGATACGCAGAACCAGTAGCATCTTACAATCGATGTGTTTTGAGCTGGGTGAAAAAATGGTTCCCTTATTTTTCATCCCTTGTTTGGCACATTGTCCTCATCGGCGTCAACACAGAAGCCATCCAAGGGTGAGGCCACCGAAGCAAAAAGCCGGGAATAAATAAAAGATGCACAACGCAAGAAAAATGACTCTCAATGACTCCAAAGGGAATTCCGCAGAGCTGCCTTTTTGATCACTCACCAGAGATGGTGAGATTATTAGATTGGAATAAATATGAGGCATTGATAGATTGAATCTCATCCTCAATTGCTTCTTCGACTATCCGCTTCCCTGCAAATGGTCTCTTGGCGTCGGAAGTGCACGTGTTGCAGTTGAGCTCATCTGAATTTGCACCCCAAGTCGTCACATTGAGAGAATTTGCAATAATAATTTGTTATGGATGATGTGTCACGGAGAAGAAGTGTATGTCTCAAAATTGATGATACTCGTACTGAGCCAAGTAAATTGTTAGACTGTATCAAGTTTCGCCAGGGGTTGCGATACTTTTCGCACTCAGAATCATTTCATTTGCATAGATATCAGTTGAAATGAGAAAATCATATTCTTCACACTGAATTATAAATCATCCGGAGACATCTCTTCATTAAGCGACGACAGAGAGCAGTTGAGGTTTGTTAGCACGGCACTTTCAAGTTTTCCCTCTCTTTGGGATCATCTTAATTAAGTGTGAAGACACAATGCAATTATTTTATTCACAGTTTGTTTGATAACGAAAGTTTCCAAAGAGTCATTTCACACTGGAAGACTGGTTTTACTTACAAACTGAGTTTATTACCATATAGAAACTTACAAATAGAAAAAAATTATTGTTTAGTTCGTTTTGTGTTGGGAAATTTTGTTGGTATCTGATAGAAGTGATCTGAAGTGTCAAAAGAGTTCAACACGCAAGTTTTCGGCCGTTTGTCTTTTCACCAGTAATATTTTCATCCCCACAATTCAAATGAATATTGTTATAAATTGAGTTGATTCCCGCATGCCATTGTGACAAATTGCCGATCATTAGTATTTTTGAGTATTGAAGGGTTTTTAGCACGAGCAATGAGGGTTGCCGAACAACCCCGAGATGATTTGATTAAAAAAAGCCGATCATAAAGTGCTTCTGGTGAAATTTTCAAGATGAATTTCTTCACTTAGGACAGAGGGGAAATGGATAGTCATTTTCCGGGAGCAATTGTATCTGCTCTGGATATTCATGACTCAAACAGGAACGGCGAATTAATCAAACCGGATGCACAGATTTATCTTAGGCGCACATTAACATTTCCAGGGAAGCCACCCATTCTCTCGCGCGTCCGTCCAAAAGACAGGGCGAATCCTTCTGCGAAAGTTGCTCCGCTCCATTCAAATCACCACTCATGATGGATTGCCGTGCATTGAGAAAACACTCTCACTCTGCATTGTGTCTCGTGCGCCTTTTTGTCTTTGCTTGGACATGGCTTCACCCCACGAGGGCCATCCATAGAGATGAATCGTGTGTTCTCATCTAGAACGGAACATGTTCTTCGCTAAACATGCAATAATGGGCACCAGCAAGTGGTAACTTTTCACTTTGCAACTGGAATAAAATATTCATCGTTCATCAATCAATGTTTTCTAACACGAATTTGTGTCAAAACTATCAGAGTCCTTTCACACACATTTCACTGTGCCATTGCCAAGAAGTGGAACTGTGTGATAAGATGAATTGCTAAGAGCCAACTTGCATAAACGGAGATTGATGATTTCGCTGCTTTTCATTAAGAATGGATTAACACTGCTCTATCACACTAAGAATAGCATCAACAGGCAATGAATTATAAACTAAAAACTAAAGGACCATAAATGTAAATGAAAAAGTATGTAGTCTTTAGCCAAGTGTTTAGCAAATCTAAGGTAAACATGAATGAAATATTAAAATTATCTAAAATTCGCATAACTGAGAAAAGAGAGGTGTTAAAATTCTGGGTGTTCCCCCCATTAACTCTATTCCGAGCGCTTCTGCTGGTATTTTGGTGTTAATTGAATTTTTTCGCAGCACCACTGAGAGACATTCATTTGTCCCACTCATGAAAGCACCCCGGAATTTTGACCGCCCTCCTGAACCGTGTTTTTGCAGAATTAATGAAGGCTGAGAGAAAAATTCATTAATTCTAATGACAACTGATCCGGAGGAACGGGATGCCATGTCAAGGGTTGCACCAACAGGAACAATTCTATTTTCGGGAGCAATACCATTTATTTCGTGACATTATTAATGGTTTCATTGATTGGAGACAATTATTGCTGTCTCATATGATAAAACGGATATTAGTAGTGACCCAGGACGAGAGGGTGTAGCAAATCTAGGATCGAATTACAAAATATTTTGGCCTAGAAGCCACTAGAGATGAACGTTTAAGCAGATTGGCTTTGATTGTGAGCAGAACTGAATGATTCATGTGAGCAATACCTTCCAGGCAGTGTTGAGTTCCCATAATTAAAATCAAATGTGTTTCCAATATGACCTCGTCTTCCGAGATGGCATCGCTTTGGGTGTCACAGAAGACGATAGGAATAATTAATTATGGCCTCACTCAGCATCCAAAATAAACATTACAATGGCACTCCGCCCAGAGAAGCCCGGGAGACCCCTTTTCCCGACCAATTCCCGAAATGAATACACCGAAAAATTATCTTGCATGTCAGCTGAGTGTCAAATGTCAGGCTCACCATCACTCGACCCTCTCCTCCAGGCATTGAAACGCCCACCTTGTGTTCGACAAACATTTCCATCAGTAAAGAGGAAAGTTCGGCATCTTGGCTGGAATATGCGGGTCTGCGAAGCCCTAATGGCAGGGGATTTTGAGAGTAATTGAGGCCATGAGAGGCTCGATTTTTTTGCCTTCTTTCTTCCCAACTGAGGGGAAACATTCATAAGTTCAAGTAGTTCACAGTGATTGTACAATCTTGGATGATGGGTGGTTGTTTGAATTTCCATGCCATGACACTTAACAAGTCGTTTGTATCCAGTTACATCGGAATCATGTATTGTATGTAAATTGACATGCATCTGACACTCTCCAATAAAAATATCCTACCAGAGTTATTGATGCTTTTCGGGCTGTTCAGAGTGAATCATCTGTGAAGGATTCAATTACCAATAGAATTGATGGATTATTCGAGCGATCATGTTGAATTTTACTACGAATAGTAAACGTTAACTGAAATTGTACCATTTAGACTTGGAATCCTTTCTCAAAATTGCACATCCCTTCATTTGATTTTGAGCTTGATTGAATTATTCTGAGTCAGTTACGAGCAATGGTGAAAAATGCTTCTTGTGAGCATTTTTTGTGCACACCAGGAAATATTGTTTTATTTCCGCTTCAACTGCTTACTGACAAATGTTGACTCATTCAATAAACTATTGTGACCATCAGTCAACATCATCGAATATATAAAAGTATCGGTGAAGGAGGAGGGCATGAAAAAATGAATAAATGGATTGCACATGGCAATGTCAAAATGAGACTCACTTCTTTGCCAGATACCGCACTGACTTCTGCACCATTTTTTTTGCATCATTTTTCTGGGAATCCAAGCAGCGCTCATTTCTAGGGTGAACGTGCAGAAATAGTTAGATAAATGGGTGCAGTCCGTCTGACTTCCCCTCCACGTCCAGGGCCTGTGGAGTTATGACAAAAGTAATTGAGTGAGTGATTTTGTAATTTTTGCTCATCGCTGAAAGCAATTTGATGTTATTTTCACAACTTTTATTCACTTTTCTCCTCTTTGTATGGCAAAAAGTGATGACTGTGTCTTTTACTAGTTAATTGACTGGTATCACTTTTTTGCCACCTCACTTTGCAAAAGTTTGGACGAAGAGAAAATTGATATTCGATCCCATCAGCATTGTGACAACATCATTATGCAAGGTATGTAAATCACGCAGGAAAGACATCCATCTCGAGAAATGTCGGGGCATCAGAAATGTCAAAAAGTTGAAAGTAGCACATTACATGATATTTTTGGAGGGATTTCCTCTCGAAAACCACCCTATTTTGTAAATTGGATGAAATGGATTGTAAATCTGCCACATGATATTCACTTGTCAGGCAATGCATGAATATAAATCAGTGATTTCCAGGCAAGATTTATGACTATCACTGTCGAATGGATCCGGACTCTTTCCCAATAAACACACTTTTAATATGCGTGACAAAAGGATGGATTTCTGGTTTTGCCACACAATCACTGAGAGCAAGCGATTTATCAGCATCTTTTCTCGTCTTTGACAGATTCTATGAGAGAAAAAAGAGGGTAAATTCGCTATTTATTTGAACTTTGGACTGCGTTGGCGTGAGGAACTTCTTGACCAAACTCAATTAATGCATCTCCGCCTGAGCGTCGTTGGACATAATCATCATTGAGGGCTGATCCAAAGCAGGGGTCCAAGTTATCACGCGCTTGTTCCGTGCGTTACAGCCAAATTCAATTTGGCAGACATTACTAATCCGTCGTAATTTACAATAATCATACACATAATCGTAAATGTAACGTATGCAGACTGCAATATTGCGCGACCAGAACAATGCGCCGGGATCGAGTGGGTTCACATGTGCACTCATTTGGGCTGGCAAGTGAATTTGAATCAAAATGTGACTATTCCTGACAAATCAACCCTCTGTCACGCTGATGGAAGCCATCAGGATTTGATTGCAATCCCCATGGCTTCCCTTATTTCATATTCCAGCAACTCAACAGTTTCAATTTCATCCCGACGATCTTCCCTCAATTTTCCTGCACCCGAGAGCGCCTCTAAATCCAATGGTGGGCTCGGTACAACGCAAATAATGTCAATCATTATCGTTATCGTCAGTCGTATTTTATATTTAAGGGGTTAATACACCCACAGGAACTGGAAAACCCTTTGCCCATTCCACTTTGTGACACCATTGGCGGCAAAAGGGCCCGGCAATTGTGACAGAGGGTAAGAAAGTACGCATAAAATGCAGGAGGAAGGATTCAATTTTCACCCAGAAGAGAGAAAATTACACTCGAGTCATAAATGTCAGGATTGCAATCCTAAAATATTTGCATAAATACATATTTGCAAGAAAATCCAAGCGCCTTTCAAAACAGATTTCTCAATTGCTTTTCCGAATGGAGGGCTGCAATATAACTCGCTAAGCAGAAAGCTCCTCCATTAGGTATAACAAAGACGTCAAGGTGTAATTAATAGAGAAAAATACCCAAATAATCACCCTCGAAAATTAGTGACTTTTTCAGCACTCATAAAAGTCATTATTGATATGTTTCTGCCCAGTTGCAACCCTCCTGAGACGCTCACTGTTCCCGTCGTAATCCTGTCAACCAGCGACACAATTAATCTGGACGCAACGGTGGGCTCTTGGAGAATTTTATAACATCCACCCGATTACGTGACTGAAAAGAAAATTCACCCGACATTGTATACGGAACGAATGCCCGCCCCCTAATTAGCCCAACTCACTTATTACTTCATAAAATTCAACCATAAAAATATTATGACAAATATTAAGAGAAAAAAGACCTCCCTCTATTAATGATATCTGGGTGGCTCACGAAACCACCGAGAAATATTGGTCTCTATTGCTTTATGATTGTGAGGAAGCGTGGCTATCGGAATGTCCTTGCAATATTTATAGGATTGGCCTCTTAAGAGGAAGATGATTGAGTCCACGATAGCGCGCGGTTGCGGTGGACAGTAATTCTCTGCACGAAGAACACTTAAAGTTGATTAAAAACACGAAATTGCCTCGGTCACAGCTTTTATGGTCGCACTCATGGGGAGAGACGTACACAATAGTTTAAAGGCATAGTTCAAGGAAGAGTGTGCAGCCATAAAGTGTCTCGCTTCCATGGCGTGCTTCTGGAGCATTGTTCATTGTCTCACGGGCTGCAGGAGTCACGGTGAGGCGCTTCTTGCAGCCGCGAAAATCCCTCTGCTGAAGCCCCACAGTGTGCCCTAATCTGCAGCAACAACGTGTTTGGGGGGGAGTCCATTCAGAGGTTGCCCATGCAATGTCCATTCATCACCGGATTAGGTGTTGCAGCTTATTAGCGCCTGTGTGACACGCACCGGGATTCGTCCTGAAGACGGTGATTTAGGTGTGTTGATATGCAAGATGAATGGCCATTGCTCACGGTTTAGCTTACAGGCATTGGAGCATTGATGTATGCAGATTAGGTTGTTGATATACTCCAAAAATTAATGGCTCGGTAATTGACAAATTGATTCTGAAACACCCCATCAGCATAAATATCCCGAGAAAATCCCACCCAAATTGTCGGTTATCCAAGTCAAACAGCAACTCCAAAATCAACCAGAGAGTTTATCTATTTTTTTTTATCCTCCGTCACAGTGAAAAAGGCAATCACCCCCGCATTAAAAGTGAATTAAAACTCGATTTGATGTTCATTTGACTGAGTAAACAGCGTTCACACGAGTGCCGAAAAGCTGGTTCAGAGGGAAAAACACTTGCACGCGGAACTCCAGAAAAACAAATACACACGGCCAGGAAATGAAATTTACTAAATCGTTTTTCATGTTTCCACTCGCCGGGCAAATATTCATGGCAGGAAAATTTTGAAATAGCAAAGTTAATTACTCACCGCACTATTGGTAACACGTTTTGGTAATTTATTCAAGGCTCGATGAGGAGGAATAGGTGTCAACCCCTGTAGATTGTGTCACAACAGTTGCAATCAGCTTTTTTGGGCTTCAAACAAGGACAGTAGAGGATTTCAGGCATATCCAGAGTTGAATTTAAATTAGAAATGTTTTAATTCACCTATTTCAAAAGAGGTTTAAAGTGCGACCCGATGTAGTTGTATTTTGCAGGACTTATCGCAAATCTTGCTTGTAATGAAGTTTCAACTCTGGTTTACAGTACACGCAAAAATGAGATAGCGACCATCACCGTCACCACCATCTCACTGCCGACTTCTCCATATCAGCGAGCGCTGACAAGTCGTGTTATCTGCCCTGGGATTTCTATATGCAGATACACTCTTGATACGGCGCGGAGTCCTCTTCCACCACTTGAGAGTCTCTTGACAGGTTTTCGCATAAATTTAAATGAATCTGAGAGCAGAATGAATTAGGACTCCTCGGCAGCCGTATAGTTTTCGAGGGTTGATTGGGTGGCTGATGGAGTGGCTTCCGTGGTGTGGGCCTGCGAGACAGTAGACAGCAGGTGATTTATCATCTTCTGTGTTGCTCACAAATAGCAATTTATTTGGCGAATGTCGGTTGAAGAGTGGGTGACTTTTTTGGGCGTGAGGGTGGGCCATTGAATCAATGTTAAGTGGTTTGATACTCAATGTGGCTGCATAATTATAAAACGCAAAGAAGAGAAGATTAATGTTGTCAGTCGGGCCGGAAGCTGAGCTCAGTGCTGAGGTTTTATGATTATTAGAAAATGAAATGCGAGAGGGGTTCTCATCTGAGGGGCAGCAAAAAGATCATTGGAAGATTAATGCGGGTGCTGAGATGATCTCAGAAAGGTATCATTAGCACCGACTCTCAGCATATTCATCAACAATGAAGAGTCAAAAGTCGCGGAATGAGAGGAAATTTGTTTTTTTTTCCCAAAAATTGCACAGTGATTGATGCCTTTCTAATGCATTTTAGTTCTTCAACGTCTACCCTTTTCTCTAATTTGTGCAAAAATTGATGCAAGTCATAGAAATAAATGCTTTTATGCGCTTGAAGAGATTTTATTATTCAATAAGATGGCAAATCAGATGTAAATTTTGTTAGAGAGCCACAAATAAGTCGTGTAATTTTAAGCAAACATTTCTTATACGATGAAGTCAAACTTTCTAACCCTTTTCGGATGCGAAAAACCGAGGGTTCTAAGGAATGGCTTGATCTGAATGGTGGAGCAAATGATTTGCGGGATAATTTCGTTTAACAATCAGGGCTCAACAGAGTGGAATCACTGCTTGGCGGCTTTAGAGCTCTGTAGAGACAGAGACAATGGAAGCAATGTCACCCACAATCAAGACGCAGGTGGCGAACAAATTTGATGACCTCTAATAAACCAGCCCAATTGCTATTTGCACACTCTGAATAAATTCCACCCTCTCCGAAAGTGAGGAATTTAATTTGTAAAATGGTAAATCTGGTGAAATGGATCCTCCATGGGTGCTCAGAAAATAAAATGGCCCAGCTCTGTGTCATTAACGATGGATTACAGAGAAATAATGCCAAATTTTATGATTATTATGTTTGTCAGTTTGTTTAAATAAATTCAATATTTCTTTTTTCCGTTTTCATAGGGCAGAAGGGCGAAGAAGTTTGCATTTAAGAGAGGGTGTGACCCGAATTGAGACGTGTTGTTCGGTAAGAGCAGAACAGGAAGGAAATTAGGAAGAGAAACGTGTTAATACCATGGGTTTTAGCGCCATTTGAGGTGATTTTCTCGGTGATAAAATCTCAGAGGAGGAAGTTTACCAGGAACTACACGCGTTATTGACATTTTCAACTCAATTTAGCATTCTTTTTGAAGGTATATTCTCGGTAAATAGTGACCGAAGTGGACATAATTATTTCAGTCAAACAGAACGAGTCCGTTTCGTGATTAATACTTAATGACAATATATATCAATCAACAAATTACACAGTTAATTACACATATTTATATTTACCCAATTGTATAATATATGCACAAATATCTAGGATTTGGTGTTTGCTCCAAATCCACAAAATAAGCCACCCTAGGAAAGGAGTCCCCATATCGGAGCCACGAAGCACAAATACACGTCATAGACACTCATCACTTTGGGTGCCGAGAGCCTCAGCTTTTCCTATTTGACTTGGGCTCAAGGTAGATGGAATGTGATATGATTAGAGAATGGTCGAAGCAGTGATATTTAGTAAATTATGCAAGCTTCGGATATGTAGAAACAAATACAAGAGGGATGATAGATCATTGCTCTTATGCTTCATTAAATGAACCAACTCCGAGTGGCTCAGCTTCCACCTCGGAGATGTTTGACGAGACTAATAACATGCCGAGTTTAGCCCCTGGATACACAAAGTTTAGATTAAATATTTAAATTGGAAAGTACCACAGAGACACAACCTGGCCCGATAGTGATATCTGGAGGAGCGTGTTTACTGAATTCTAATAGAACAAATACTCTCACTATATGTGCTGCAGTCATGCCACCCCTGTTCAGAGAAGGACTGAGTGATTTATCGGACCCCACTTGACCAGTGCCCTCGGAGGCGAAAAAATAAGATGTGCAACCCTCCACAAGTGCTCACACAATTCACTCCCATAAATATTTTATTTATAGATTGAAATAGATAAATAATACATTTATGAGGATATCGAGCCCGATGCTCGAATAAGACAAAACCCACTTTATTTTCACGACAGGGAAATATCTCTCTCGGAAATCCAGCCAAAAACTGCCCGATGATGTATTACTCCTGAGGCCAATGCTCTTCCAACGGCAGGGATAAAATGCTAAAGTCCACATTAAATTGGATAAATTGGATGCATTATAATTTGAATAAGTCTCTCGCGACCAAAGCAATATGGAATGATCGTATCACTCACATTTGAATAAAAATGAAATTTAACAAAAATTAAAGATGTTTTATACAATATCAAATTCATAAAAAGTTATCGCAATCAAGATTTAGCCCAATGAAAGGCTTTTCAGAGCTGAAACCCTTAATTTACTCTCAAACCAAAGTAATGCTTCATTGTCTTGCATTTAAATATTCACTTTGTTACCCTGTCAAGTGTTAATAATAGAAATAAAAGTTTCCAATATGGATTCACGAGCGTAAAAAATGTGGCAAGATTAAAGGGAAAAATGAAAAGCGCGGCGAGGGATGAAAGAGTTAAGAATCTCTGTGGGCCAAATGATGCCACAAATATAATCCTGCGTGGCATTTTCTTGCACAGTGCCGGGGAAAAAAGGCTCTGTCGGTGATATTTACTAATTAGAAGATTATTCGTACAAGAAATGGGAGGTGTAGCGACCCCTTTTCGTTGTGTGAATAACCCTTCCGCACGGATTTGATGCTGAATGGCATCAAAGGGTTACAAATATGCTCGAGACACATAAGTAAAATGGAAAACCCCTTAATAATAATGGATGGAAAACACTCTTCAGTAAATTAAAGTGGCAAAGAGGGACACGCAGTGTTGCGATTCATATCTGCGACTCCCTCAAATTGCGGGCCTCTCGCGCGTGGAGTGGGTAATTGAATAGTGACAAATTTTGAATAATCATTCTCAACTGTGGCCAGCAATTTCCAAGAAATTTCCGTCCTCCAACCAATTTATCTTCATGCATTTGCAAATGCCAAGTTGAAAATAATTTCTATTTGATATGATTTGGTGAATATTTTTTCCCGAGAAATTCATCGTCACGCTTGTCTTGAGCAATTCAATCCAATCAATCAGTCGTTGCGCCCATGACTAAGAAATTCGATGCATTTTTGAGGTTCCACGAGAAAGGGGTAAGTCGTAGAGATTAAATAAATCATTTTTCACATGGCTGATGAAGCCCTTTTCAACCCTTTCACTTGCCACCGAAACATTTAATTTATTCACACAATCCTTCCCCAAAAACTCCTCTCTTGGCGGGTGAAAACACATCAATCGTTCGTCTCATCAATTACGGATTTACCAGCTCAAAGATTGGCAAAAGTTTTTAATTATCACACAGTCATGCGAAAGGATTAGGATTCTCAGAGTGAATAATCAGATATTCGAGCCGACGATTCAACCCTTTTCTTGCACCCCAACTGTGATTTTTCTCCCAATTGTCTGCAACTTGTGGCGCCAAAATTACTCAAAACAACTATTTATCTGAATAATTCACGGTTTTCATGGTGCAGACAAGCAAAAGAACAAGTGAGACAGTGAATTGACATTCTCCATTTCATGTTTTCCGTACGGAGTCGTGTTTGTTCTCTATAGACACCGAGGTTGCTGCATTGAAACATTCAATTTGTATAGCTGAGACTTTAGTTTACTTTTTTCTTGTGATTTATGAGAAGGCTCTTCAAACTAATAAGTTCACTATCCTTAAGTTCGATGTCTTGCTTTAGAGAAAAAATCATTATATTCTAAGGAAATAATTCGACGAATTCAATGCTTTGCCATATCAAAACGTGTGAAGATTTCCTCGACGCATTTTTCTCACATCACATTTGTTCTCCTCCATTGAATGCACCAAATTTCCAAATGGCATGTTCAAATTTAAAGCGGTCAAAAGGAGGGACACGATTCGTTAATAGTATTCATTAGATGAACAGAGAGAAATTGATCCGTGGCGGACTCACCAACTGTATTATTAACTCCACCACTCAATGCGACCACATTTGAAATCTGCTGGAATTGAAAGAGCACACACGTCAGCACGTGCAAACATTAAAATTACAAATATTTGTTCCATGATCCCACCAAAGGCAAATTACAAGCCAAATACCAAAAGGCTCGAATGCATTCGGTGGGAAAGCACTTTTGAACATGACTTTTCTTTTAGCCACCCGTTAATGATGATTATTGACCTTCCATTGTAATGAACTCACACAGTTCTCAGACTCACCCCTCGACAGAGGGAAGACTTCTTCCGGGTGCGATTAAAATTTTGTAAAGTTGTAATTGCATTGAGAGGAATTTCCGACTATCATCTTTCGCCAATTTATACACATTCCGCCCTCGAGCAATTCCCAGCATCGGGTCACACCCTTCGAGTGCACACTTTTGACACCCATCAAATGACCAGAGGTCATTGTTGCGATTGAGGCGAATTGCCAGTAAATTTTACTTCGAGTGTGACATTCAAAAACTCACCTCATGCCACCCAAATTCCCAGTCCATCTTGGGAGAAACACCCTCTCGTCTTACTTCAACGGGGGTCCGTGACATTTACGCAGCGAGGGCGAAGAAGCAAAGTGTGAGTCCAGAATTGTTGGTCATTCAATAAGCACTAAAGAGATCAAAGCATATGAAATGCCAAACTGGCTCTCCCTCGGGCATTTTCTTCCAGTCTCTCTCTTGTAATTTTGCTCAGGATTATGGATTATCGAAAGGGTTACTTCGCAGCAATTTCCTCAGAAAGTTACCCCAATCAAACTAAGAATATGAAATGGCATATTGTTTGATGTCGGAGAAATTTATAGACATTGCTAAATTAGCCGTAAGTGCAAAAGGGTTGATTCCAGGAGCAAGTTTTAATAATGTCACACTCAGATAAATTAACATGACTACAGCAAGTGTTGTTTTAAATGTCACACATTTGCGTGTACACACATTTCATGAATCATACGCCACACAAATTATAAAAGCACCCAAAATCAATTTCTACGGTCTGACGAAATTGAATTTGATTGTCCGGTCAATTACTTTCTACTCAAATTACAGTGTTCAATTTGGCAAATGCATATTGAAGAATCCTTTCACCTTTTTTTACCAATTTGCCGAAAAAATAATCCAATAAAAGGGCAAACAATAAATATTTGTCGATATGTAGCAGTCCAACTGGCCGTCTCGCTGAAAGATTAAAGGATCATGAAATGTTCATTTTGTTTGCCAATTATTCAAATATTCCGTTTGAAATTGGCCGGCTTTTTTGGTTGCCGAATCCTTCAGGGACATCCACGGACGAATGAAACGCGATGTTTTCCAGTGACAAATACAAATATCGTCCATTTGTATTTTTCTGCACAAAAAGCCCTCGAAGAAGTAATACATTTTTGGAATTGAAATTGGTCAAAGAATTGAATATTGTTCGTTTCCGTCTTACTCTCTTTGTTCACCCCATGTGGGAGAGTCACCCTTCAATTTTCAAGTTATTATCCATCCGATATTCCTCTATTCTTCGCGCACGTATCATCTCTAACAACCTGTCAGAAAATGCAAATCTCATGACAATTTTCGTCTTCACAAGAATGTGAAATTGTTACGAAGACTGTAAGAAAAGAGTGTCATATTTCTGTTGTGTGATCCCTTCAGGGATGTATCATAAGCTCTCGCCCTAAGCCACCCTCTTAGGCAGTGTATCAGCCTCACAAGCCATCGATAGCAAACTACCCATATGATTTCTCCATGGTGAATCCTGAGAAATCTATACACACTTCTGCACTGCCATAAAATTCGATTGCCCCAAAACCACCCTCTCTGGTTCACACAACACCTCCTCGACGTATGTAAACGACGTGGGGTGACCTAAGAGAAGGGATTACCGATGGCAAAATAAATAAAATTGTGGTCAAAATTGGCCAAATCGCGTCTGATCACATGTGCGGAAAATTCAATTTATCCTTTTCCACTCTTTCATGTGCAGCACGCAATGTAATGTATTACCATTGAGTTTATGAGATTTTACCACAAAATAGAGGATTTGCTCACAAATTCTGCTCAAAATATATCCACTATTTTGGAATCTCATCGGCAGGCAGTGATTTTTGGGAATGTGGCATAATTAGGGGAATAATTTGCAATAAAACCTTGATTTTTCAAAGCATACATTTGATTCCCCATTTGTAGACACACGCATAATAAATAGATTACACCACAGTATTTGATTATACTTAAAATCATTGTTGCAGTCTGAAATGATTTTTCCAGACCATCAATGCGAATGGCAAAATTATATACAATTCGCATTAAAATCTATTTGGTGAATTGAAACAATCAGGACCACGGGAGTGATTTAATTACTATTATCGTATTCACTCAGTGGCACCACCGATCATGGGGTTTCCATTTTCCGTGCGAATTAGTTGTACTGTCCAAAATGCTCATTTATTAAAGCAATTATTTTCGCTTTATTTAATCATTTGTGTCAACAAAGCCACATCAACAGCAATACACACCACTCGCACAATGTGGAGTATATTTGGTATCCATACCTCATGGCTTTCAGTGCAACAATGTCTCGTCAGGGGATGATTTTGCCACCCAATCGTGGAGGCGACGCATTATCATAATCTGATTGGGATAATGGACAAATGTTATTTCAATTGAAGTGATTTACATGTAAAATTTCATACCACAGTCTCGACCCGTGCATAAATGTTTACTCTCATGATTTGCGGTTCGCTAAGTCGGCACCAATCCGCCGTCCACAATTTTCATATACACATAATATGGCATGAAAATGATATTTTCATCGTGCCACTGACCACCTAATGAGACTCACACTCTAAGAAGCCACCCTCGTTGAGTGCCATTAATTCTCTCGCCGATTGTCAAATAAAATCTTTATCGACTTGATTGCATTCCTCCGAGATGTGCAGTTGTGCTTCTTCCGCCTCAGCACCCCAAGACGAGATAAGAACAATGAACTGGCGGAGGGAAAAGGTGGTGACAGCAGTATAATTCTCGGTGCTCAAGTGATTCACTCGATATATGGGTTCTCGAATCATAAAACAAGGTAATAACTTCACTCACTGATTCGATTCTTCACTCCTTTATGACATCTTCCCGGTGTGCCAGACTAATGTATGACCATTTCGATTCACTTCGCAACTTGAATGATTCTTTATACGTCTCGACGTGCAATTTTCTACGCAGAATAGACTGCAAATAGTTCTCCTGGTTTGACTCATAATAATCAGAGTGAACTATGAAAGACTCATATGCAGTTAATTTATTAGTCATCCGAACTACATCTCAACATTTTTCCAGCTCACGTCTTGTATTATACGTGTAATTTAACACCTTGCACAATGAACAGAGATTCCACACGAAAAAAAAGATCACCTCAATCAAATGGAGGCGGCTATAATTGAAATTCTCTGTCAATGAGTGAACAGTGAAAATGCATGGAATCGCATATAAAAGCTATTCGTGAATAATGGCAAAGAGGCTAGGGTATAAAAGTATCTAATTTCCTTATTACAACACAGGCAATAAAAGGATTCTGCGCAGCCCAAATCGAGGCGGAGAGGATGGATGGGTAATTAAATTCAATAAGATAGGACAAATGTGATTCTAGGCAATGGTCAATGGGAGGGTGGGAGAGGCAATAAATTGGAGGAGTAAGAAGTCCATCGATTCAATTCGATTCTCCTTTTGTCATCACCACCACATAAAACTGTGCGGTTATATGACACCGAAAGAGTTGTAAAATCTCCACCGATGCGGGATGGTCTTATTGAGCAACACATGGCGAGAGTGATTGGGTTAGATTGAGTTTTTAATTCAATTTGAAAGTTGATAGAGCAATTGAGAGAATTTTGAGTAGAATACTACGAATGTCGCTTGATACAGTTGTGTGTGACATTCAGGGTTGAGGAGGAATGATTGGGAAGTGGAAAATCCACCATTTCTAAATGATTAAATCTCTTGCGAATGATTTTATTTGAGCATTCGTCCGTAAAGACGACAGTACACAATGGCATCAGTGAGGAAGTGTATGTGGGAGGAAATAACGAAATGTCGTTAACAAGTCATTATTGCGGATTAAGGAATCCAATGCAATCTGTCTAGGGATGTATGAAGTGCCCCACCGTCGAAGATGGAGAGAACCATAAATAAAGGAGGAGAATCTCACTGAAATATATATAAGGGGATGAAGGGTGAAAATAGTGAGGGTGGTGCGCTTTAGGTGTAGCAACGATTTCTCAAGCGAATGACTTTCACTCAAACTTTCCGCACAAACTATATATACGAAGACTATGAAGCCAAATTGCCGGATTTTTGGCAGAGCGACGCAAAGGGAGAGAGCAGGGAAATAATCTGGTAAGAATAAACACTTGATAATGTTATTCCTTCGTGGCATTGGGATAATTTGATTGCCAGCACTACACCATTTAACCCGAAAGAAAGCTCAATAAATATGTGGTTTCTTGGCGCCTCTTTGTTTCCTTTGTTTCCCATCTTAAACTCGGTCTTCATATTTCCTTGGGCTAAAATTTTCTTTGCAAGGGATGCGGATGAATATCCTCCTAATTTTTGGATCTGTATGGCTATGTCGTGATTTCTTTTCAGTGTTCTGACTCTTTTACTCCGGATTTATGCATCTCTTTGCAGCAGCAAATTTCCTATTTGAATGGCAGAAGAACGAATAAATCCTTCCTGTCTGTCTAAGTGCATTCTTCTGGTCGCGAATTGCCATAAAAATAGATTGCATTTTATTTATTCATACCCAATCAGATTGCATGACCGTCCTCAGCACTCGTATTGCGATCTTTTGTGTCCTTCTGGGCCAATAAGTGGCATAAATGCGAGATGAGAGAGCCTCATAAAGCGGAGAAAAGCACTTGAGGGCGAGTGTCTCTTATCCTTATCGGGAATCTCGACACTGTTTGCAACACAAAGAATCAGGAGAGGTAAGTACTGGTCATCTGGGGATGAATCGCTGCATATTCACGCTATCACCCGCCTCAGATTTAATGGTCTATTGTGTCCATTCGGACCTGGTCATTTGCTGCTTAATTCCTATCCTAAATTCCTCATTAAACGCCTGCAATTGTATGAACTCTCCTTCTCCGACTTTGTTATTATCACTTTTATTGTTGCGCCATTCAATTGTCCTGCAAATGACCCCCGGAGACACAGGATTAATGGGATTTAATTAAAAAGTCCAATTTGATTGCCACCTTCCATTCTACGGGTAATTTGAGAGTGACCTAACCCATAACCAAGAAACCAAGAATAATGGAGAAACTTTGCTTTGACGAAAAATGTGGTCACATTTGATATTTGCGGATTAGAGCCAAAAAATAAATTGAGGGTTGAAATCATATCAATTTTCAATTTTAATGGAGCCATACGTCATGGATTAGGGTCAGCTCAGTGGCAAGCACACTCTCAAAGAGTGCCCCGGATGTTTCAATAACCAGCCCAATAAATCCAAATCAAATAGAATCAATATTGTTGTTATTCGCAACCATGTGGAGGATTTATTAGATGGACGACGAATATAATAAGTGTGTAAATAAATCCCTTTGAAGATTTCATGATATTTGCCCTCCCCATGTTAAGGGTGTATTGAGAAATGTGTATCTTAAGCCTCAGGACACCCCGTGATTTTCCACCCTGAGATAAATGCCATGGTTGAGTGTTTTGTTATAAAAAGCATAACTTGTGAAATTCCAAGATAGCAACCTGAATATCCCTTTGTGCTGCTGGAAGTGAATTTAACAATCAATGCTCCTGAATGGTGGACTTTTGAAAAGGTATTCCGCCATTGTGGGTATAAATATGTTGAAGGTACTGCGAGAAAGGGCCAGTTAGAGAGGAGAACCCTAAGTACATGGTATTCTTATCATCCTTTATTCATATGGAGGTGGATAAAGAGACTGCACTTGAGACTAACAGTGCATAAGGTGATAAACTCTAAATTGATTCCAAAGAACCACAAAATAGTGGCGTCCATCTGCGTGGAAACATTTTAATCTGGCAAAGTAACAAGAATGATAATGGAAATGGTATTCCATGTGTATAAAAATTTATTGACTTAGGAAATCACTGTTCGGCAATCTTTTTGATCATTCAACATTATGCAAATATATGACTTTTCCGCACTTCTACTCTCGGGCTGGAAGAGCCACTTGAATGCATTATCTTGGCATATGCGGAGTACATTTTAGAGTATCCCGATCACATCCTTTTACCATTCATTTCCCTATGCTCTTCGAGATATTTGCTTTTCCCCATTTACTTTGCGAAAAAGGATTTTTACCAGAGATTTCCTCCACCTTGCACGGAGAGGAAAGCTGTATATGTTCTTATTTGCTTTACATGCAGAATGAAACACTCAAGAGAGCACAAGTTCCGTCTCAAAAATATTTGTCTGTGCATTTATATTACTCCCCCATGAAAAAAATATAATATCAAAATTTTCAAAGACGCATTTCCTGAGCTCTTATCGTAAAGCGCGAAATTAATGGAAATTAATAAAAAAGAATCCTAAATCTGATTGAAAGATTGTTCCCTTCATTGCATGGCTTTATTTCTGCCGGTCTGAGCAATTAAAGATAAATGATAGGAGTGTAATATTTCATTCCTTGCAATAAAAAGTCAGAGACATTAGCCAAAAATGCGTGCATTTTAAACATTTTTATGGATTACTCCTGCGATTTTATTGATTCCATTTGCATGGGAGATAAGAAGACATTTCCTTAGCCCGGCTCTTTGTCTGCGCATGGAAAAGCATACAGAATGCTTATTGTTTTCTCTTAAACATTTAATAGGGCACCCTTAACATTTTTAAAATGTCTCATTACACAAGCTTAATGAATGTCATTATTTTTTCCCTTATAAGCTTGCGACGCATCAACGTCACTCATATAAATTTCACATTTTGGCAATTAAAATTTCAACGAGCTCTCGCAAAAAAAATATCCAATTGAATGCCATTTCTTCCTGGGAGGACTTTCAAACAAATTCTCCTGCAAAAAAGGGAAGAAATTAACGACTGGCACGGTATAAAATTCACCCTTCGGGACTTTGATTGTGAGGAATTTTTATTGATGATGAAAGGGACAAAGTACAAACATGGCTTTTTGCTAGCAATATCATACCCAGTATTGTTGTTGCAGACGCCCATTTTAATACGAATCCTCCTGGTTATTTCCACCCGAGATGGAGAAATTAATAAAAATATTGCTGAAAAATACTTTGTATAGGGATTATAAAGGGTAAGTTTCTTTCTTGGCACACAACTTTTCAAATATCAAACTTTTATGCCTTTTACGACACTTTCGAAATGGCTCTCGGAAGGTACGTGAAGATTACTCTATAAATAATATTAAAGAAAATTGAATAAGTAGTATTTTATGATCACTTAAAAATAACATTGTGTTCATTTTGGCCGTTATTGCCATGAGAATTTAAAAATGCGCCACAATCCTATTGAATGGGTTTGATACAATGTTGTATGAATGGGTTTGAAAATTCCCATTGATATCAAAGAGTGTCATATTATTTTGCAAAATATATTCTGTATCGTCTGTATTAAATTTTTCTATATAAAATACCAAAGATAGTTTTCTATGTAAGCCTTCTGCACAATAACAGTCCTTGAAAGGCACAAAAAATCTCATCAAAATACACACCAGAGTGGTAAGAATCGTGCTTAATTTCATATTTCTCATCTCACTAAGTGCACCTCACATTTGCAAAGTGTTCCACAATTTTATTACACACTGCTCGGGGGCAGTGTCGTCATCACAGCATCATTTGGGGATCATTTCTCTCAATGACGGTACTTCAGAGATTTTTTCTCTTTCTCCTTTCACAGCACTGCCAGTGACCATTCCTAATGGATTTCCGTCTTTCGTCATTTCCCGAGACACTGAAGAGGAGCTCAATCTCTCTGATACGAATTGGTGTACTCTAATCAAATTGTTGCAGCCACTTGAGCACGATTCATCGCTTGCGAAGGAAAAACATAAAACACCCCCGAGAGATGTATTTTCAAGATGTTTCTCCCCATTTTCTCCTGCTTAATTCTATTTTGACAGCAATCGGAGAGAAAAAAGTACGACTGAATGTGGCGTTCTTTGTTCCAATTCCTCAGCAAACACAGAGTTCAATGTCACAGAAATGGCCACAGCTCACCTCCAGATGTCCAGTCGCAGCTCAATTCTGAAATTCAATTACATTCTCCGAGGATGGCTAATATCAGAATTTCTCAGGGAATCCCTGATGCATCGTGTGTGTTCTTCCAGTGCGTCTGCAATTTGATTAGGAGAGCCAAATAGGATTTTCCCATGATCGTCGAAATTGGTTTCACCTCAGTGAGATATTCATCACCTTCGCTCCTCCTCAGTCTCGATAGCTAGGGCTAACAAATTAAGGACATTTGTTACATAACAGAGAGCAAAGGGACTACACATTGACGAGTCAGTCGGAATGTCTTCTCCTTCAATCACAATGACGAGGGCGCAAAGAGGAAGGTAATCCGATGCCCAAAGAAATTTGATTACATGCGCCGGAGACAACGGCAGACCGTGAAGGATTCAATCCTCGAGTGGCGGGAAAAAATGAGAGCCCCAAATGAACTTATTAGACGACGTGTTTAATTTCATTGAAGGGATATTAATCTCCTCGAGTGAGGGACATTTTTTCAGCCTCACTCACTGTGGATAACTTAATTTGTTGAATTTATCTCCACTCCATCAGAACATCTCCCCAGAAGTGCATGACGCACCCGAAGACAATCTGTTTTGTCTCATTTAACCCAGAACTTCCACCGTCGTCGGGAAAATTAATTCAGACAGGGCTTTTATCAAGGAGCACAGATGACCCATGTAATTCATCCAAAACATGTAGTAGAAGAACTTCATATTACATTCACAACAAAGAACATTTTCCTATAATTTATTGATTGTATTTATGCCAGATTTTTCTTCTCGTGAACATAACTAAAACATTCATCACATTACTCTAAGCATATCAAATCGACGAGTGCAGTGTATTCTTAGTGGAATACAATATGAACTCGGCGGGACAGTAAATGATTATCGAAATCATCATTACTTTGTCGGTGTGCATAATGTGGTGAGGACAATGGACACCACCTCGTGAACACTCCAACTGTTAATGCGTTATCAATAGAGCAGAAGCCTTCGCATTTATTTATTTTGCCATGGTCATTATCATGCCACGCGACCGTGACACGTGGCCCCTAAATTGAGATAAATAGGATGTGTCCAGCGCTCGGTCCTGAAATATCGGATTCCCGCTTTTCGTCAAAATTTTTCGACTGCATTTTATTCACCATGTATGTGGTTAACAATCTCATTTTCATCCATTTTTCGGATTTCTCACAGAGAGTGGCACAAATTGTCTCTTGACTCACCCCTCGAGAGTGTGCGACCAAAGTTCAGGAGTTTGTTGATTTTGGCATGAATTTCTGAGTAACTCCTGGGGTGATTCCTTCTGCTCTCAAGCATTATCACTCGATTATTGAATAATTTGACTGGGAGATGCATGACAAAATACCATAAATCATGTCATTTTGGGCACTACGACCCAATGCAAATACAGACACAGTTATGGGAATCAATTTACACGGGCGCTATGTAATTACTATGTCCTTTCCCAAAAATTGTATGAATATTTGGTCAAGCGCTCCTGATGGTCAGATAAGGCAGATGTTTAGGAAAATTGCACGCTGCTCGAGAGTTCTCAATTGTTCAATGAGGCCTACCAGAGGCAGACGATACTAATCTCATTGCGACTTCATGGGCAGGACATATCTGAGAAAATATTGCAACTACTTTCCTCTGCTCCGCCTGAAGCTTTGGGGCGAAGATCTGTATGGTGGCGCAGGACGATTCACATAAATCTCACCACAGTGGTATTGGCAAACAGGCGACGTTCGTAGGCAAATAAATCGGGTGGCCACAGACGCATCTACCAGGACAAACGCCAAACCCTTAATTGCAAGCGCCGAAAACAAACAGGGTTGACCATCGGATAATGTCAATACCAATTAGTAGTGGTTGTCCACCCTCTTTGATTCCATTTAATTTCATGTTCCGTGTCCCTGGCGCTGAGTGAAAGCAATGCCGTATATTTATTGAATCGTGTCGATGACGATATTTGATCAAACACTTTACCATTGTTGCGAGTTTGAGGAGATGCACGCACGCTTATCTGGGAGGGTCCGCAATCACTCGAGAAGAAATTCCCAATTGTCAAGAATAGGGAGACACGAAATTAATGCCATTGAGAACTCTGGGAATTCAGAAAGTCAGTGGGAAAATGACATCCGAAAATCGCAAACCTTTACCAATTATCCACGATATTTAAAATTTGAGCAAATCTTCATCGAGTTCACTGTGAAATTACGTTCACTTGTGTAACTTTTAGAAATTAATAAGTCGCTTTACAATGTTACAGTGAATTCCAGTAAATCGCAACGAATTAGACACATTATTAGTAATTTGCTGAAATGAGATTCTCAGACTCATTTGGATCACTCTCCGAAACCATTGCAGAATCTCGCAACTTTCATGAAACTCCGTCAAAGTTTCTTTATTGCTCTACTTTTGCAACTTCCCATCGAGTCTCCAACCAAGTTCACTCTTCAAACTTGTCAAGCAGTTGCACTATGTCGCCGGGAAATGAGGGTGGAAATCTCCGTTCGTGACAAACAACCTTTTCTTGCAGCAAGAGTGGAAAATGGAAGAATTCAATTAGGAAATGTTTTAATTTCCTGTCGTCCAGCTTCAATTTCCTTCCACTTGTGCACTTTTCACAAATGTGCTCACGAAATCCTCGTGAACCTGTAGAGAAGGTCATTCGCCAGTAAGTCAAGTGGATTCTCGGGTGAACTTGGGGGGACAAAAGATGAATTCCTGAGTGAAAAGTTGCTATAAGAGAAGTGGGAAATCATGTACAAAAGCTCGGAGGTGAAACGTGAAGGAAACACATGTTTTCACGGTGAAGGTGTCTCGCTGTGTTTAAAAATGCTGCATATTTACAAAGATTAGATTATCTCGTCTGATGGGTTTCTCCTTGGCTGCCAAGAATAAAACCACCCCCAGGTGAAGCGAGACGGAGAGCTTCTCTTCGGAGAGTCAGGTGGAAAGCGTGCATAAAAATTTAATGGGGAGAGACAAAAGATTTCCCAGGGAAATTCACCATTCTGAATACATTTTGCGAATTTTTATTCAAACATCACAAGAGAATGAGCGTTGGCGAGATTGAAGGTTAAAGAAAATATTATACTTTTCATGGTGAAAGTCAAGGTGTGTTTGCTTGAGGGTCTGATGGAAATACTCTTGAGAAAAAGTTTCTGTTTGACTTCTTCTCCTCATTTGGAGTCAGTATTATACTACATGTTAAATTTTATTAACTACCCGCACAACTGAAAATCTCATCTGCACACTCTCATCCATGCTTCGTGGCGATTTATGTGCATTTTGATTGACATTTACGGCTGTAGCAACTCCTGATGATGAGTGACGATTTTGATTAATGATACATTTTTTACAGTCACTTCACTAATTCAGCCTCCAACGAGAGGCAGCAATTTAGGGAGAGGAAAAACGACCTACAATAGATCGTAACTTTTATTGCACCTCCACGCAATGCATCGACGCTGCATGACCAAATTATATTTCTGTCATAAATATTGCACTTTATTTAATTAAACCCACTCAATTCTCATTTTCTCAATTGATCATTAACACATTAATTCTGACGGAGAAGATTCTTTTATGACAATACACACAATTCATGCTCATTTTTTCCTTCCATCTATGTATAGGCTCATCTTGTGGGCATTAAACTACTTTGAGCCATAAAAGACGCCTCAATTGTGATTTACGTGCACTTCTTTATAGATTACTTAAGATAATTAATACTGAATATGAATAATAAAAATTAATAATGTGATTACAATAATATATATATATATATATATATATATATATATATATATATATATATTTCATATGATTTCAACTTTCCGTTAAATGCGATGAATGGATTACTTATACGATCTCTGTGCTACCGCAGAGTCAGTAAAACTCGGTAAAATTCCCAAAAACCCAAAGAGGCGGTGATTCGGACCAAAATTTTTCTTAATACATTTTAGAAAAATTTTATTGCAAGTGGAGTTTCATGTCACACAATGCGAGACCCTCTTTGGTGCTGTTGTATAAAATATTCTGTGAAATAGACGTCATAATTCATGTTTTATAGGTTACAATTATATTAAGATATCATTTATTGGGACTTTTCTTCTAAATATACCAATATTGCTTGGGAAGTGGACTGTTTTATTGTATGAAATAAAAGACCTCGCTTTCTTATGTGTCCTTTTGAAAATGAATCCACACATTGAGCATTTCCCTCTCTGGAGAATTTTTATTTCTTTTGCCAGTAGGACTCGTGAAAAATTACTTCCCCGCAATAACCATTAAATTTTGAAAGAATCCAATAAATCATACTGTCAAATGTATTTGATTTGAGATAATAAAATCATGCCAAGAGGACCAGAAGCGAATAGATAATCCAGTGTCAACATGGATCAATAAATTTCACCCCTTCGACCAGTGTCTGGCAGAATGCACGAAATATACATTTTAAAATGATATTGACACTTTTTATTAATGACGAGTTGAAATCTTTTCTGGCTCCTGCAAAAAAAAAACTGTTCGATTTCTCTGCGAAAAATGAAAAATGCGGGTTGCAAAGCGAAGGGGTGGTGATGTCTTCAATCTCATTGTATGGTTCTTGGGTATAGTTTTGGCTCATTTTGAAAAATGATGTGTTGCAATTTAGATAATGGAATCAACACACGAAGGGGTAGTTCCACGGATAAAAAGAGACACATTATTAATCCTTATTAAAGTGCATGTTCAATTTGTGGCGGATGTTTTCTATCATTTTTTGGTTTCGAGGGTTGAGCTCGTTGCTTTCCACGAGGACGCCTTTTTGCCCCCTTCGACTGAACATGAACTCTCATGGCGTGAAGAGTTGACGATGACGATTCCCAGGGATGAGTCTTCATTTCTTGTAAAATTTTAAACGGTCCTTTTGTTCCGCGCCGAGGACGCTAATTCAATCCAACCCACTGACTTTTATTTGTCCTGTTCCTTTTTATTGTCGCCCAAGACATAGTCCTTTGAGTTAAACATCCATTTGTCACACACAGTGTCACAACAGAGAATCTGTGCCACCAATAATTGCTACTTCACTGATCAAACACAATAGCGCGAATGAAAAGGGTTTTTCTTGTTAAAAAAAAAAGTCTACACTCCATCGGAATATATTTTCCTCTGGCTGTTGTGTATACAAAATGCAATCAAAGTGCTTTGTCACGAGAAAATTATATGAGACGCGAGAGAATATTTTTACACATTTTATACTGTCGCTATTTTTCGCTGAAGTACAAGTCAACAGACATAAAAGTGTACCTCACTAACGACATTCTCTTTGATTGTTCTTTTGCGTGATTCATAAATCAAATGCCAAGGTTACATTTGATTGTAGAAAAAGCATCTGCATGCAGGCCAGCAAAGCTGATGGAAGGAAATGTTGAGTCGGAAAGTGTATTTAGATTAAGCAGATTAGGAGCGGTAGAAAAGAATGGATGATGCCAAATTCACACAACGCGTGAGGGATAAAATCGATATATTCGGCATTTGAATTGGCAGGAATTGATAGAATTCTTATAAAATAGTAATAATAAGAAAGTTTTTCACAAATAAATACAGTCCGCTTTGGTGTTGTAACAATATTGAAGCGCATCCTTTGTTTTGCTAAGTCCACAAATAATGGAGAATTATCTATTGAATCAGGGGATTAACTTCAAATTAATACATGCAATCGAGACAGAGTCTGAATAATTTTTACATCTCCACTATTCCTCCCACATTACACCTTTTCTCCACCCATTGGGTGGCAATTTCAAGAAGCAATGCAAATAATTGCCATTTATTTCCATTTGCAGCAAATGCGCAAAATTAGCATTGTATCCTTGAGCAAAAGCATCCCCGCATAGCAATTTGACTTTGTTCATGTGCAAACTATTGCATATTTGTCGCACAAATGGATGATAATCTTTTGTGTGAAGCGAAAGGATTATCGCACTGTTACCAAGTGCAAGGATTAGATTTTCCTCTAGTGAAAATCTCTCCTTCTGTCTCATGCCATTCACTTCATGGACAATTGGCTTCGGAGATTGTGTGTGTCATCGGAAGCATGAAATATACAGTTATCAAATTATGCCCTTCTCGCCTTTCTCACGTGGAACCTCCATGCCAATTGACGGCGGACCAGTTGACCGATGACCGATTCCCACCGTCCTCCCGAGGGAATTCGCTTCTGCAGAAGGGTCACCCTTTGTTTGTCAATCTCCAGAAATGCCATGTCGAATATCTCGAGTCGTGAGGATCAGAGAGTCCGGGATGTCCAGCAGATTATTTGCCGTGTGTCTCAGAGTGACAAGTCAAAGAGTGGACGTTGTCCTGATAAATTCGTGCTCTGTCATTATCACGCTCGGACACATGTTAAGGGAAGAAATTAACACGGATTTTCACCGTTTACGCTCTGCCAGGGGACGAAAGACATTGGTCATTTGTCAAAGGACAATCCATATTCAACTCAATCCTTTGTTTGCCCTTCAGCTCATAGGGTGTGAAGTATTGACGGATTTTGAGAACAAAGCACGAGCTTGAAACTTTACATGAAATTACAGATTTTCATCAGTTATCAGCAAACTTAAAGTGTACAAACAAATAATGCCAAAAATTAACTATAGACAATTGTTACCCATCCATTATTAAAACATGCTATCAGTTGCAAATTTGGCCAAACTACCCTTAAACCCATTCTCAGATGTAAGACTGAAAATCGGGGGAGCTTTCAGCAAATGAAAGCAATCAATCTCACCGTCTCCCCCACGACGGGCGAATTTCCATATGCATATCGACATTGCAAAGTGGTGGACATTGACAAAATGAATAAAGATAATGTTCGGCGATAACTGATGGCGTCATTTGCATATCCAAAAAGGCCGAGTCATTTGGCTATTTCATCCCCGTTGCCGGAGCCTTAATTAACTTCACCGACAAACATTAATCTGGATCATACCTTGTGCCCAGACACGATTAAAATCCTCTCTTCTCAATCGTTTTGGGGACCTTCACACACACACACACACGCCATCCGGCACGAGGCATTGCAACTCTGAGGCATTCATTAATTATTCGTCACAGGGATGTGTGTGCAAATGCTCCTCCGGAATGGGTTACAATTTACCCAGGAAATGCGTACAAGGCTTGCTCGTTGATCATTCCGTGATTGATTTTATTGGTGACATTTGGTAAATTTTGCAGTTCAATTGGATGGCAGGCGCGCACAAAAAAAAAACACGCTACATTATAGCCAATGAACCCTTTTCAGTTGCAGCTCAAAACATACATTATGTCTCTTTGAATGGTTTACATTGCTTTATTTGTCACACTTGAACGATTTCAATGGGTATGGATTACTTTTTGTAGTTTTCAATCGTCTCACAATACGAAAAGTTTTAAATTCCCCTTTAATTTGAGAGAAAAATGCTGGCACAGTGACAATAGATTCGGCAAAGTGCTTGTCGAATGATGTGGAGCATCTATGAGTTTCATAATTCCTCTGCCTGAGAAAGCGCCAACTTCGAGCAACATCATAAGGCACAAACTGAAAGGGGAAAAGTCCTCAAATCGTTAAACTATCAATCGCGTCTAATTTGGGTATTTGTGGAAAGAGTCAAACGGTGAGAAGCGAGAATGAGAAGCGAGAGAAACACAGCTGGAAATGTGTGAAGAGAAATACCTTGAAATCTCATTAATGTCATAAAGTGTGAGTCTCCCGGGCGACTAAATGCAACAATGTCCTCGGGAAAGATGGGTAAGCAAACATCACCCAGAAGTGACCACCACAAACAGCAATAAAAGTCAAATTTGTAACAATGGAAACGAGTTTAAGTCCATGAGAAAGGTTCAATTTGTTTGCAAATCGACGATATTTTTGGCCCTGCAAGGAGGTCCAGTCGGTCAGTGCGACCTCATATGATGTAGAGGAGGGTCAGGGGATGTTCTCTTTTAGGGAAATTACCCCAACATTGTATGGATGAATGACAATTCAGGACATTGCATTGTTACCTGTTCAAGAATGTATGCGAAAGGACAATGTCACCCGAATGGCCTGCATTGAAATGCTGGCACAAAGGAATGGATTTAATGTGACTCCGAGACGTGCAAATGAAAATATGACGTTGATGTAATAATATTCTCCCCTGTAATTCTGTCTTGCTGTATGGAAAAAGTGGACTAATAAAATGGATTAAATTGTTGCTGATTTTATCTACGTATCTTCACCGAGTCAAAGTCAAATGGAGTCAGTTGGGCTGAAATCGCTTATTGACGAATAAAACATTGCGTCTCTCCAGAAACCTGATTATTGAGGTGGTCCTCCGGGAGTCACGCAAACGTATCAACAAGGAATGGTGGGAAAAGACAGTGCCAATGATGAAGGGAAGATGGGAAGAATTGGCCGATTGTTCGCCGAATTGGTGACTCTCTTGGATGAGTGTAAAATCTGTGAATTATGGATAATTTATGCGCTATGTTTTATACGATGGCTTTTTACGAGCTGCGACCTTTTCCAAACAAAATAACATATAAATCCGTGGGTTTATTGGACGACACCATAAAGACTTTGTTATGCAACACTGTTGCGTATGGGATGCACATACCTCGCCTATTCAAATCATCCGTAATTACTTCTCTCTCAGATTTTGCGTAGTTCTTCTTGCTTACAACGAAATTTTCAGAATATTTCTTCTGTCCTCTACGTCTAGGTGGCGACATTGACAATAATACCCATCGCACACAATTTGATTAGATGACAATCACAGAAGGCGACTCTCGACACTATATTGCACATTATTCTGATGAGAATCCAGCCGAATTGGCGCCAGTAAAACAGAGATTGAGCGAGACAGGATGATTAGATGATGCATTTCCCAGTTTGGGCGATGCCGAGAGGGACGACACATCCCCTGAGCTTGATTTGAAATTTATAGTGGATTCCTCACCCAAATTGATAGTGGGTGTGCGAGAGTTAGATGATTAAACGCTCACTGGAGGAGATTTGAATAATTAACAAACACCGATTTATTAGATTCTGCCGCACAGGGATTTCCATTTGGGGCCACGGAAATTCTATGTGGGGATATTCAAATCAAACGAATATCACACCACTCTGGAAATTTGTAGTTTGTCGCCGTCGCGTTCGAATATGCCTTGTTGTTGGAGTTTTAATCCTGAATTATGAATGTGTTGGCAATTGATACAAATATGACTTTAATGCAATCAGACGTGGGAGCCATGAGTTAAACGTGATTCCAATAATTTATCCCCGAATTGGTTTATCTAAGCCGAAGAAGCTAATCGAATAACTCATTCAATACATTTGGTGCATTTTCATGTACAAGGAATCATATAGTATGCAATTGTATATCCTCTCCATAATCCGCATGAACCGCAGACGCTTCATGCAACTGTACTAATTCATACAACGTAGTCACGTATCGCATTCGTCATAAAAGTGTGAAATCGTTTCGTTGTCCCCACACGAATTACCGTTGAACTTCATAACGACAGAGTGCCACTGAAATTCCTGCTAAAGCCATTCGCCATATCGCTCTCCTTCGGACTCAATTTTGCGGATATATTTAAAAGGAATTTTTATAACCTTTCGACTTGTGAAGCGGACGAATCGGACGCTGCTGGACGCGAGCATTTCCAGACGATAATTTCATATTTTCAATGCGAGAAAGCAGTAAAAGACAAGTTTCATTTCATCATAAATTTGTTGCACTTTTTATTAGTGACTGAAAGTGGTCAGTTCCTGTGAAAATTTCAACGGTGACCAACAGTGGTCAACTCTATAACTCAATGTATCATCTTTTACGAACTTGCACTCAATGGCTTCTCATATTCATCACAATTCTCAATGCAATAGAGATGATAATTTCGGACAATTCCCCTCGAAATTTTATTGCATCGCCGTAAATCTTTCTCTTTAGTCACGCTTTCTTTAATTGATATGACCAATTCACTATAAAAGATGCATTTAAATGTGGCAAATTACCATTTTGAAACATTGTTCGAAGTCGTTTCCGAGCAGTTCTTGAGAATTTGCTAACGATTTCCCCAACATTGTGGTCAATGACGAGAGTTAAACGAAGTAATCAGTAATAAAATTTGGAAGGAAGTGCGAAAATTAAAGCAAGAAGAGCTAAAATAAAAAATTTCATCATTTACTTATCCGAAAAAATCTCTCTCAACAATCTATGAATCAGAATCTTAAAATAATAGTCTTGAAAGAGACATTAACCCGCAATCTCAAGATCCAATTCCCTTAATGAATCAATTCTCGGGGTCTTTTTCTCCTTACAAGAGATCAACCGCGATAATGTTCCACAGTGAGCAGTCGTAATTGTAAAATTATAGTCTGAAAATCGTATTTTAATTGTGTGGCTCACGTTTGAGCTACAACACGCGACTATTCCTCGAGGCAGAAAAAATGTGAACTCGAGTGAATAATTACTTATCTCCATCGGCATCAGCATCATCATCTGTCATCCCAGTCATGCAGCCCAGGTAATTGTTGGATGAAATGCGCATTCAATGAAAGCAATTGTCATGCACTTCCGAAAACGCGGGGAGAGTGTCGAGAGACTTACATCATCTCGGATCGTGCTCTGCAATGGTCACATATGTTGACTCTGCGGCACCGTAATTACCGAGAAAGCATATGGTGATAAAAACAAACAGCGTCACAAATTGCGGTGTGCACTACCTTACTTCATCCACCCCCATTCGCCAATAGATTCAGCCGTGAGTGGCTGCGTGGAGGGTTGTGAAAAAAATAGACTCGGAATAATTGCAATTGGACTTGACAGGACCGCCGAGCGATGGATTCGAGTGCCAGGTGTACTCGTGACCAGAGGAGAGTGAAATCATGGGGACAAATCATCCCAAAACAAGACCCATTTTCACACTCCGTCATTCTGATACACACTGCGACCAGAATGCAATTCACTGGAGTCAGAATTTATGCAGTCGATTTAATTTTGAGGGAGAGCTTTCTCGGGGAACATTTGCACACGCTGCCATCAATTTAATTATCAAAGTCAGGTTCATTGGAACCGAATGGCGTTCAACTCGAGAAGTTCTCCCTTTCACACATAAAACAACCCACTCACACTTATTTACTTATGCGGCACAGTCTCTCGTAAATCCAAACATTTAGTGTCTCCGTCGCTTGGTTGCGCTGTGGAAGCCCCAACGTATACTTTATGATCCCCACGCCAAACTTACATATCATTTCCAATCATGTAATTGAGCTACAACCCATTTCTCACTCTCTGCCGTCAACGCTAAGGGTTTGCCGGCAATTCCTTCCTCTAGGCGATATTGCCTAGGATATTGCTTCCAATGCCGCGGGATTAGGAAGCGTAATCAAGTAGAGCGATTGTGTAAATCAGCTCACAATTATAATAAGGATTGCCAATTGAGAATTCTAGAGACGAAAAAGCGCACTAATAAGTTACTCACTATAGCTTTGGGTGACCCTTCATTGTTCACATATCACGCACAAAACAAGTGTCTTTCCTAAGCAATTTCCATGGAAATTCTAGAGAGAAGACAAAGAAAATCCACACTTCTTTCCTCCTTTCGCTGTGAAACTCTTTATTCACTCAGTCAAGCCCTAAAACCCCAAATTTAATGCTAGCTGCTTCCATTCACTAAATCACAAAGTGCTTCAGAGAACGAAAAAATCCCTCCGGAGAGACAGAGAGCCACCCACTTTCATTCTTTCTTTCTTTCTTTAAACAAGCGCTATCAGTGGTAAAGACATCAATCTTCGCTGTAAAGTTCGCGCCTTTTGATGAAGCACTAAAAATGCCAAGGAGTAAACATGCGAAACTTTTCTAATCAAGAGAGAAAGCACCCAAAGGGGAGACAGTATTGGGTGGGTGGCGACAGGAGGAAACACGAAAGCCATGAAATCGGTGATGTCGCACGAAAAAGCACCTTGACCCAGGTCATAGACGCTCGTAATCGCTTTTTACGTGGAACTTATTATTTATTCATTTATGACTCGCGAGGCGGTGCCACGATGGTGAATTAAAGTCAGAGGAGTTGGACGAAAATGTACAATTTTATGTTATTATTTATGTATATTCTCCGTGCGAGTGAATCGAAATAGAATGAAAATATTCTCTCGCATTAAAAATAATGTCTCTTGTATCACATAATGGGGAGTCACCGAGCCAATGACACTATTGTCTCAAGTTCGCGCCACGAGCGAAATGGCACCATTCCTGATGGCAATTGCTCTGCTGAATGTCTGTCAGCCACATATAACATGGGAATGGATAAGGGAAATGAATGGTTCATAGAACTTTCAAGCGACTACAAAAGGCGTTTTAGATTTATTTCAGCAATTAAACAGGACTTTGTTCTGCTTCTGAAATTTTGCTCAGAATTTGTGGGAGTCACAGAAATATTGTGGTAGAACAGCGTCTTGAAGATTGTGAGAGTCCTTTCATGAATGAAAATTTCCATTGAATAATATCCCCAGAGATCGAGGGGTTTTTGTAGCGTTCTTTCAAACTTTTCAGCTTAAGATGAATGAATTATAGAAGAATTGCTTGTACAAGATTGTGTAAATGTATTGATGGCAATCTTTTGAACAATAAACTGCAAAATACTGGGAGACTTTCACCCCTCGACATTGGAACAAACTCCTCTTATTTGCCAACAATATAACCGTGCAACAATACTTTCTACTTCATACATAAATTAAGGGTTGAAAGTTTTATAGTTGCTCCGTTGCATCTTTTGCATTCTGTTGATTGTGCTAAAAATTGTAAATTATATCAAATTACTTCATTAACACATTTTGTGAATGACTTTAGGGCATTTAGCGAAATCAATTTATTGGAAGGAATTAGCATACAAACATTGCAACTATTGAGTTCCAATACTGGAAGAATCAATAAATGTCAGTGAATAAATTAAATAAAATGCAGTAAAATGGGGTGAGAGAAAACGTGTCTGCCATAGCAACGTATTTCCTCGGGCTTCGATGGTGTATCAGAGAATCTGAATCGAGCAATTTGTCGTCAGTGAGTGGAAAGTATTAACAATTTAGTCAAATAAATCAAAATAACACATCTCTGCAGAATACGGGCAGACAATGGTGGGTATCTAGCCCTCAAGGCGCGAAAATCTACCGCCACTCAACCCTCTCTTGCCCTGAATTATCCCGTCATTATGCATGCGAAAGAGTTAAAAATCAACCCTTATGTTGTACCAATTGTTGAAGTCTTTAGAGACTCACTGCGCCACACGAGCCCAGAAGGAAACGGGAAAATATTTTGAGGAAATTACGTCCCTCAGAACAGTCCTGAAGTCGTGGCGTCGCGGACCCACAGACTCCAGGGGATGGCGGGCTTTGCCTACCCCCGCGATAAATCTACACGTGTTTGACGGATTGACACGTGCAGGCGGCAGTGTTTCACATTCTCAGACGCGCTGAATTCACTGTCCCAGAATCCCAATGCGGCATCCATTGTCGAGGATGTTTCTGGCCGAGTGCGCATCGTCGAATTGAAAAGCCGGGAGAAATCAAACCAAGGCACGGATTGAAAAGCCAGTCACTTGGCGAGGAGTTTGTCGATTGCATTTGTACAATTTAATAAAAATAAACACCGCCGTCGTTCGGGTAAAAAACATCCTTCAACAGTGTTAACATGAAACAATGATTTGTTTTTTGAGAGCGTGTCAGCAATGAAAGGCGTCGGTGGGAGTGATTGAGATCAATTCTTTGGCTGGCAATATTAGAATTGAGGCGAGCAGGATAATCGGACTATTCGATCGTGATGAGTGGAAGAGAATAATTGGGTGGGTGGCACAAATGATGACTCAATGGGGTGATTTTTCACCACAACCGCGATTACGTGTGAGCTCCTTTTCAAAGGACGACACACGGTTGAGCCAGACGTTCTGGGTTGCGTTCGCATCTATGCCAAAATAATGCTCACAGAGGTGGAAGGATGTTTTCATTGAGTGAATTTGCAAGTCAACAGGGCGTACAATTAATTAAAATTAGGATTCGCATAAAATATATCTAAGAAAAAAAACATTTTTTCATTGTATGAAAAAATCTATTTCCTTGAAAGATTCTCAGAAATTTCTCTTTGAAGAAAATTTTTGTATTATTGCTACTTTTCCGCCTTTTGTCACATTATCGTATATACCTCGAGAATTTTGCATCCTTTTGATGTTCATTGCTATATTTTCGCATCACAGTAAATTGCGAGCGCTGCGCCTGAGTTATTTTTCACAGGACAGGAGACAGGAAGAGAAATCACAATGCACGGCAAAATATATTTCGCAAAGCCTTAGTCGATGACGAGGAAAACGGAAGCGCTTTGATCCTATTATATTGTTTTGCATCCCACTAAATGGGTTTTCGTTCGCGTCGCTTGTGAAATGCCACGCATTCGGTCGCGTTCCCATTGTACAAATCATCGGTGGAAAATTGGAGGCGCATGAAAAAAGTACGCACGATGCCACAGGATAAAGTTGAAATCCTTGTGCATTATGATGATGAGAATCCAGGCTGGCGACGGGAAAATTAATCAAGCATGGAGTTTTCTTTGAACTGCGACATATTTCCTCTCGTTTTTTTGCCGTCTTTTCTCTGACGACTGTATCAACAGGGAGAAACATCCCGACAAACATTCGCCACAAATCCAGCGTCATTACCGTGGATTTGTTAGAAATATTATTTTTATGAAATGAAGATGGATAAAAGAGACTTTTTGTCACAGAATTTGCCACTTTGCAAATGAACTCCACATCAGAGCTCATGCTCCCTTTCCTATTGAAATTTCTAGTCTGAGAGTGTGTCTCTGTGGAGCATCCTTTTTTGCTAAAAATGTGACTTATCGATGCAATATTTTAATCCATACCGGGACCTCACACAATGCAACTGTTCTTGTCAGAGAATTTACAATTGCCAACTCCCTTCACATATTGGATTTACGATTCTCTTTCACGTGAATGGTCATCCGCAGAGTTCGTCTTTGATCTCTGACCTCTGACAAAATTGCATGTGGACGCCAATAAATTGCGGTTTATTTGTCAATCCCGGCTGTATGAGTTGCACATGCATCATAAATTCCTCCAACCTTGTCCCGCGTGAGTGTGCATTAAGGTTCTCCCGGTTGTTGGTCATATCGGATGCTGTAGTGAGTAATTTATACTGGCCAAGGCATATTGGAAACAGATCGCAACGTTGAGGTGGATGTCAGCGGAATTGCATGTAAATTACCCACGCATCACAATAAATTCTCTCACCGTGACACCGGACCAGCAATTCGGGTGAAAGCTCCATTTTCACCTTCCATTAGCACCCACGGAAGGGCACGTGTTCGCCACAACACGCATTCATCATTGTTGCATGCCCACCCCGTGGAACACCCAGGTAATTCCTCATTGGGAATTCTCGGTGGTGCACAGAGAACAAGAAATCAATGCACGGAGTCAATTGCAGGTCTACAAATTACTCAGGACATGTATCACATTATCACTCTCTCAGATTAGATCATATCGCAAATGTATGGCGCATATTGCACATATGTCCTCACCCACTGAACATGTCCGGAAGGAACACAAAACACACAATAATAACACGTAATTGTCTCTTCGAAGAAAAGCATAAGCATATAGAACTCATAGCAGGTTTTATACTAGAATTTACATATTCTAGCAGTCTAATGAATCGAACGCAGAAAAACAGATAAGTGTCTCATAAATTCACCTGATTTCTATCTCTTCTCGTTATTTACTGCTACTCTAATAGCTTTATAAAACTAAGATAATTTATTTGGAAAATTAACATCTTTTTCTACCCTCCGAATTATTTATAGACACTTTTTCCTGCAATGACATATCACATTCAAATATATAATTCTGTATTTACTTATGCTGCAGTGAATCTGTAAAATAGGGGTGATTTCACCTTGAATTCCGCACTTCCAAATGAAAGGCTATTTTGAATAAATGAGTTCTCCAGCACAGAAATATATATTGTATACAACTTTTTGATGATTAATGTGCTGGAAGAAGAGCCCTAATCATGAAAATGGACACTTTTCACGAGACCCAAGCGTGGAGGAGTTGCAGTGTGGGTAAAAATTCAGAATGGCCACATGAGATTTTCCACCACGGATCAAATGGTTTGGGAAAAAGACGTGAAAGCCGGCCCTCTTCAGCCATTTGGCTGTCCTTTGTGTCGTGATAATTCCCATGAAAATGAAAGGGTTAATTCATTCACACAAGATAATATTTCATGTGAGTCCGCCCGACAGTGGCTCTTGGACATCCGGGTAGGAATCTCAAATGATTATCATTAGCCTGTATCATTACGTCACACAGTGGTATATTTCTCAAATAATATATGAGTGTGTACAGTAATTATGAGAGGAAACCCGATACTCATGTTGCTCACCCTCTCGCCGGTTGCTTTGGCGAGAGGCCGAAGTGAATTGTGTGTAAAAAATTTAACCCCTTCTACCCCTTTTCTCGAACTCCGATTGCATTACACAGTGGAAAATGCCTCTAATATCGACTACGCGGCGCAACTTAACATATTGAATGAGATGAGAAGACCTGAGGGAGTAGCATTTGGCGGGCTGGGGAAAAGCTGCAGTCCAATGCGCGGATTTTCACACGACACTCGTTCGGATGGACTGCATTAATCCGTCAGCCTCTCAGAAAAAGCATATGCGGGTACTCCGACACGTGACCGAATGAATAGGCCTCAGAAGTGAGTAATAATATCAGATTGCAATTGTTTTCAAATGGTAATTTATATTCTGGACCGAGAGAGTGGCGGGGAAGAAGTTAAGCGGAGAGTCAAAATATTTTGTCGAAAGGGTTAGTGAGAATTAATGGACTTTTTTTTGTCAACTTAGAATTTTTAATCACTCACAGAAGAGTGGTTTTACACTCCATTTCCCATTGTCCAATGGCTTGCGTGCGATATTTTTGAGCGAGAATGTGATTTTGTTTTCAAATATTCTGATTATGATATCTAAATTTGACAAATAATTACTTTAGAGCATGTTTCAAAGTAATTTAACGATTTATCGGCTCTCAAGTGTTGTAAGAAATTATGATTTTTATTGATTTCCCTCAACCTTAAGCTGAAAATGTCTAAATGAAGCCAAAGACATAAGAGTCAATGAATGAGGAATGATGAAAGAAAATTGAGTCCACTCGAAATATGTATATTACCCCGATGTATTCCTTTCAATAAGCCCCTTTCAATATCACTGCTAATGGGGTAGAACGTGAAATTTACATTTTGATTATCACAAATATTGAACTCTGTTCCCAGCAGCACGTAAAATGCTGTCAAATTGAATGCAAGTCAAGTGCACTTGGCCACTGATGGAAACCATGTGCCCTTCGCCACACTCTCCAAGGATGAGCCTTGCGCCGACCGCTGCCGGAGAAAGGGGTAATCCAAAACCTCGTGGAACATCTTGTGTTACAATACTGGCATATTGTTTCCATCATAGAGAAGAATCTACCCAGCTTTTTGTCCACCGCGTTCTCAATTATATTAACAAATTTATATGCTATCGCGCAATTAAGATCTTGCTGAGAGGACACAGATGGGCTAGATGAATTTCATGGCAAAACGGCTGTGGAAGGTGATGTCCATTGGCGACAAGATAAGATATCAAACACCATCAGAATTTCGGTGTGGCATTAAGAGGAATGAATTATCTAAAATTGTACAAATTAATATAATTTGTCACAGGCATATCGCTCGATATTATATGTATTATTTCACCCTCGACATCTCGGGGGTAATTTTAATTGAAAAGATGACACTTTTCGTTTCGCTTCGGTTGCCCTCACAGCGTCACAATCAATTCTACATTACACATCACGAACTTTTCATTCTGAATTAAATATGAATTTTTATGCAATTACCATGGAAGGGAGTGGAGGACATCATGACAATTGCAAAGACAGTGGCGCATTATAGGGTTAACATGATACGAGATATCAATCATGAAGAGTGCGTGCAATTAGAAATGGAAAAAAAGAGATGACAGTCAGTCTAACCGCCAATTGTGCGGGTTGAGGAATTTCATCGATGGTGAGTTGAAAAAATGTAATTTTTCTCGATATGCATAATTTAATTTTTTGCCCTTTAACACGCCCTCGAGCGCGTACTTGGCCGAGGAACTATCATAGAAATATGGAATTAATATTGAGTCCATTGAGATGACCCGTATGATGGCAATTTATGAATATTCTTCTCCTTGTTGCCTCAATCAATGGACCCCCTTAACCCTTGACGTAATTCGAACTGATTTCACTTCGTCAGTCAGACATAAATCTCCAATTCAGTGCAAACCAGCGAAAATAGTCCAGGCTAATTAAGAAAAAATCAGACCGGAGGTCATCAATTACGGAAATTTTGGAAGTCACACGATTCTCAAAGTATCTTTTATGCTGCGGGATTTCTTGTCTATTCAGAAAACCTTAGAAAAGCTTTAAGTTATGAAGTTGTCTGTGAGCAATAGCAGAAAATACAGGTAATTGCTATATTCATTTCATTTCATTGTATTACCTCCATTGATTTCATATAACATTCAGTCAGATTATCCCCGGTCTTGCATAATTGTGTAATAATCAAAGGGTCTGGAGTGAATTCAGGTGCAAACAATCATTACGAATTGACACACAATAAAATGAGACGGAACCTTCCATTCGAACCGAATTACAAGGGCCATATTTTCAAGACACTGTCGGGGGTGCGAAAGTCATTAGGAGGGAGTGCCACCCACCAATTAAATATTACCTTGACAATATGGAAATGTAATAAATTTTGAAAAAAAAGTCTGTTTATTTACACCTGTTCCACTTTTCTCAGGACGAGGGTGGACTGATAAGGAAAAAATATATTGTCAAATTGTGGTTGACATGACACCGTAATTACCATAAAAGTGCCAGCATTGCAGAGGGATGCATTTTATGATCTGTCTGATATCGATCAGAAGGGTTGTAGACACTCACTCTTCCCCCGATTGCCAGAAAAACGAGAGAAACACATGGCAATATAAGTGATATTAAGAGTAATTATCATTGCGAAAAATATGTTACCGAAAAACTCACAGAGTTTAAACTATCGTGTAAGTGAAATTTATGGGGTTGTTACTTGAATCTGTTGGGCTTTCACTTTTTTGTGTGTGTGTGAAATGCTAAAGCCAGAATGATTAATACGTTGGCAAATGCTTGTAGAATGACAAAAATGCATTCATCATTTCGCCCATGGCGTGGCTCTCCTTCCCGGCGTGCACAAATGCACGATTGTGACCATTTTCTGCTAACCACGCTTGATGACTTTAGCGGGGCGTCCCGATACAAAGGAGTGACTGCCGAGTCGCGCTACTGATTTCGAGACGACGATAGTGACATGATAAATAGTTTGTGTTTTAGTGTCATAATTACAGCAATGTGGATTTATGATCACAGGTGAGCAAAGTAATTGGTTACAAATAGAGAAAGTGGCCTTCGATGCCACCAAAAGCGTCCCTGTCACACAACAGCCAAGGTTTTGTCGCGTCCGAAATGGGTTCATGTGCCTTTCAGTTCAATGAAATGATGGTAAATTGAGTCAATTTAGTGACTATCCATTGAAAGAACACCCTTGTTGTACTTCAATAGCTGGCCAATACAAGCAAATGATGAGGGTGGGAAATTAAATTGAAATTATTTAATAGGAATACACATGAGTTATTATTATGAAAGACGTAAAGTATTTGAAATTCGCTACAATTCTGAGTGAGTTTGGAAAACCTGTGAAGTCGAAATGCTCACGCCACCCTCCCGATTGTCAGTAACTTGTGACAGAACAAACCTCAATCAGACTGAAACCCTTCTTCTGGTATCGGCGCATCTCATCCCGTGAAAAGTTCCTTTTGTTTCGTCTGCCATCGGGCCTGATTGATTGATGACGCCGCGTGGATGGATGGCCTCTTGGCACTCACTCCCCATCAGTTGATATATGACCATCCAGCGGGCGGACGCGTGGCGCTTGCCTGACACTTCCGTTCCCGCGCGCGCCATTTTTCCGCCTCTCCCGCCAAACTTCAACACGGAGGCATCAGAAAACGAATTGAACTCATTAATTATTTAGGCGTGTTGTACCCATCATCAGCGTCACTGTCCCGTCCCTATTATCATTCTCACGGACACCCAGAGATGATAGTTGTGAATTCGTCATGCCAGAGTGATTAAATTGAGTCGGAAGCCTCAGCGAGAGGTGATTTTTTAAGGGGTTTGAAAAGTTTTCATTCCTAATTTGCATAAAATGTAATCCATCTCGCGGAAATCGTTTTCCCGCCATCGCTGAGATTAGACTTCTGGGCGAGATACATAATTTGTGAATGCATTCAGTGAATATTTTCACCACCCTCTCTGGTGGCCAATAATTCGCCATAAGTGACAGATTTGGTACTTGAGATCCCGTCAACCGTGAACATTTTAAAGTGGAGTTGACAATAAATTTCTAAACTAACATAAGGGATGATTTCATCGCATTTGCTAAATGCTCAGGATTTAATTTAAGGGTTTAATACGCGTCATGATTTCTCAGTTGAATGATCCGCTGAACAATCAAATAAATCCCTTGTGATACGGAATGGCCTCCTCGAGTGTCCTCACCCCTCGGCTTCCCCGGAAAAAAGTCGCCACCCTCTACAAATTCAATCAATTGCATTTTGATTCCCACTCTCGAGGACATTTTAAAGAGTTGCTGTTTTTAATTTCAATCAAACTATCAAAAGAGATTATGTCAGCAGCTAAATGACATTCTGAGTGACAGGTGGTCCACAAGCGAGATGGAGAAAGAATAGAAATGCATTTGAACAGCATTAAAAAACAATAGTGAATAGAAGACATTGCACAGGCACAGTGATCGTGACATTTTCTTCGGAAAATCTCCCAGAGATTGTCGAACAATGAGAAATTAAATTTCAACCTCTCACACTGAATAGATCGCTCCCGAGGTACTTGTTAATATTATTCAAATCTCCACACTCAAAATGCTCCTTAAGTGGCACTAAAGACCTCGCCAGAGATCATCGGAGCTGAGCACAAAGCAGAGATTATTCTGGTACCTACTTGTTGCCAGTACGCATCCAAATCTCCTGCATCCAGAGATGTCGACGGCAGAAAAAGTAATAATATTCCAGATAAAGTATCACGAGTGTATGATGATTTTCATATGGAGAGCGAGACATGGGGTCAATACACCTCAAGTGCAATGTGAGAGCATCTCAGGCCAAGAAGGGCAGCTACACTCAGGAAAACCTACGCCACCACCTGTGGTGACTGGGTCTTGAGTCATTTCAGGTGTTCCCATCGGAAAAGATAAGGCGTAGAACCGACTGATAAATTGAGTCATTCAAGTCTCACTGATGATTTATGGATATTTTATGAAAAGTTGGCCCATTCGCACTAAATTCAAATAGAACATTCTCATCGACACAGCAAGACCTTTAAATCAATTCACGAACTATTGATTTTATACTCTCAAAAACCTTATGCGTTATAATGAGGTAAATGAAAATATTAAAAATTATAAAATAGATCCAAACCATCTCATGAATCATAAATAAGAATCACGCCTATGAATTGTCTTACAATTAATTCACTAAAATGACACAACTTTGCGTCTTAGTTTTCTCTGAGTGTACTAAATCCATGAAGTGCATCGAATAGCAAGATAAGGAATTAGTGTTCCCACGTAGATTACGTCAAAACAGAGGACTTATGGGGCAAAGCAGGGATTTTATTATGTAAATTCAGTAACAGAAAAAAACGACTCGAATTGTTCATTCAAGTCTGCAAAGGACCTTGTCAGACCCAATTCGACTCTCTTCACCTCACATTCACACACACTTTTCACGTGCTCTGTTGACTCTTTTTTTTCTATATTCCCTCAGTGTTGGTTGATGAAACAGAACTGAGAGGGTCTTTGTACAAGACGAATTTGTAAATTTAAATCACAACTTATTCTCTTTCAATGCCAATATTTATTCTATTGGGCTCATTTGATCTCTTTCTCGACTTGTAAGTTCGAGTGCAAGACAGCTGTCTTATCTCGTGTTTAATATTGCCCGTTTCCAAATGTTAAATGCATGAGAATGTCAATAAATTTGTGTGGTGGAACTTGTAAGTGTTCTCTCCACTATGAAATTGGTTTTTTCCCCATTCGCCTTAACGTGTGTATTTGACAGAGTAAATAATTAATAATTTTCTCAATCCATGTTTCAGTGTAATCTTGCGGAGAACCATCAGTGTCACAATAGTGATTTTGACAAAATGGAACGAAAGTTGTGGGTGTCAATTTGACAAAAAGGCTGATTTGTTGCTCAATTTGGATCTCATACGTTCGCCGTCAACATGTGAAAGGTCTTTGGCGTTTTTTTCCTTAATTTCATTCGTCAAATGTGTGCCACATTTGTATGCATTCTCCTATGTATCATGGCCTTTTCTGAATAACGAAGAAGAAAAAAAAATCTTTTCACGTGGTGCACAAAAGAGGAACGCTGTCTAACTCAATTTAGATGTTTATCGTGTAATATGATTGTCTTTCTTCGACGCTAGAGACACCTCTTCTTCCAGAGCCATCGCATTGTTTGGGGAATAGTGAAAATTTTCCACCAACACGTGACTCTTTTTGTCTAATTGTCGCTGCCTTTCGGATTTATGAATATTGAAGGATCTCCGCCTCAGAGGCAAACAATTAATTTGTGATGAAAATTGCTCAAGGGGTTGAAAAACACCCACACACCATTTCACCATAAATCTATATTTGCGCCAAGTTGTACACTCTGTGGCATTAATTAATTTAATTGGTATCTACCCCAGATTGTTTGACACTGTCGACAAACCATCAGGATGCCATTCCTCGGCCCAAATATAGTAATATAGGGGTAAGTGGGGCAGCTTCAGATTCAAAATGCTGTTCCAACTTTAGGATTTTTTCTTGAAAAATTGGCTGAATATATTGAAATAATCACAACGCTCAAATAAACTCTCGTCTGTTGAGCTTCAGAAAATGCCTTTCATTGGGCATTAAAACTGATCCTTTTTCCTCTAAAGGAGAATGAAAATAATATTGTAAATAATCTGAAACTGCCCCGCACGGGGATGTTTCGGATTGCTCTGGGGCAGTTTCAGATTTTCACTGATATTTACCATAAATTCCATTGTGGAATTGTCGAATCGCGGGCAAATGATCACTTTGATATCTATTCTACACACTGACACTGTTTATTTTGCTAAAAATCGCCTTTAAATTACTATTTTCGCGACTTTTCTGGACCCTTGCACGCACTGTCAAAATGTCTGAGCGAAAAGCAAGTTGCCCGTCATTTTTCCTGTGTCGCAACGCCACCATGCGTGAGTGGTGGCAACTTCAGTGCCACCACAAATCAAATCAGTGCAAATCAGTGTTTTTCGCGTGTATTTTCTCACTTTTCCACTAAGAAGTTGTTTAACGTGATGAAGCAATGCAGCACAGAATGGCACTTTGTGAAAAATCTTCAATATTTGCCACAAGAAAATTTCCACCGTGATGTTGCGTCAGACTGTCAGAGCGCGCTGTTGTCAGTCCGTGGCGATCCGAAACTGCCCCGTGTGCAGTGTTTGTGCATTTTCCACCACCCACTGAAAGGGCCGTGCCAAGGAGGAAAAGTTCGGGCACATTTAGAATCTCTACTTAACTCTCAATAACCTTTGATTGTGTTTCACGCGAATTGTGGCTTTTTTAATGGAGAAAACACGCAATCAATTCGGCAGCAAAATTCTAGTTTGTGAGTGATTTTCAATTTTCACTTATTTTATCTAAACAGTCAAGGCAATCCTGTGCAAATTTTCGTCAATTGTAGTCCTTAAGGACTACAAACATTGTGTGAAGACCAGGAATTTATTCATGTAAAAATCTCTGAGAAAATTAAGAAATCTGAAACTGCCCCAATCTGAAGCTGCCCCATTTACCCCTACTTTCGGATGACCGTGGCGGTTTTCTGGATTTATAAATTTATAAGTTGGATATTTCTTTTGTGCTCAATTGACATGTAGAATATTTATCAATATTCTTGATTAGCTTATTTCGAGGATAATAAAAATGCACTTTTATTTTCTCCCAATCAGTAGATTATCGGAACGGAAAGCTGTCACCATAACCCCTTACTTCAACCAATATCCTTCCATCACTGGGAGTCTGAAGGGGCGGCAAAAGAGGTAGAACGCCTGACAATCATGGACGTCCCGCAAAGTCTAGCAAGCGAGTTCAGCCAAGTAGAAAAATCGCAATAAGCTAATTGCGAATGAATGTCTCAATGCAGCAGGAGCAGCATAATTCTGTTAGCCGAAATCAGTACAATAGAGTGAAAGGCAATTGAGGGTGGAATCCTACAGGCAATCGATCTGTGGTACAAATTAAATTTTGAACACTTTTCACTGCCTTTCATCCCGAATGCCAAGAATGATGGATTGACTAAGAAGAGGAGGAGACAAATGAAGCCATTTCAATTTGCGACAATTACATAATAATGCTCAGTTAAGGGTTTAAGATGAAAATATTATGCATCTCCACTTTGGAAACTGTTATTCTGCGATTTAATAAAGCCTTGAGTAACAAACACACACACACACACACACACATTGTGTAGTTTGCACAGAAAGCATAATTTCGAATACTTACATACATGAGAAAGCTTTATAGTCGTGAGGTTTTTGTTTCGCGAGCGCAAAATGCGTCATTGATGTTGATAGCTATTCTTATCGCGCACTGAGCGAATTCGCGCTTGAGCAGTGGCGCCTGAGTTTATGTGGAAAGTTTGACGCAAAATACCATGAGGCAGCGTGGCCGAGCGGTCTAAGGCGCTGGTTTTAGGCACCAGTCTGAAAGGGCGTGGGTTCGAATCCCACCGCTGTCAATAGCTTTTTCTTCATTTTTTACCACTCTCTTATCTATATTATATCCACTTTTTGCATTTGTTCTTTATGAAAATGATCTCCAGAGGCAATTTGGGTGTCCAATTGCCACCGATAGAATTGTGAAATTCACTATTTCGAAGTCGCATTGGCGCCCATTTCAATAATGAAGTGGGAAAGCGCGTAATTAAAAGTGTCACGGGCAAATTTGCTGTATCTGGGCCTTATGAAAATAGCCAGGGAATTCATAGTGTGACACATTGTTTGCAATTTACAACTCACCACATCATTTTCCCGCTTAATTGTTCTACGGGATTGTCAGCCACTCTATAATCTTTCTCACTTACAAATGTGACTCTTTTGTCGTGACACCGGCTAACCGATGGCTTGGAGGACTTCAAGGCAAACAGTCGAGACAGGGGAGCCTCACTCACCCCAGGAAAATCTCTGTTCGTGGCAAAAAGAGCGAAGGATGTCGTCTGGTCGAGATAGTTAATTAATTTCCAGCTTGTATAAATATATTTTCGATCGGCATTAATTAAAAGCAAGGGAGATACTTCACTGGTAAGAGCGGAATTGTGAACTCAGGTGTGGCGATGAGCTGAGAGCTCTCTTAATCTCTTCCACTGCACTCGCATCATATTTGAAGAGAGATGTACACACAAGAATTATTCCCGAGATTTCTGGCATTGGCACGGATGCCTTCCACCCACTTCCACTGTCACCAGTGTCACTCGACAGGCGGATAAGTAACTAAGCAAAGCGTCACACAGACATTTATTTAGTCAACTTGCTCTTCCTCAAATGAACTACAATAAATTGCAATATATCACAAAACAGCATAAGTAGTTTAGCTGGAATTTGTTAGTTCTTCCCTCTCAAGAACTAATTATCAGCCATTCACGAAGGTGTCAGCCAAACGCCAATGTGTAAAATAGACTAAATGAATTATTCTCTCTGAATGAAAATACAAAAGAAATAAAAGGGAGTCAAATCTGTCTTGGCAGCTCTCATCCTCGCACAATTCGCTTTCATCCACGCTCCTTGGGAAGAGGGCGAGCAGGAAATTCTAATTCGCCCTCAGAGACTCGGCACGTGACTCATCTAGAATTAACTATTCTTCAGCACAAACGCAGTTAAATCGCAAGTGAAAGTGTTTGTTGTGCCGTGCAATAAAACGTGGAAATATTCATACTTTTGCTGCGTGCGATGATGCGGGCGATTTACCCTTATGATCTATCAATTTGCATATGAAAATCCTACAATTATTCTTTCATTCACTCATGAGCCCATTCAATGATTTACAACTGCACGAGTCGCAGGAGTGGAAGAAAAATCAGGGTTATTTTCATACTTAATCCTTTCGGAATCTGCTAAAGAACTTTTTCCTTTAGAATCCTCCATTGATTCTCCGCCAAAATTGAGGGTTTCATACACCGATGAAACCCTCTCTCGATTTCCGCTAGCGTAAGTTACGATAATGATGGCCATTGGAAAAGAAAAGACACTCCAGTGTTGGCACTAATTGAGTTCTCTTCATTAATTTTATCATCATGTTCGCCACCGCAGCTGAGTCAGTCTTGTAGCGATTCCCGTTTATTGCTCGGCGACATACACGGCTCATTTAAGAGCTTTCGCCAATGTCTTTTCTGCGATTCAGAGATTTTCATGACGATGCTGATGGTCACACTCGCTATCACTCTCATGGAATCTCGTATTGCCAAAAGGTGGTTTTACTGCTTTTACTCTCAGCATCTCAAACATTTGGGCGCCCTCCCAGTAAATTCACCCTGAAATTCAGGAATTCCTGCTTGTTAATTAAAGGAGGATTCCCGGAGAATGCGGAAAGTATTTTAATTTTATTTCCCACTAGAAGAAGACAAGTACTTAAATTTTAGAGCGTTCTGCTGATGCTGAGAAAATTCCCTTGTATGAGATTTCTCCCTTAAAGGGCAATGCAGGTTAATGGTTACTAATTTATTAGGCGTCAGCATTCGGATAGTTTTTTCGGGGGAACATTCCACAGACTCAAATGAGTCGTATGACAGCTTCTCGGGACATTTATCTAGTGTGGGAGATCGAGAGTTCAAGAATCTGGGCAATTATTCAGAATTACACGCATCCGATGCATGGGTCCAAAATGCGACAGTTTTGTGTGAGGAAATTCATCCCAAATCTCAAAACCTAAATTATTCGTTTTACTTACATTTTTGAAGAGAAAATTGATTTAGGAAATACTATGGTTCACGTATTTCGGCCTGTAATTGACGAACTTCTGAGTAATTATTTTACTGCTTCTCGAGTTCTTTTACAGAGTGTCTCGCCTTTGACTATTCGCGAGTGAAATTAACAAAAAAGGATGTCTATAGCAGAGAACCCGAGAGTGCCCTGATGAATTATCCTCAACCGCGAAATCTATTTACCTAATAATCCCTCTGTGGCTGGCAAATAAGCAAATACACTTGAGCAGCACCCACTTAACCTCTCCGAGAAATTTTTATCGCATTACCACCCCACAAACAGCCCGAAAGGGTTGAAATTTTTAACCATTTTCGAGTGGTTTCAAATTTCGATACGCTTAATTAAGGAGGGATTTCACTCAAGTGCAGGATTTTTCACCCTCCAAGCAGTTTTATCATGGAAATTAGAGGCGCATTTTCTTGCGATGTTGCAAAATATACAACCATTGACGCGAGTTTCCTCTGCAGCGAGAGAGACGCTTTGAGACTTTATACATGGAAATTATGTGTAGATAATTTCTGCCTGTATTATTTAATAATTTTAAACGTGTTTTCCAAATCACTTTATTATACTCCTTCTGCATGCACTTGTGCACAATGGCCAATGCGCCGTGCAAGGTTAAATTGCATGATGTCTTTCTGGGCTGCAATAAATAACATTTTCCTCTCCGCTAATGCCGGTTGCTCAATCGCGCGAGCGTTTTTATTGTGACGGCGATCACTTGTGCAATTTAACATCTTCTGTCGTCACATGCTCACAATAGAGACATTCGGTCTGCATCGATATTTGCCACTAATGAATGCTGCACATATTAATTTTGCGAGCGCTCTTTTGCGTCTCCGAACATACAATATGCAATTTCGCAGCAATTTTCTCGCAAGATTTATTTTACAATCAGCTGGATTCTGCGAGAGTGGATGGAATTGGATTTTGGCCTATATAGTGTACAATTGTTGATTGTCTTTTACAGTAAAACAAGGTGTTGGCGTTGTTGGTCAATTTTGCGTGCTTCAATTGTTCCTCTCCAGACATGATAAGAAAACTTAATTTCCGCTCGAAGTAGCGTCATGTCTCTAATTCAGCAGCAAGTAATTCAATTTTTCCTTCAATAGCATTTCTGTGTGGATGCAGATAAAATAAAACAGTTGAAACAATCCTTCGGTCTCTTGGCAGAAAAAGCAAAATATCAAGTGAAACCTTCACCTCGACTTTCGACTGTATAAAATACACCGAAAAGTTTATATAAATGATAGTGCGGGAGGGAAAGCAGTGAAACTATATCCATGTGCAGTCATAAAACCCCTCCAACTCAACGTCAGGTTGGGCGCTTGGCTTGAATGATAAGGACTTGGGAGTGGGCGGCCGCCCGTTCGGGCGGCGATAGCAGAGAAAGAGGGAGAGAGAGAGAGAGAGCAAAAGAGAAAATGAGGAATATTTGCAGTACGACCACGTATTATATAAACAAAGGCTCACTGAAGGATACATTGGGGTAGGTTACGGAGAGCTTTTATATTGTCTCTTTGTGTTGCCAAAATGTGGGCGACTGGGGGATGATGTTGCAGCATTGCTAAACTTTTTATTTAACACGGATGAACTGGAATGGACGAAACAATTTTCCTCGGATGGAGTTAATTAAGTTTATCAAATTGTTTTATTCGCTCAGCTACCATGCATTGCAACTAATTTCTACACAAAAATTCACAACAAACTCCCTCTATTCTACCTTTAGTCGTTTCATGGAAGATTTTCAGCTGGATTTACTTTTCCACACTGGCGAATCAAGCTTGAGGGACATGAAAACTGACTGGATTAGGAATGATTGAGTCAAATAATGAAGCGTGAGACAGAAGCGATGTGTTTATATGACCTCAAAGTTCGTTCAACTCAAAGCATTTGTAAATTAGTTAAAGTTACATTTTAGGAACAAAAATATTCTGTTTAAATTTATTCTCAAATATGAAATTTCCTATTCCTTTCTTCAAAAGGTTTTCGTTATAATCCATTTGACATGATTTGATGTTCCTTTTATTCTTTGAATAAAAACGCGTTCTTTGTTCGATGACATTCAAATTTCTCTGAGATTGCAAGCAAGGCCAGAAGTATCATTAATTTTAATATTCGTCTTGAATGGCAAAAGAAATGAATTGTGCATATTTTTTTATGGAAATCATAAAGCTTTTTACCGCCCTAATAGTCTATCGCGATAAAAAGTAGTAGAATGTAATGATAATAATTATTTTACAGCACAATTCGGCAAAGAGCCACTTGTAAACAGAATCCCTCTCGAGATGCTCTCTCGTAAAAAATACTGCCGATGGACTAATTAATTTCCCCCTCGTACTCTACATCTTTTCACCCTCAGCTCTTCGATCTTCTTGGCAGATAATCCCTAGGAAATAAGATAAATTGAGGTGTGGCGCGAGGAAGTTTGTATTTTTAATTTCTCATTGCTCTAATCTCTCTTCTTTTGCTCCCCAACCGCCTGTGCTAATTAAGGATTCTGTTTTGTCTACAGATGGAAATGTTTGCAGCTGGATGTTTGAAGAAAGAAAAAAAAATGACGTAAAAATTTCATACATAATTCCGCTGAAGATTAAGTTGTATTTCTCTGTCTCGGATATAACGAATACCTCAAGATTTTCCAGCCCAAACTCCGCCTCGCCTTTTGAACACTTTCCTCTGAATGAGCAGAGAAATTGTGGGTGGAACTGTTGATTAATAGTTTGCTGCCACTGCCAGCTGAAAAACTATCTTTAACTTGTGGTTTTGGCTGAATTTACATACAACTTGGTAACTTTGGCATTTGAGCATTTCACTTCTGCCGAGGAGGTATTTCGGGGATCAAAGAGCCACCCACAAGATGCTGGAGTGACATGAGTGAAAAGCATCTCCTTTTATAGGCCTTCTTCTGACAGCTAATTTACAATCCTTGGAGGAGAATATGTGACTCAAGACACCCTCCTTTTAATTATCTTTAATTGGAATGTCACTACACTCTGTAATTCTCATTAATCCGAAATTTAATTTAAACCACTTTGCGGAGCATAAATTGCTTTTGGGTGTCAGTTGTTGGTGTTGAGAATTAACATAAATTATATAACTCAGTCAACGCACAACGCGATATTCCATTTGCTTGATTTGAGAATTGCCCGTTAATCGACAAGTGTGTGTGTTGCTAAATGTCCGATAAAATCAATTATTAACAACTCGCGATTTAATATTTAATATCAGTGTTTTAGCTGATGTGGTGAGACACAATTGCACGGAGGACCCCATCATCTGCATCATGGTAATTGATGGAGTACATAAATCGTGTTTGTATAGCAGCAAATTCACCACAATTGTCTCATCACGATCGATATATTTAAAGTGGGCAAATCTCCGACACTCGCATTTAATGCTAAACTCCAACAGCTAGCGTATGGCTTCGCTGGCGAGTTCAGGGTTTCATAAATCACGACTTCCATGCGACTATCTCAATTGAGCTCTCTTATGCAACACTGCAATCAGCTGTGGTGCTTGATTGATTAGCTGTTTTTGCTTCGCATCGCCAACGCCATTCAGCACACTTTTATTATCACATACACACCGAAGCAATTGAGATGTTTTGCTGCTCTATTCTCAAACTGAGGATCAAGATTCTGAAGAACAATTGAAAATTTCTCACCCATCGAAATAATCTAAAAGGATGCGATTTTTTTAATCAATAAATTCGTTTTTGTCAAACATCATGTTAAATTTAAAACCTTTCCTCAATGTGCGTTTTACACTATTTTTCTCACTTCAATCTGTCCCTCATAGGCATTAGTGCATGGCTTGGTGTTTTCTACACTCCCTGCAGTAAGGACATGTGCGTCATGTAGCTTGCGAATTGCTGTTGCGTATGCTTTTAATTAGAATCCCCCCCGGGAGATGCTCTCCAAGGAAGTGAATACACGCATTGATTGCGTAACGGCTCCCACTTTCAAGTACATATTTGAGTGGTGGAACACAAAGGCATCCCCCAGATGTTGCAGCTGAAAAATCCCAGTGTTTTCTGCACACTCTATTGCTGAGCAAACAATGGGCAAAAATGCAAAATGCGAGGGTGTTTTGCATTGGGGGAAGGAAATTGCTGTCCCATTTACCCACTGACATATTAATACGGTTCTGTGGCAACATGAGGGGATGTGTGGAGTAGAGTCATTGTTGGCATGGTGAAGGGTTGACTCACTTGATGCACCGCGCTATATGCAAAGTGCATCGAATGCACAGAGTTCAGTGACCCAGTTGGGCGAACCGGGGATGATTTTCTTCCCATTTGACAGCTCAATATACACAATTATGCACATAGCGTCCATTCAACCCGCTGAGAGGAATCTGCCGTGACATGCATTTGACGCCCTTTTTCCACCCCCTCGCTATATCCAAAGAGTACAAATTTCTGCAAGACAATGCAGTGGCGAAGGGGGATGAGCCTCTGAAGACCTGCACGATTGTTCCAATTGTGACACAATCATCAAGTCAACTGACACATGACACCATCAAGTGATATGAAGACAGAGTGGAATATCAATGAGGAATTAGAGATACTAACATGATATTTTGCAAATCAGTTCACACCATATTATGTAAATTGTTAAATCATTATCAATTTCCGTTTAGTAGTGATGTAAAGATAGATATAGTGCACCATTCTCCTCTGGTTGTTCTTGAAAAAGTCCGTAACATGTTCATGTTTTAAGGAATAAAGGATTTTATCCAATTGCCAATCACAGAAAATATAAGAAGTACAGTAAAGAACGGAAACGGTCCAGTCTTTCTATTTCCCTTTTCTGAAAAGGAAATTTCCACTCTTGTCCAACAAATGGAATGGAAATGCTGGTGCACAAGATGTATAAAGCGACAAAGGACAAATGCAACACTTGAAAGGACCGAGAAATATGGCAGCCGTCAACTTAATTAATATCTCGTTACATTAACTATTTCATATTCATGGGGCGTCTCACTGAAATCTTCCCTGTATCCCGCTTAAACGGTGTATTAAATTTCAGGTGGAGACGCGAAGATTAAGTATGAGCGTATGTGATGAATTTTGGCGAAAAGAAATCCCCATACAACGTATAATTTGTAACTCCATTTTCGCTTCACACCTTTCCGACATGCATTAACTCTTCTGCCCTGAAGGGCGAATATGTGTCTAATCCGATGAGAATAGCCAAACATGCTGAAGATCATGCATTTTGCAGGAATTTTTCGCCCTGCAGGTCATAAAAAGCTTAATTAAAACATATAAACGGGGATATTTTATAGCTGGAACGCCTTTTGCATATTTAAACAGGGAATTCAGCAAGTCAGGCATGAGTTTCGAGCGTTCCGAGGCACCCATATAAACCAGTAAGCTACCAAACCATTCATATGAAATTTGCTCTTATTTATATGTGTGAAATTGCAATGTTGTACCTTCGTTGTCTCCCACATTTTCCACCCACTGTCGTCCTTGCATCGCGTCATAAATTCAAATTCAAGAGCACACCGTCCAAAGAGAATGGCAAACAGTGAAATGCTCGCCCTCCATATCGTAAATTTCTTCCACCTCGCTTTTTCTTCCTCAACAATGCGACCAAAAATGGAAAAATGTCTCGCATGGGGAGAACAATAAAATGAAAATGCACTTAAAGAAATATTTAACATTGATTTTCATCCCACTTTCCTCCGCATCCACGTCAATCACAGCATGACAAAGGCGAGCAGCGTTCTCACAAGAAAATATTGATTGAAACTGATGTGCAATTTCACAAGAAGGAGCGTGAAATTGGAATTGAGTGTGGTGCATTAAAAATTCACAAGAATTGACAGATTAGCTTCTGAAACCCCTTCTTCTCAACCCCTTCCGTTCACATCGATTTCTGCTAAATCGATAGATAGGCGAAGGGATTGCGATAAAGTAACATAAATACCCACTGTTTAGAAATTTGTGACAGAACACAACCAAAGGGTGTTTTTTTTCTTGCACTGTAGCAATTTTGAATGGTAATAAAATTATCGATTTTTAGCGTTAAAAACGTTGAAAAAAACATTTCTCCTCCTCCCAAGGAGACCATTGCAAAGAATTTTCCTCACGACTTTTCCCACGAGAGAGAGGCAAGTTTCAACTTTTCCTGTCAGCTTTCTGGCTGGCTCAATAAATTACTTTTCACCATGTTTCACTCCATGCTGAAGAATTTACTGCTCCTCAGGGTGCATTTCGTCTTTCAGTGCATTCCGTGAGAGGAACTCAACAGCGTTATTGGCGACCTTGGCCAGAGGATGAAGCTCACCTTCGGAACAGTTGGGAACTTTTACAGCAGGTGCTCTGGCAAGTGCCCACCCACTTTCATGGTTCTGTTGCGAAAGGTAAGCACATTTATGTTTTATGTTCTCTCTGTTTTAAGCTCGGAGACATCTGTTGAAGTGCTTTATTTCCTTTTAACGATTGCATGTTAGAGAATCAATTGGTGGCATTGACGATGAAACTTCCAACGAGTTCTCCATATGGGAAATGCCATTGGGAGTTTCAGATATCTGTGGAATGCTTATTCCGGAGCTTCCATCCCTCATTATTACGAATTCTTTGTCAATTATAATGCCAAAAGGAATTCTATCTATTCGTGCAGAAGACTATTTGCATTTTAGCACATCAGAGTGATATTCAATTACTAAATCGTCAATCAAAATCTCTAAACGGAGAGCTTTGAGGATTTATGTAAAGCTTCCTCAGACTCTAAAAGATAAACTCATGAGAAACATGTCTTCTGGTCCACTTAAGTAAGCTTCTCATCCAATCGATTCTCTAGCAATTCTCCTCTTATCGACACACGCTTTGTCTCCACATTGGAGAGATGATATTAATGAAATATTCATTGTGCTAGTTGAATAGAAATTTTCGCTTGGGTGACTCTTTCAGAATAATACACCAAATATAACTGCAATATTGCTTGACACTCCGCAAAGAATTATTGATTAACATTTTCTCGACAAGAACAAACTCTGCTCACGAGAAGATTTATTGGAATTTTTACAAAACTTTCAGGATAATTTCAGTGCATTTTTCAGCGTCATAGTCTATTGCCAGGGAATTTATGACCAAAACCGAGTTGAATAAACAGCGTCTTGTTCTCCGACAATCAAAGATAGAGAAAAATATAAAAGATTTATGTTTACGAATCAGTGCGAATGAAGTTGATGCATCTGCATATCATTGGGGAAATCATTCACCACCTTTCGTGTGCATATGAAATTTCATGCAGTGAAATGGCTGCAGCAGAATGGCTACATTGTTGCAAACTTTGTAACAAAGTATCTGAACATGGCTTCTTTCAATAGTGCCAGCATGGTCCTAAAATTTGCATTTCATTACATCAGGCGCTGATTATGAGCTGCGTCTCCATCGCTAAATATCTTCCCAGCGGATCTTTTCTTCAACAATGTATGTCGCCCATAATTTGAGACGAAACAAGGAAAATCCCATTATCGCAGCATGGCGCCCCGGAACGGAAAATTGTAAGAGTGCACTGGATGCATTTTCACGGAAGCTGCAGCATGAGCCAGTTTAACTGCAATCCATGGTTATGATGATCGAATATCGTATATTTTTTTGCAGGAAATTGGAAATAAAGTAATCAAAAAATGATTTTCAACATATCTTCTATCTATCATTCCTCTAGATTTCGCAGCGCAGTTATCTCACACTGTAATTACGTGTAAGAAAGTTCCTTGTTAATTATCATTTCCTGCGTCCATAGGAGAAAATTGTCAACATGTTTTTCAATATCCCACCATTGTCAGTTCTCATGTAGACACAGAGTTCCTCTCTTAATTGCCATGGATTCATTTTATTACACATCCATAATGCCGTAATCTGATGCATCTCACTGTTCGCTTATACGTTCCACACAATCGCACTGTTAATTAAAACACTCATTTTCTCCGTATCGCGCATGGGGAATCCATTCAATTGTGCACCAGTCTTCCGGTGGAAAATCCATCAGCCCCGGTGGGTGGGCGTAGCTGCCGAAGGCATTTCCCGGGGATGTGCGTCCACTTCTGCATAGAATTCAGCTGCGCCTCGATGGCATTTGATGGTGTTGGCGGAGTCAATTTTGCATCAAAAGAGCGGGGGAGAGATGCACGTCTGCAGCCCCGTTGCATTTCTACCCCGTGGCAGTGCCGACCATGATGGCTAAAGTGGATTATCGATGATGCGCTGATTTAGTTTAGAATGGCGACAGAAATGCAACCATTCATTCTAAGTTGCATTCAATGCAAATTTCTCATGTCGGGGATTTCATATATTCGCTTATGCGAGCGTAATATCATTACAGGGGACTTGTATTGAATCATTAGCAGGAGTTTCCAATGCTCCGCGTCTAATTCCACATCCAATCCTATATTTCGATTTGATTAGACGGATTGAGATTGTCAAATGAAGAGGATTTCACCTCACACCACGCTCATCATCCGCTCCCCACAATTAACACTACGAATCTCGTTAACTACCCAAGATACACCTACAAATGGACTCTCTCCACCATTTATCGAATTGTGCTCTGCCATTGCAAGTGCATTTGTCCTGGAGGCGCGAACAGTGGCAGTTGAAAGTGTGTTTTGATGTACCTCAAATTTACTAAAACCACAGACTCTTGCCAATTTTCTTTCAGTATCTCTCATCTTTTACTCCATATTAATTTCTCTATGGAAGAACTGCAATGAAATACAAATTAACTGCAATTAAATAATCCTTAATTGATTCTCGAGCTCTGCTGTGTTCGTGCGCAAAACTTAATTGAATTGAATAAGGCCTTAATTGGACAATTACTTTATCGTCAGGAGAGGCAGAAATTGAAAGAGAAGCGGCACAAATGTAAATACAGTATCGCCGAGTATGTTGACGAGTGGTATTGAAAAAGTTAAATGAAAAATGTCATAAAGATCTCTCTTTCTCTCTCTCCACACTCTCGAAATATTGCACAGTGCAATTGCAGAAGAACTATGGCAAATATGATTGAGTGCGTAGGTCAGTAACCTATAGGGCTCACTCGTTTTCCGCCAGAGAGTATATGAATATTCTCTCCCCCTATGTACTAAACACCCTTTTACTCCATATATTTGCTGGGTGGCTCTCTATTTGTATATGTTGGCATCAAGGCAAATTCCGCTGCTTTGCTATTTGAGTATTTGCCATTACGCATAGGCGATATTTTGCGCCTGATTGCATCAATGCACAAGTGGAAGGATTCACATATGCATGTATTAAGGTGGTATACTTTGTGCAATATCGACGCATTCAAAGGCAAATTGTAAACCACTCTCTTCTTGCGATTACCCCGTCCACTGCATAATTATGTAAATAATTATGCATTCGAATAGGTAAATAGATTCTGGAGGGAAGTCCTTACATGTGGTTTGCCCACCCCAGGTAATGCTTGTATGCAGCTTCAAGGATTATACATTAAGTTATAAGTTACATCAGTACCTCGGGGTATTAGAAAATTTACAATGCACCAAGTTTCATCATATATTAAGAGCGTGATCCAGGTTTAGTAACTGACAAGGTAAAGCGCGATAAATAACATATGTGTCATGCTTGATGGATAGCGAACATTCGGACAGTATTTGATTCTTGGGCTCACAGTCACACTTATCCTCAGTATATGTATGTTATTTGCAAGTAAATTCATGCGCGAAGCAAAAGGTACAAATGTGCTTAAGTTATCCATCCCTTGGATAGAACTTGCGACATACGCTCTATAGAATTATTAATTGATTTTCCCAGACGCTGATAAACTAATGCATGTTGCTAAATGAATCCCTTCTGACGTTCTCCTCGGGTATCTTTGGGGAAAATGTGTTAAAGCGAATCCTGAGGAAAGATATTTTGCATCACAAAGTGTTATCAAAACGCTCGGGTAAATGGAAATCTAGTGGATTCCTTGAATGGTAAAGTTTATACTGAGACCATCCCCTCACATGCAGAGGTACTTATTATGAGCAGTACATAAGGTGTACGTGGGCGAACGCGGAGAAAGTGTGGGAACTTCAATAAGAAATCATAAAATGCGAAAGAGCTGAGATAGAGATGCTATCAGATGGTGAAGAAGCTCTACACATAAAATGATTCTCAATGCACAAAATTATTCAATTTTCTCCCCGGTTTATGGCCATGAGAGTTGCGATTTTTATTAAAAAGTCGCGAAGAAAAATATGGTAAGAGTGACTATTTTGATGTCTTTCCCACCCGCATAACATTGTCTGATATCCCATCCCCTCTTGTCATTTCCCGTCATTTTGAGGTTTCCCCAGGAAAGCGCATTCACACTGTGATGGAGTTCATTTAACTCAAATCATTCCATGTGCAAATGTTGTCATTTGTAATTGCCAAAGTAATTACCTCGGCAAATGCATTTCACCAAAATAGAATGTGAGCACATGAGACCAAAAGTATATGAAATGATAGAGTACAATCGTGAAAAGTGGAGTAATGCTCCCTTGTGAATTGGATGCCACCCGGTGGAAAATGGCTCAAATGACAGGAAACTATTTATCGACTGGCGCATTAACATTGTGGTAAAATTCGCACATTCAACTTAATGAAATTCATCCGCAGATTCGTTCAAATTATCAGCAATTTGGCAGCAGGAAAAGCACTCATAACACTATCAATAAATCCCTTTTATTCTCACAGCCAAATTCAATGCTCGCACCGTCATAAAAGCCACTCCCGCCCAACGCCCATCTAATCTTCCTTCCACATATTCTTCATCGCAATAAAATCATATAATTATTGCCCAGCCACTTTGCAGTGTCCGTGGAAGTTTAATGGGAAAACACCAAAAGCAGACGAAAAGCAAACATCATTTTCCCAGTGTTGCGATGGTTAATGTGAATTTTGCTCGCTCAACAGAACACAGGTATGTAGCATTAGAAAATCAAACCATCGCCAAACAACATGAAAATTTGCTCACTGGTGACATGTGGGGGTGAAATGCAAATTTGCATTTGGTTAACTTTTTTCCCCACTCTATCCGGTGTCGAAAGTGGAGGTAATTTAGGGCCACCAATCCAAATGGAGCAATTTTCATGTGAAATTTTTATAGTGCTGCCCACATGCGAGTGACATTTTTGCCCAAAACCCACAAATTCTATTGATAATGTGATTTAAAGAGAGACACCAAAGTTAAGAATATAGATTAAAATTTAAAACACCCAAAAAGCTAGAGAAATATTCAGAAAAAGCAATATGCAAACCAAATAAAATAACTTTCTTTAGGTTATTAAGGTTAATAAAAAAACATTTGTAAACCTAATCCAAATTTGTCTACATCGCAACTTGTCCTTTTGATCTCTTCCGGGCAATATTTTCCCGGATTGAATTTCACATAGTGTCCACAAAGTGTACACTTTATGGCAACTGGATCCGCTCATTCCATGTGCATGGGCAGAATTCTATCAATTAACGCATGGGACATGCTATGAAACCTGTCCGATGGAGTGGACTGGCGCCCCCGAACTTTGGTGGGGCTTCAGATCAAACGGGCTTTTGCAAATTGTGACTGACACAGTGATACGCGTGCGATTTTAAATCGCGGCCAAAGATTAATTAAATTGGTCACCGATGCGTTAACATATGTCGTCGCTATTACCCACAACAATGTATTGCAAAGGGGCGGAAGTGCCAGGGTGAAGTAGAAGCCCTGCACCCGAGTGGGAGCCGCATTAAAATGAATATAAAGTGCGCACAGGAATTTGATGAATTTCATAATTGTGCAAATTTGCCTTTCAGAGGAATTGAAAGGAAATCATTTGCTAGGCGAGCTCAATTTCATATTATATGCTGCTGTGATAGGGTATCTCATGTTGCGGGAAATCAAAGAGGATGGAAATTGGAGAAAGAATTAAATTAACTTTTGTCGTTTGTGACGAAAAAAAAATCGTAGTCAATCAGAAGGCATTTAAATTTCCAATTAAATTGCACCCCCAAAACATCCAACAATTTCACTTCATTTACCCCCGCACCACATTAGTGACTGGACCGAAGGCCTCCACTCAAACACGAAAATAATCATTCCCTGACCATCGTCAAAACAATGTAAATACAATATGCAAATTTCAACAATCTCCATCCCACCCACCACCGCCCACCCTCGGACAAATAACGGCAATCTGTGAGCGCGAATATGAAATTTGCCGAAGCGTTATAAAACAATTTCCTTGACTCAATCCGGTGCCAATTAAAAGATATGACTATGCGAAACCCTACATGAAGCGGAGAAGTCAGAGACCGACGCCCAGAGTGGGCGAACATTGTTGCTCCGGTCATCCGGCGTCCCCAGACAAAAATCCAATATCTCGCTTATTAGCCACATACAAACACATTAAAATGGATGGGAATTAAAATTACACGCTTCATGGGCTTCTCCACGACAATTCCACACAATCAGTCCGAAACATGCTCGGACAATTGAAAGAAAAGCAGGGATTTGCTAATGAAAATTCATCACCAATGCTGGAGACTCTCAACTGTCCAGTTCACGCTTCACTTGCAGATATGAAAGTTCAAGTAGCAGCAAAAGTACTCAAAATCTTTCTGTGTTACCTTAAAAAAGCATCAGAAGACTTATTACACTTTGCGCATAAAAGTGTTCTGCACACTCTTGATTAAAAGTTATGCAAAATATCATCTACGCTTTTCTTCATCATATTCCATGAAAAGCATGTTTTTGCAAATGCCATCATTAATTGACTTTTCTCCCCCGACACGCTTTGCCAAAGAGGTGAGATGTTTGCATTGCCTCTAATTCTTCCATTTCTGACGCCCCACAAAAAAATCTATTGCGCCAAAAAATGAAAGTACACTATTAAGCATTTTAATTACGCGCCACAGTCAGTGAGTCTACACTTGGGAAATGCGAAAAAGACTCCCTAGAGGCGGACAGCATGTCAGGAGTGTTACGTATTCTCACTTCCTCCGAGTCTGACCGGTGCTTCCTGCCCACCATCGGTCGAGGCCACCCATAAAACAGAATAATTACGTGGATAGTCTCCTCGTGCGACATTTTTCGAGTAATTATTCTCTACTTTGTAGATGGCGGAGGCGAGCTCGTCTATCTCCAGCTCAAACATACCTGCAGGACATGGTCAAATACAATTTATGTTGCGCATTCACCATATGTCTGTTGGGCTATTTGTGCGAATGACGAAAATATTGCAGACCAAACCAGACGTTTTTTATGGCATCAATTTTTCCCCGACAGAGTGTGGGCGCCCCCCTCGTCCCTGGGCGTCGGGTCGGCGGGGTATGGATTTGAGAAAAATGATAGCACGGAATTATCCACGAGCTCTGGCATCGTGTGAGTGCGGCTTTGACAGATTACACCCCGAAGCTGTGAAAATAATAAAAGAGATGGGTATACGAAAGTGAGCTTTGTGCAAACTTTGTGCATTTTTCACCATCCTTCCGCAAAAACGTGCACATCCCATTTCGCAGAGATATGCGAATTGTTGCGGAAAATATCCTCTGGGAAGGAAAATACACGGTGAAATTGCTGAAGATGGTTCGGGCAGAAACCAACCCATTGTACTGCATTTAGGAAGTCAAATTGAAATTGTAATCCCTCAATTTTCCCGGCGCACAACATCAGGCGGAGACCACTTTTTGCCTTGGAATAAATCTTCATAAAAGTAGCACTTAATCCATTTTGATATGGGGCTACACTATTCATTAAAACGGAAGTTTGCATTACATTAAACTCATAGTGTTCTTGTTCACACAGAAATGGTGGAGCACTATAAAACCGTTTTGAGACGAAACTTTGCATTTATGGGAATGAAATTTGCATAGTTATCCCTGGCTCAGGGATACTCCTCGTGAAGGACATAAACTTGACAAAAGTGACCGCTTTCGCAGACGACGTCGTAAAACATAAATTCCCACAATATCTCTTGAATGGATTTATGTCCATCATGCACTGGGAGAAAATTCATCGATATAGGAAACATAGTTAGGAAGTTATGCCATATTCCACCATAGATTGCTAAACAGGTTTAAACTATACCATTATCTTTATAGTAGGCGGAACAGTAAGTTTACTGATCTGAACACCCCTTCAAAGATCTGTTCGCAAACCAATTCATGGCTATTTGTTCTCGCGTCACCAGAGACATAGACAATCAATCTCACCGATTGACTACATGGACACTCACTCCCTCTTCGCTCACACAGAAAAGCAGATAAACGGTGTGAGAATCCGCGTTCCGTCGCCCAAACAGTGGACAATGAGCCGCACGCAATTACGCTCTCGAGTCCGTGGATCTGAATGCTTTAATGATGCCCCGCGATGGTCTGGGATTCAACCCGGGTGCGATGACATTCTCAGTGACCAGAAGGGTTGCAGTGGGCGATTTTCGCATAGGCGACCGATGATTAATTCGAGAGAAAGTCAGGGAACGACGAGACGTGAGAGTGAAAAAAACGTGACCACCCTCGGGGGACATTATGTGTAATTGTTTGCACGTTGAGGGTGAAAATATTCATGTAAGCCGGAGAGTGGATTTTTCGGCGTACCATGTTGCATAATATTTGTTTTCCTTTTCCAGGAAGCAATTGATTGATACAACGTCAACACCGAGTCAAAAATGAGAGCAATTATGTATTGTGATTAGGCCATAAGATGGAATTTATTCATGAGGCGCCCCAGCGGCCTCAAAACGTGATCTATTTCTAATCGGCGCTGAAAGTCAGATGCAATTAACAGCAATACACCTCCTGGACTACTTCAGCGATAAGCGCAGTTAATACCCACAATTTTTCTCTTGCACTCTAAAGTGGGGGTGTAATGAGCCTGCACTGACTCACTCGAAAAATTTATTATCTACAGTGAGCTGTGAAAAATTATGGTTGCGGAGAAGGTGAAGAATTTCACAATACTAAACTTCAATTGAACCTTCCGATATGAGTTTGCTCATTTTCCAATTAAAATTTAAAATGTAAAGAGAATAAACAACACACAATCTAATTTAATTTTTTCTTCAGCATATAAGCCTTTAATACAACTAATGATTACCCTCTTTTGTGGGTATATCTGCGAGAGTGAATCTCCCATTCCTGCTATCCCGATTTTCATCGACTCTATGCCAGCGGGATTCATCAATTTCCCGCGCGCGAAGTGAAATCAAATTGATTGCTTATTTGAACGGAGCGGGTGCAAATAGCGATTCTCATTCAATTAAACCCATTCACTTGCCTAGATTAAATTTTTAACGCGCACATACGACTTTGCTCAAATGCAGAGACTAGGAAGTTATCATGCCTTGGTTGCGGCATCACCAGGAACGAGGGGAGTATTTCTCAAGGGGTGGCCAGGAGGAAATGAGACTCCTTGTGAGATGGGAAAGTGACCGGAAAATGGTTGAGACGAATTTCACACTTGCTAGGATATTATTACATTATTGTACCATGACTGAGCAAAGGGTTGAAGGAGCTTTTAGTGGAACATTTGGTTTGGGGGGTCAATCGGCAGAGGATGTAATCACACAATTTCAATTACCGCTGCAGATATTGATGAGCATTACAATGTATCCCACTTGATGGTATGATAATACATCACGTAGAATCTGTGTAAATGTATTGCAGCTCGGAATCACTTTGGGGATAATCCTCGGGGCTGGGGTTCTATGCCTAAAGAGTTAATGCATTGACCATCTGCATAACGGAAATTTGATGCTTCGGCAAATTGAATTGATACATTTGTGGCCGCGAGGAGAGTGTTTGCACGGCTCTGCGACACCTAGTTTACATAATTGGCATTAGGGCAAGCAATGCATCTAATCGGAACCCTTTCGGCCTACACGCCTTGTCGCCCGCCAGCGTCGTAATCCAATATCGCAACGTCCATCCACCACCCGAACCCACGTAAGCCCCAGTCCGTATTTGCATACAAACCCAGGAATTGTCTCCAACTCAATCAGCGAGATAAATTTATAAGCATCTTAGTTGGGAGAATTTGCCGGAATGGGAAATATTCATGCTGAAAAATAACTTTTCCGATTGTTTACCTCCTTTAGAGAAATTTACATAACATCCACTCAGCCATTTTCCCCATCTTTCCACAATTTTACATTTACTTAATCATCCTGAATCACAATTTCACCGTCATCTTTTTTTCATCATTGCTCATTTCACCATTTTCTCCATTTAACCTTCTCTCTTATCTGTGCAGAAACATGCAAATGCAACCATTTTCATTGCAAATATCCACTCATATAAATCATTCGATATAAATCGATTGCATTGAACAGTGTTTTCGGGGAAAATACGAAAGCCCTTGAGAAAGTTTTCAGTCCAACCCCACAAGAATTGATTGGGTGGATTGGAGAGTCAAGGCCAATAGCACTACCATTCATTCTGATTTTTCGCAATTCAGCACCACCATTCAATACTTTATGGAGCATTTTGTTCTATCAAAAGTGTAGAAAAATGTTGGACATTTGCATAAATGCTTGGTGCTCCTTGTTCAATCACACTGAACGAGATAAACATTCAACCTCTTGCATTCACTTCTATTGAGAGAATTACTTCTCCATGCATTTTAAGTTGATTACAAGAGGACAATAGAAGCATTTTACAGCGAAGTACGGGGATACTTTGCACATACTAAGTCGTTCAAAAAGCGGAAATCCTACACACCAGCCACTTTCGAGGGTAATAATCTATTAATGAATTATATTGATTTGCCAGAATTTCATATATTCAATTTTCCCTTATGTTAAAAAAAATCTACACCCAAAGGCTGCACAATAAAAGATCCAACCATGCACAGAATATTAAATGAAAATGTCTTATCACGGCCTCTTCCCTGTCGTGTTGATTCTGCAGTGACAAAAGGGCGGGAAACGCCATGCCTGCAATTTGCTATCTCTCGCCCCAATCTAAAAGTGGAAGTGCCTCGGTGTCCAACTGTGCCATTAGTGCGATTGCTCCCCATATCTTAAGCGCTGCCCGCGTGAAGAATGCCCCCGCCGGGAGGCGTTGTGCGGCGTTTGATTTGCCTGATGGACATCCCCTCAGGGTTGGTTGTGAGTTACATTTTTGCAAACACTCGGCGGACGCGTAATTAATGGGCCAGCGACACGGCACAGACTGTTGCAAAATTTTAATCCCTCTTAAAATTACATTATAAACACTGCGGTGACACGACGCGGGCCGTGGATGGTGACTTATGCCGAGCATTTGCATTAAAAAGGCGGGATTGATGCGTTTCTGCATGCAACTCTGTTATCATGATTCCCTAGACAGATCTCGGCATTAGAGGGTGTGGTTTGTGTATTTAAATCGAATAATTTGTTTGGTTTTGCATCCACGACACGAGAGTGATATGTGGAGAGTTGGGTGTGCTTCGAGGCGAGTGTTTATTTAATTAAAAAACACCGCAATGGACTTGCGAACATTGTCACAAGAGATGGTCAGACGGACAAGGAAATTGCGCTTGCAGGGAAATGGGCGGGAAAACAGATGGTTTCCATGAGACTTTCAACCCCACATTTCGGCACCTTTTTTACCTAATTCACGCCACGATGAAGCTCAAAGTCAACAGACTGCAACGGCAAAAACTCCATTCATTGCTGATTGAGTGACGTGAAAAAGCGCTAAATGTGTTCTGAGTGGTAATTGATGTTCAATTGATTGACTCTTTGAGCATGTGAAAGCTCTTGATTTCAATTTTGATTATCTCGCCATCTCGTGTTTACAGACGCGCCACTGTTCCAGGGAAACACAGTTCACTTTTCCAGTTAATGTTATTTCACACAAAAAAAAGTTCTCCACTTTTCCCAATTCTATTCACCGGTCATGCTTTTCCCCAGCATTATTTTCACTCACTCTCGAGCAAAATGTTGCACGGCAAAACTGTTGCTTCCGCGGTTGATGTGCTACACTTTTTCCCCCCACCCGGGAAAGTGTCATTACAATATTTTTTAATTAAAAAAATCTACCGTTTTTCCAAGCGATTTCATCCTTCTGGCACGTTCACATGAACTTTCCGCTTTGCGCATCTTTGCCAGCAACATCCATGATTTTCCATTTGATTCTCCGGGAAAAATTGTGTAAAACTCATCCCGTCATGGAAATATACAATGTTGCAGCACAAAAGTGCAGAAAAATCTGTCTTTTCCACACAAATATGAAATGTTGTGTTTGTGGAAAAACTCCTCCTTTCAATTTATCCCGAACGGAAAACGCACACTTTACATCGGATTTCTGTGAACTTTATAAACTATCAGAGAACAATCATTTGCATAAACCTCAATATCGTGAAACTTCATAAACATCTCACATTCAAATTATTCCTCTAATTAAATTCAATAATTTTTTTAATTAATGTTTTGTCTGTCCCAGAAAATATGACACCGTCTATGCTATCACAGGAATGTTTTCTCTCGTGTTTCGGAACAATAAACTGGAGAATAATTGAATAAACGGCATATCAACATTGTCTCTGGAAAAAAGAGACTCTTTACATTGTATTGACTGGCAGCCAACATCGCAATTTGCTAAAAAAAAAAATTGCCTCCCATTTTTCTGTCACAATGTTTCAATATTAATGATACGATGTGCATTTATTAGCCAGACAATCATGACCAGAGCAAAAAAGGGACCCAATGGAAATCTCATTTTCCAATTTTCACCGAAAAATATGAATGTAATTAAAATTTGCCGGATGATTGTAATTGGAAGTTGAATTATATGTGTCGATTTTGCACATGGTGATAATGTTGGCGAGATTGAAGGATGGCCACTCGGCCTCAAGTGGTGCAAATTTCCCATTTAAATTTATTACCGACCGAGTGCATTCGTGGCGAATGGCTTTAATATTAATATGCTATTTTGCTCAGGCTTTAATCTCATCCCGAAACCCCCCTTTAAGGTGAGTGATTTCCAATACATTAGCATTGTTCAATTTTGAACATGCTGTATTACATTCATTCGGACGCAACAATGTGTATTGAATTGTGTGGACGAATAGGGTGGCGGTGTGGGTGGCCCACCGCACTTTGGTTTGGCGCAAACGAACATTCATCAAGTCTGTGTATCTCTCTGTATCGACACTTTGTCAGTTCGGATTGTCAGGCGGCCAACAAAGGGGTTTTGCATGCGTTTTTGGGGAATTTACCAGAGAAGTCGACACCCAAAGGGTGCGCGCCCTTTCACCACTGCACCATCAAGTGGATGAACTTGTGTACCCAGCGTCAATTCATAGAATCAATTAGTCTCCAATGGTGGCTGACAAAAAAGCGCCACGCCACCCCTCTCTCTCTCCCTCTCACTCTCCACCCCACACGAATTCCAACTGCTTGCGAATTAATTCAATTCATTTCGCGAATGCGAACCTCGAGGCCACATAACTCACATTCCCTCAGTGCAGAGTTGATGAGGAACTCCCCAGGAGGGAGTCAAGTTGCATTATCTCGATTGAGCCACCTGCCGTCACATCCAAATTCGCTGAAACCCATAAATTACTCTTCACCCATGCGATTGAGGTGATTTCGCCACTTGATTCCATCCTGGAGGATTTCAGAAGAACATCCATTTGACCACTTTGAGCCTTCAGCAGGTCATCTTTGTGAAACAGTAACTGAGAATCAAAGCATATTGAGGCAACTGAAGTAGCTTTGCAAATCATTATGACTGATACATAGTTAATTAGCAATTAAAAGCTCGAAAGCACAACATAATTACAAGAGTTAATTGAGGTGAATGGGGGATTCTGTATTTCAAGTTACGATGCGGTGACATTAGTGGGATTCGGCCGACAGAGGTCATTTGAATGCATCAGACTTCATTAGTCAACACTTTAATTGTGCATTTCAGAAGGATAAACTTGGATTCTGGATTATAGATATAGTTTAGTGCATTCAATTTAAGATAATTACATTCTGCAGTCTGTTTTGAGAAATAAAAACCTATTTTTGATCTATTTAATTGAATCTTAAATTAAATTATCAAAATTTTCCTTCAAAACTTCAAACAACGTACAAGAGATGTACACTATCGTCACTGTAAAAACCAATCTCAATCCAGTCGGGTCACTTTATAATCTGCTATGACCTTTCTAAATGCGTCCAGGTAAAGATAGTGGTTGACAAGAGTCAGAAGCAAGGTCAGAAGGCACTTGGATTTCACAGCGAACGGACGAACATGGCGAAAGAGTACATTTCCATCCAAATTGACAGCGAAGATCATTCTTCTGCCACTCAAGGTAAATCCCGAACACTTTTTGGGCTAATTGTGGACTTCTTCAGGAAGGAACTGGACATTGTGAAGCAGAGCTTCCAACAAGCTGAACCCATTCCCAATCTTGATGATTACGAGCTGGATTGCGGTGAAGGTTTCCTCTTTGGTTGAAAGTCGCACTTATCAACTTGTGCAGACATGATGTTTTCCGCAGGAATAAAATGTTATATTTGATTATCTCAAATTGCTTGTTTGCCTTCTCCTCGTGCCAGCATTATTGTCTCACGGACGTGCGTCTGTAGCTGAAGAGAGATTGTTTCTGGGAGCCCAGAAGGGAAATTGAGGGAATGATTCGCTGTTTCTCTTCACACTCCAGCGATCACGAGGGTTTTTCGATGTCTTCGGGCAAAAAAGAAGCGCTCATACTTGTGCGAATACATGTTGGACATTTTTGCGTGATGCTGAAACTTCACCTCCGCATCTGCACGAGACAGAATTCACCCAGGAGCCATTTATTGTCACACACCATTAGGAATATCGCGTTTTTATCGTCTCACGAGAGTCTCCGAGGCATGGAGGTGCTTTCGACGGAGAATAGGTGAGTAGAACAAAGGGAAATCGCAATCTTAAATGCGGATAATTGCCTGTTATCATCCTTTTGGGTGGAAAAAGGATTTGAGCTTGGAGGTGCACAAGTTCCTTTCTGACTTGACATGTTGTAAAATTACTCAAGCATCGCGATAGAATGTTCCAAAATATTCATGCAAATTTATTACCCCATAATGATATTTCCCATAATGAACATCTTCCCCTTGCAGTGCAACTGCAAAGGGGAGAAATTATTCACTTGAATGCCCAAGACATTTGATATGATAATACTCTGCCCATCAAGAGACGATATGACGAAAAATAGCCCAGGGAATGTTATCAAATCACAATCCACAAGCGAACCATAGAAGATGGTTAGTGATTCGGAAAAATGATGCATTTTGTGGTCTATGAAAGTCTCACATTTTCTTTCTCTTCTCTCTCGCTCCCTGGAATATTAAGCCATTGCACTTCCACCACCCCAAGCATTTAGCCCATCAGGATTCGTGTGATAGAGGAAACCGAGGAGTTGAGGTGGTTCTCTAAATTTCATCCCATTGCGGAGGGAAATGTTTATAAATGATACGCTCAACGGTCCTTTGTGCTCTCTCGCAAAAGCCAGGAGTTGGGCGCTGGAGAAAAGAACTCCACGATCTAGCGGGTGGGTTATTGAAGCAGTAAAGCTTAACAGTGGAAATGTTTTTATGCTATTTTCACTTAAATGCAGGACGACTCTGCCCATTTTGAGCTCCCTTGGAATCGACCCACTCTCACACGCCCGCTTGGCAAAGCATGAGAACTCTATTAAGCATTTTGATACTCCAAAGAACATTTTGAGAGACGTGAAAGAAAAAAAAACAGAGCTGCGGAGGACGAGAATAATGGGAATCATTCTCAGGAATCTTCCCACTTGAGTGATTTTCTCCAAGTTTCAGAGAAGACCAGTGGCGAAATAAGTTCAAAGGAGTTTGAAAAACATATGAAGTAATATTTACTTAAGAACTTTGGCTATTATTGAACCTTTGCGCTGTCGATTAAACTGAAATATATAACAAGGTTTGTCAACCCTTTTCCTAAATGTGCTTCAGTGTTATTAGAAAGAGTTTGCAATAGACTTCACTGCAGATTCTTACGAGATCCATTCGATTTTTCACTCCTTCACGAGAAAAACAAAATCAAAAAATCTCCTTCGTTTATATACATATCTTCAGCTTTTACTGGATGAACATTAGATTCCAAACTCACCACATTACTATAAAAATATTTATCTTTATTATTAATTTGAGATTTTGTGGCTTATAGATTTATACTTGAAGTGATTTAATAATAGTTGCAATAATTTAATTTATTTTTCTTAGTTTTCTAGGAACACTGCAATTTTGAAAATACAATTTGATAAGTGTTCACATTCATTCTCTTTTCCAAAAGGAATGCAAAGAAACATTCAAGTTTCACTCTGTATCTGCAAAACAGAATATTTTTAAGGGACAATTTTGCATGGAGATAAATAAAATATCCACAATCTCTTAAAGGAAGTGTATTTAAAATAATGGCGAATTTCCACAAAAGCATGCTGCCTCAGGAAGCCCTGAAGTCAGGGTTCCCAAAAGAGGCTCTCTATAAGAATAAAGTGTCGTGAGAGAGAATTTCATGTATTTTCGCGAAGATTTTAAGTATCGCTCTTCCAGAGTTTGATGGTTTTGTCATTCTCAAGGGCCGCGGAAGCGATAATGTTCTCAGTTGGGTGGCAGGCGGTGCAAAGAACTGTGTCAGTGTGTCCCTGAAGACGCTGCACCACTTCTTTGCTCTGCAGGTTCCAAATGTAAACCATATTGTCTTCACTCCCGGACACAATCCACTAAAACACAAACAGTTTGTCAAAAGAAAATAAGCATTAGGCGCAAGACTCACCTTTCCGCCGGTGACTGAGAAGTTGGCAAACACGCAGTATTTCTCGTTCTTGTGGCCCGTGTAGGTCTTCAGGCATTTGCCCTTGGAGTAGTCCCAAAGCTTGAGGGTGTTGTCCAGCGTGGCGGCCAGGATGTACTTTCCGTTTGGTGAGAACTTGACAAAGGACACTGGCGGATTGTCGTCATCGATGAGCGTCTTCAGACATTGTCCACTGGCTGTGTCCCAGATGCGACAGAGACCGTCATAGCTGGAGGAGACAATCAGCGATCCATCCCGATTGAAGTGCACTGCAGAGACGGGATCCGAGTGGGCGGGAAGCGTCTTCAAGCACTTCCCCGTTCGTACATCCCAGATTCGCACGGACTCATCGAAGCTGCCGGACACAATGAGATTGCTCTGCGGATTGAAGTTACAGCAGAAGACATAGTTCGTGTGACCTTTGAGCGTCTTCAGGCACTTGCCGGAGCTCAATTCCCAAATCTTCAGCGTCTTGTCATCACTGGCGCTGACCAAAAGACGACTGTCACTCGACCACGCCACATCGCTGATGCCCAGCTTGTGTCCGGCGATCGTCTTCTCGAACTTGCCATCATAAGCGCCCCAAATCTTGATCAATTTGTCCGCAGCTGTAAAACAAACACACGAAGTGAGGTTATGTCGGTCCGGGAGTCGGCCGTCAACTCACATGAACTAGCCAGCCATTCGCCATTTGGGCTGAATTTTACAGCGGAAACAGCTTTTGTGTGCCCAGCAAGAGTGAATTTGAGTGTGTAGTTTGGCTTCTGAAAGACACGAATGCGGAAAAACATGAGAAACTTCCCAAATGGATCACAAAAACAGAGAGTCTCACCACGGATGTCGAGGATGCTTTGTTTGACTGGCTATTCGTTGACAGAGTGTTGGGTCCCGATGGTGTACTCTGTATTGGCGGCGGAACACCGTGCACGGAATGTGGATTGTGTGGCCCGGAGCCCCCCAGAGGCCCCATTGGAACCATTATGCCGACCGCGCAAATCCTAACCTCACTCCCGCACGTCACACTTTCGAGCGATTTTTCACCCTTATCCCACTATCTCGCACAAACACCCCAATCACCACTCGGTAAATAACTCTTTGATCTACCGAATAAAAGTGATTTCACTCACAAAACTGCAATAATTGCGTGGAAAAAGAAGTTCAGAAAAACCGTGTTGTCAAACAGAGCGAATGTGCATCACTTCCAGAGGCGTCCAGTGGTTGTTTTCAACCCGTCTTAAATTCCCATTATTTTACGCAGTAAATTACATATTCAACGCATACTCCTTGACATACTCTAGAAACGGGTAAAGTAAAGAAATAAATTCAATGCCGTTTTAAAGAGAAGGAAAACAAGAATAAAAATTATATTTGTTTGTTATTTTATACGAAAAATTATCAAATTAAATCTACAAATAATCATTTTAGTTTTTTTCCTAAAAAAAGAATCTGATTAATTTTACCCTATATATTATACCGATATTTATCTACACACAATAAATTACCTATTGTATATTGCAACCATTTGTCTACTTTCTGGCTGCATTCAAAACAAGTTTGATTAGAATTTGATAAGTTTACATCGGGTTTGCGAAATTGATATTTTTCATCCACTGAAAAAGTAAAGAACCATGAAGAGCTGATAAAAACCACCTTTAATTGAAGAACAATAAAATACAACCTTTGCATGCTTTTGTCAATCATGTAAGACACTTATCAAATATTTGCATTAACAAGACTACACGAAAACAATGGGCACAATTTCACTTTCAACTGCCTCTCCGTTCCGCTTCTCACTCATCTTGAACATATAAAAGCTGGAGAATTTTGTGCCACCACATTAGTCTCTTTTTCAAGCATGAACGCTAAAAGTCTGCTAATTTGGACCGCTCTTTTCGTGACTTTCTGCGTGGTCACCACGCAGAGAAACGAAAACATGTTTTCACCAGCAGGATGTCCCCAAAATTCTCGCCCAGTGGATTGCGCCCCGAAGAACCAGAGATATTGTGGAGATAACCAGGAAGAAGTAAGTGATGCAACTCATACTCAAATTTTTTGCTAATTTTTTCTCTTTTGTGTAGAATCAAGTTGTGACCAATGAGGAAAAAGAGGCCGAAGAGGACAATTGTGAGGAAAATAACTGCATTTGTTTCGAAGGATACATCTGGAACGAAGATAAAACTAAATGTGTAGAACCCTCAGAGTGCGATAACAACTAAGAAAGAATCTTGAAAATTCGCTTAAGACAATATTGATAAGAGGAGCAATTTATTGTTCGGAAGTATTTGTCTTGTTAATTTAAGACACTCATTGTTTTGCGAATCAATAAATATTTATTCAGAAAAACATTGTCAGAACCTTGCTCTATATTTCAACTCTCACATTAACAGATGTCTGAAATTGCGTAAGCTTGAAAAGAATATTTGGGTTTGCCATTAACAGAAAAATATAGCATTAAATTGAAGGAGGACCCAAGAAAATGTAAAAATAAGTATTTGAAAAATGCAACATGCGACGTGACAGAATGAATTTCTCTCAAACGGCAGGGGAATGACCAACAGCACAAAAATATTTACAACTTGCTCCACGTGTCACAATATATATATTTTCTCAACAAATCGAAGTTCAATGCGTTCAAATTCGTAACATTTTCCAATTGAACCTAATCAATCTAAACTATTTTTTGCCCTGTGGCTTGAGAAGACTTGACCCATACAGTTGAAACAAGTAAAAAATTCATTTTTCTAAATTTATTCACACTTTTTAACGTTTCAATTCATTGCAGATCTATGAAGCATTAAGGAATAACAATCAAGCTTACAAGACCTATTGAAAGAATCGTCTTAGTATTTGTTGTAGTCGTTGTAGTAGTTACCAGCATCGTACTGGTTTCCGTACTGGAAGTTCTCGAACTGAGACTCGTACTGCTGCTGAGGGTAGAAGTAGGGCTGACGGTTGCCACGGGCGTGGTGGAAGTCAACGGATCCGGAGCACTGGCTCTTGGGCACGCACTTCTCCTGGTTGTTGCGAACGTATCCGCTCACGCACTTGCACCTGGGCACGCAGTTGCGGAGGCTGCAGTCGTCCTTGTTCTGGTAAAATTGATAGAAAAGAATGATGTAGGAAAGAACGTCTCTAAGAGAAGTCGCAAATTTACCTTCAGGTCGTAGTAGAACTGGGTGTTGTAGCAGGTCTCCTCGCAAGGGCTGGCGCACTTCTCGAAGTACTCGTACTCCTTGGTGCACTGGAGCTGGTTGGGGTAGGCATTGTAGCCAGCGGCTCCAGAAGTGGGGAAGTTGTTGAAGTATTCAGCACTGACGAGGGTGCCGAAAAGGGCGAGGAAGACCACAGCAGCCTGCATGATTATTGCTTGTTCACTATTGCCTGAGCTTCACTAATGGAAGAATCCACAGAACTTATGATGAGATGACTCCCGAATTCACTATTTATAAGCACGTAAATCCAAACACGTCGGCATAAAATTAATCTGAATATTTTTTGAATTGGAAATCACACTTGCTGATAAGACAAATTCGTGTAAATTATAACTATTCCATGATGTCTCCCCGTGAATTTCATGATATAACTATATTTCATATACATAGATATTTTCAATCATTTCTGGAGATAATTCTCATCCATTGATGAAAACAAGGATGAGAATGAGTATGCCTCGAGATGTGCTCGCAGGTGTTTATTGTTCCCAATAATAATTAAATGCCAGTCAGTTTATTCAATTAAAATCCCATTTCTCGAATCTTACCAAAGGGCACAAGAAGGTCGAATTCAATCAATTCATTCATCCCACTCATAGCATGATGAAATTCTTTTTCAATTTCTCTCATTTCACTCAGAGATTGTAAGAAATCTATGGGAGAAGATGATGTAAATCTTATCAGTTCACGTTTATATTTGCACGCGCAACCAATTTTTCACCCCAAGGCGACATTGCTGTTTATTTTGAATTCTACTCGAACAGTTCATTAATCCTCAACCCCGATTCATCACATATTCTCCACAACAAGAAATCAATCGATTTAGTGTATTACACCCTTTAAATGGACGTGTGGAAATAATAAAAGCATGTGCAAATATCAGTTTAGTGTGGCCAAGATGTCCTTTCCAGGACACACTACGATTTGAGGGTGGTCAATTTGATTCTTCAATAGAGAAAGGCATATTGATGCTCTTGCATATTGTTAATGAAACATCATAATTTTGCGGTGACGAGCACACATTGCACTATAATGCATCATTGCACAGACTGTCCTTTGACCCTCAATCAAACGCAGAGGATGAACCCAACCGCAAGATAATACGTGTGTCTATTGAGAAGATTTACATGAAAGGGCCCACCATTTGCTAGAGGTGGGTCTCTGCGTGTAAATGGATTACAAGGCATTAATTTTGAAGTGACTTTCGTTATTATAATTATATAATAAATGTGAAATTTCTACGACATCATGGTAGATAACAGAAATTCCTCATAGCTCGCTTTATACAGAATTTGAGTTCTCATTATTTCTCGTGCAATTTTATCAATGCAATGTAAAAACATTTAGTATAAACAACCATATGTAATTCAATAAAAAAAACTGTTTCCCATAAGAATTCTTGGAATCAATGAAAACACAAACGACGGATAAAGATATTGCAGAAATTTTCTTAGTACAATTACATCAAAACTCTTTAACAGTTGCCGTTGAAATTTCTCACACAAACAATTGAAAGTTTTTTTTTGTCTTTTCTCCGTGTCAGCAATGAATGTGTAGTAATAAAATACAACAAAATAGAATTTGTTTAAGATAATTTTGAATGATAAAGAAAACTATATTGTGATGGCATTTGAATTCATAAAATAAAAATTTGGGTATTGTTGACTCCTACCGTCGCCCCTATGAGAATCGAATACATTGTATACGCCATGTATAATATGTGTAAATAAATATTCTACGCGACACCACGACTTTTCAGCTTGACAGTTCCGCCACTGCTCGAGTAGTCTGTCTCTGTCTGCCACAAATTGAGTAACATCAGTCAATCCGTGGTTGGAAATTCAGTTAATTTAGCCCAAATTCCTTATCGCATCCGAATCACCCTCCGTGTGCGCCTTCGCGAAAGCCCTGGCCACGAATCTATCGCACTAGACAGTGAGTTGTCGTGGCAGAAAGTGGCAAAATCGCATGAAAATTTGTCGTCTCAATTGCATCATGCATACGTGATGAAGTGCTAGGAGGAAGTCTTTGCAATCAATGGAATCAATTTGTCCACTCCGTAGTGAACAATCCGCGAGACTGTGAGTGTGTGGGGCAGGAGAAGTAGGTGCTGTGGGACACGTAGTCAGGGGCTGAATCAGCAGAAACGGGCAGCAGCGAAGCCAGTGAGAAGTGAAAAGATGTCAACAAATCGAGGAAGTCAAGTGCGCACCAAAAGAAATTCCACCACGAATTTGCTCGTTCAGGCGAAACGCCCAAGATATGACACCCAGGTGGTGCCCAGCCTGGACGCCAGTGAGGGCGTGGAGGATTCGGAGTTGGCCAGCAAGGTGTGCCTGAAGAGTATTCCCAGGAGTGGCACTCCTGTCAACCGGAAGATCATGAAACGGGCAGGTCCGTACATTCTGGGCCCGAAGCTGGGCAACGGTCCAGTGGAGAGCATCGCACAGTACCTGGCCAGGAAGGAGAACACTGGAGACTACTATCAACTCAAGGTGACCTGGCAAATACTTCCGGACTCCGCGAAACACCCTGTCTTATAACCTGTCTTCTTCCTTTGCAGATCCTCGTCCTCAACGCCCAACCGGGATGCGTGAAGTCACAAGAGGACGAAAAGCAGGGAAAATTACTCCTGCACTCGGAATACCAACTCCTGACCATGCTGCAGAACGAGGAGGGCATTATTCGCTCCCATGAGCTCTTCAGTGTAAGAATCCTTGCAATACTTGCATTCACGAAAGCATATTCCCGCCCAAATTTACCACCTCAATGTCACTTTTGGCATTGATATAGAAGTTCAGAGGTCAATTGGCCAGAGACGCGAACAGAGTCACTGCATTGCATCATCTGAGGCAAATTAGAGCGAAGAAAAATGTTGAGAAAGTTTTTGCTTTCAACGGAATTTCAGGCATTCTCATTGCCTTTTTCATGACAAAGGCAGAAAAGGTGTTTAACAGCTAAGCAGAATTCTCTGCAGATCAGAAAACTTTCAGGGAATTCGAAAAATATGCAGAGGATTATATCTACTTTGACGATGTTACATCATATTTAACAATTTCAACTAAAATGTTTTGTTAAGTTGAACTCATTATTTCATAATGTTAAAAGCTATGAAAATGATCTGTCTTTCTCTGGGTGGTCAAGAGAAGCACACAAGTTGACGTAATTCTACTAGTGTTTTACAAGAGTAGATAAATTCTTGAAAATCTTACACAAACATTAAGCCTCTCTTCATATTCACATCAATGTCTTTGTCGCTATAAAGTATTTTGTGTTTATTTATGAAAACAAACAAGATGAACCTATCAATCAAGAAAGCGTGGTGTGATCTGTTTCCTCGAAACTCTCTCCTCATAGCAAAAAACTAAGAGAAGATTGCATAATTCTGAAATCTCCTTTTTTATCCCTTCCAGGACATTGCATTTGAGGAGGAACCAGTGCCGGGAAAGGTGTCCGAATACGTTTACACTGGTAAACTGAAGAGGCGGATAATTCTCGTAGTCGACTGTGTCACTGCGCACGAGTTCTGCGATAAGACTTCAGTATTTATCAACTTGCAGCAATATCTTATCAGGGAGAAAACACTGTCGGAGAACCGCACGCTCCTCATCTTTTACGAGATCATCAAGATTGTGGAGAATCTCCATCGGAAGAATATTGTGCATCGTGACCTGAAGCTGGGCAATATTGTGTACAACACACTCACGCAAAAGGTCATCGTGACGAATTTCTGCTTAGGCAAGCATCTGCTCAACGAGAATGACTACCTGAGGGATCAACGAGGCTCTCCGGCGTACATTTCGCCGGACGTTTTGGGAGCATCGAGTCAGACACCGTACAAGGGAAAGCCTTCAGACATCTGGGCGCTGGGAGTTGTGCTCTTCACGATGTTGTACAGTCAATTTCCGTTCTTCGAGACCACGCCAGCGGCGCTGTTCAAGCGTATCAAGTCAGCAGACTACAAAATCCCGAAGAACACGAAGGTGTCGGAGGAGACACAGTATCTGATCAAAAACATGCTGCACTTGAATCCAGAGGAGCGTCTCACGGCCTCGGAGATTCGGGATAAACTCGAGGGCATCATGAGTGGGAAGCGACAGCAAGTGCTGCAGGTGGATCAGGTGGTGCCGGAGAATAATGTGTGCGTGGAGGATGTACAGATGAAAATCAATCAGCCAGATCCCACGCTGTCTAGTAAAGCGTTCACGGGACTTCTGGATAAGGTGATGAATAGCACTACGAGTAGTCTGCTGAAGCCGCCGAACATCTCTGTACAGCGTCTAGGTAGAGATGCCAGGCGGCTTACGCCAGACGAACTGGGGCAATTTCAGGGATTGATCAGGAATATGACAGACAGCATAGGGAGGAATAGGAATCCCAGCTCGGCGCACATTAATCAGCAGATGAGCAATCTGTCGATTAGAAACCGAACTGATCGACAAATCGCAATTGTGCCCAGGCAGGAGGTGCGACGCGGTGGCGTAACTGAACTCAATGGCAATGGGACTCTCCATCAGTTCTGCATGCGCTCCATTGTCAACACAGGACTGCAGCTGTACTACAACAACATCAACCAGACGGCGAGTGGTTCGACGGGAGGACAGCAGAGCGCCCCCGCTCAGGGTGGGAATAGCTCGAGTGGAGGCTTTGAGTTCTGGAATCGCCGACGATCTGTTGATCGATTGGCGAATTGGCTCTCGAATCTCCGGACAATGGTGGCCACGCGGCGGAGCAATGCCATCCGTCTGGATGAGCCCGCGCTGCGGCTGTTCTGTGCAATGAACAAGATGTACAATCAGGGACGCATCCCGTCGCCCAACGCAGACAGCCTCCAGGAGTTCAGTGGCGTGGTGACGAATGACTTGGCGGAGAAGATCGGCGAGTGGCTGATTGCCGACTATAGCAATTTGGCAATCGTGCGGGATATTTTTGGTGGCTCAACGGTAAATGCCAAAGACAAAGTGTTTGAGATACTGCGTCGCTGCGGTGTCCAAATGGAAGTCACCAACGGAGTGACGGAGATCAAGAGGGCCCAGACCATTGAGATGCTCATCATTCTCGCCTACATGCTGAAAGCTTCGGGCTACAACAATTCCTACTTCGTCTCCTGAAGCAGTGCAGCTGGTATTGTGAACTGGACAGACTCTCCTGGGGATCCAGGAAGCTGAGAGTCACGGGACTCTGGCTCATGAGAAAAATACCGCGTGTGATGTAAAGAGTAAAAATAAAAAGTATATATATATCTCAACTGTGAGGCATTTAAATATAGGCATTGCTGGAGTTTTTGAGCCAGTCCCAAGAATTTATTTTTAATTTGCCGCGCCATCTCGCTCTCCAAGTGCCGCGGCGCGGCCCAAGGAGAGACGTCCATTGTGATTTGGGGCCAGGCACGAGGATCACGAGGCGCCAAAACAAGCAAAGGTGAGCCGAGACCCCACAATATCCCCAACATTCACACGCAAAAGCCCATCTTTTTATATCAAACGCCACAGTGAGACACTCTATCCACTTGTCACGCGCACTTGTCGCCAATATTTCACGGACTCCTCACGCAAAAAATGTAAATCACCCAAATATTTCTCCCCCGCCCGCCCTTCGGGGGGAATTCTGTGTGTTTTGCGGAAGAAGATCAAGCGATGTCAAATCGACAAATCAAAAATTTTTCATATCTCTCCCCCGTCCACCTAACAAATTCACCATCTAACATAATATCAAACAGCAATTTGTTATATAGAATTCCTCCTTCACGTCATAATTTATCTCACGACTCCGCGATAATTCGGTGAATCATCAATGGGCGGGCGAAGATCACAGTGAATATATCTCAGATATTGTTTTGCACAATCAATGGACTAAATGAGTTTATTCTTTCACACTCACGGTGAAACCAATAAATGTCATAATTAATGAGAATGAAAACAATTTGCCGTGATAAATGACTCTTTGGCTGCCAAAGAGTTGATTTTTTCTCAACTCTCCCCGCCCCCAACTCTCGCTCATCTTTAATAGACTGATATACAATTTGTTATGACGGCGATTATGGGTGAATGCGATTATATGAGGCGAAACCCATAGTCAAGAATTCATAGTCAAGAATCGGGAGCCAGAGTGATCTTCACACAAATGAGAGTTTTCAGATCGCCAACAGTATTGATCTTTGTAGATCTGCGAACAAATATTTTATCAGTCTATCGAAATTCTGAAAGAGTGTTGTTTATTCGTTAACAAACGGTTTTGAAATAGGTTTTATAAATTATATTGTTTATCTATAAAATCATTTCAAGTAAATCAGCATAAGAACAAAATTTAAAAAAATTTATATCATTTTTAGGACCTTTAGGAAGTAAAACAAACGTAGAAATCCTCAATATCTAATCTATACAAAGCGTGGCAATCTTCATCAACTCTGTCGCGATCACCGACATAAATCCCACTCTCGCGTCCTCGTCATCTGCAGATAGAGTGTTGGCTGACAAGGAAAATGCGGAAAAGCGGACAGTTTCCCTAGAGTATGTGTGTCCAAGGAACTTCTCCGATTGCATAGAGATGCAGTTTGATGGATGATGATGAGACAGTGTGCATTGTCTCTCCTCCTCGAACTATTTTCGCTAATCTCGCGCGCACGAGAGCGAGAAATCGGCGCCGGCGTCGTGACGACCATTTCGCAATATGAGAGCAATTGCGCGTCTCGTGAGAGATTGAAAGTTCGCGAGGGACATGATCGCAGATGAGATCGCAGGAGAGGAGGCATTATCGGTCTCTATGTGCACAATAATTTGCCCAACAGCTTTTGTGCTTTTAAAATGTTCTGGATGTGAGTGTGACAGAGAGACAGCGAGATCGCATAGTTCCACCCGTGGTGGGGCTGTTGGCCACCGCCATTCCTGTTCTCTCTTTCTCAAATCTGTTTGTATAATGTTGGATGTTTATTTATAACAGAAATCGTCAGCTCCAGGTCAGAAATAGAGGTGTAGATCCGAATTTTCTCTGCACACACTGACACTGAGAAAAGCTCCGCGGCAGTATGGCATGTTGAAGATACGCGAAACGGATCGTCATCGATACAGCCAGCCAATTCCGTTTCGGCTGCTGGGCCACCGTTCTCCAGGCTAGACCCGACTTATAAATAGTTTAACCGGCCTGGATTCGCGCGATGCTGGCTTGTAGTTGTATAGTGTGGTGTTGTGCTCGGAAATCTGGACCACCTATTATTATTATACTTTTTGTGTTGGGCAGCATCGGCAGCAAGGCGGCCCGTTCAGACTCACACAATACGTCTCACTCGACGCGGATCCATTATTCCCAGTCGCAATTTTTCGATTTCTCTCTCAAGGAGTGCGAATGAGGAGTCGTGAACATTTCATACAGTTGCTCTCCGTGACTCACTGTTCAGTGCGTGCAATCCTCCACCTGGAGAGGGGAAATACAGTGCTCAAGTCGTTCAAGTGATCACCATTTGCGGTCAGGAGTGCAGTGGCAATGTGCAATTGGAGAAGCCAGTGATCAACGACTCAATAGATCACATCGATCGATCGCACTCGTGAAAAGTGGTCGCGAAATCGATTTGAAAGAAAGAATCCCGCACATCTCAAAGACAATCTATTTAAAAGTACTAAATGGAATTCTAATTGCAGTTTCTGCCATCGTTTTTCATCTCACACCCTTTGCCTTGTGTGTGACGCTCGCTCAAACTAACATTTACGTTGCAATTTTTGGAGCTTTTCACGTGATCAGCGCGCGGGGATCTGCCAATGATCACGGCTCCCTCGTGTTTCCGCTGGCCGCAATCCCACCCTCGTGCAGTGTGTGTTCCTAACCATTCTCAATCGAGAGTTTATATAAGATTTTTTCCTTCCTCCCCAAAAACTCTGGCCTCAACTCAGCGGGGCTATAATGGAAGAGAATTTTCACGATGCGCGCATACACTGTCCTGCTCCCAAAGCCACTCACATGTCTGTGAAATTTTATTGGGTGTCTAAAATTAGATTCAACGTGCGTATTATTTTAAATAGAATTTGTAACAAGTGTCCTGAAAAATCGTGAATAGTTTTAAAACAGTCATTCGGCTAATTAACTATGCACATTTGCATGCGCCTCTGTATTGTCTGCGTGTCTTTTTTCGCTGCGCGATCACACTGATCCGCTTTGCCGATCGGCTGATCACACACGCCCTCACCTCCCCCCGCACACGCCAAATGCGACAGAGTGCGTGGCGAGATCTCATGGATCCTGTGATGCAGGGAGACACTCACATGCTCTATGCTTTTCTCTCCCCCTCCGCCGATGATCAGAGACAGAGATCATCGATCGCATCAATGGATGCTGCTCAGCCGTCCAACAACACCCAGCAATTCTGCCTGAGATGGCACAATCATCAGGTATGTGTATTTCGGGGCGCTATAATTAAATGGCATGGGAAATAAATCCTCCTGACGCGCTCACATGATCGTCTCCGAAATAATCCAAAGGCCAGCCTGTTGAGTTCGTTGCCCCTCCTGCTGGATCAGTCGCATCTCACGGACGTGACACTATCCGCCGAAGGGAGAACCGTGAGGGCACACCGTGTGGTACTGAGTGCGTGCAGTACATTCTTCTCAGAGCTATTTCGAACGCTTGATCCTCCGTACCATCCCGTCGTGGTGCTTCCTGGCGCCTCCTTTGGCGCCACCGTGGCCCTGCTCACCTTCATGTACTCTGGCGAGGTGAACGTCTTCGAGGAGCAGATCTCCAGTCTGCTTTCACTGGCCGAGACGCTGGGCATCAAGGGATTAGCAGACTTCAATGGGGTATGCTTCATACATATACTCACCACACGTGATGGGCATGAAAATGTTTCAAAAGTTGCTTATTTCCTTAAAAAAAATATGATTGTGTGCGTTCAATGTGTGAAAATGTTTTCCAAAAAAGTGTTGCCATTCTCATGACCATCACTGTATTTATTTTCCCAACAATTTTCTCTCTGGCGCTCACACACAAACACACATACACAAGTCGGAGAGAAGGAGAGAGAGTCATAATCCAAAATTAGTTTTGTGGAAAGGCTGTACGAGAAAATTCACAAAATAATAAATTGATAATACGGCTGTTGGAGTCTCTTGCGGAGACTTCAAACGCCCATGTCGAATTTCACATTTACACATTCGCTGTCCAAATGAAAGGTTCCATCCGGGGGAGAAACAGACAAAAGTCATTAAAGAAAAACTCCCAGCCAGATCCCATAGAGATTCTTGGCGCGGAGAAAAAGAAGAAAAAACGTTAATTGGCCACACAGATAAGATCGCAAGAGAGAGAGAGTATCTGATTTCCAACTCTGCGAGATTTGGGTCACTAGAGAGGAAACATTTTGGATTGTGGAAAGCTCACACAAGCTTAAAATACCAGACTTTTCTCCATTCTAACGACTGTCGACAAAAAATGACGCGGCTATTTTTCCTCAGAATGCCCCGAAGGCATCGCCAAAGCGAGAAACAGCGTCCGCTCTGAAAGACACCTTGGATATGCCGGCGGCGATCTCGGCCAAAGTCTCATCACCCCTGGAGACACTCTTCTCCAAACCCTTCCCATTCTATCCCAATCTCCTTCCGCAGCCCATAAACTTCTCCCAGAGTGCCAACCGAGCGTGTGACTTGTTCGCGCGCTACCAGAGTCAGGCCGGAAAGTTCAATTTGCTGGCGCAGGATGGAAAAAACCACGATGACCATCTGGATGAGGAGAACAACAACAGACGGATGTACAACGAGCACCGGAAGCACAAGGCAGACATGAAGAAGATCGACAAGATTGCAGAGAACCTAAGGACATCCAACAAGAACTATCTGGACCAGCAGCAGCTGCAGAAAGGCGCTCTGGTGCCTCAGTCACCGCCCACTCAGGCTGTGTTGAAGCCTCCGCCACCGCTGCCGGCCGCCCTGCAGCATCACTTCATGTCTGACGACACTGGCACGTCTCTAATCAAGTCCGAGAACACCCTCATGGAAGCGCCACATCCCTCTCATGCGCAGCCCGCCACTCCCGCTATGACTCCCGACCCCATGACTGCCGAATCCATGCTGGAGAAGTCCATCGCGAGCGCCATCAGCAAGCCCGGAAACTCCAAACTCTACGCCACATGCTTCATATGCCATAAGCAGCTCAGCAATCAGTACAACCTAAGGGTGCATCTGGAGACCCATCAGAATGTCCGGTAAGCGAAACTGCTACGTTGCAATTTGATCAAAATTTGCTGCTTTAAGAATAGAAGTCCTGATTCTTCTTCATGCTGTGATTAATATCAGCCACACCCCACCATTTTTCAAGAAGTTGCCTCAATTTTAAAATGTCATTGTTCTTAGGACAAGACTGCACTCAAATATATGTACATATATCCATATAAAAAAACATCCTGTCAGTATTAATAGTCTTCAAACTGAGCTTAAAATTATACTTTGAAAATAAATGAGCCGCCTGAAATGCTCGGTCACGGAGAATTTTCCAACAAGATGAATGAATATAATTTAGAGAAAATTCAGTGGAAGAAATTCAAAGGAACGTCCAACACAGTCTCCATAAAATGTTTACGAGGCAAATTCTCCGCAACATCTTGAGCACGAGTAAATATTGCGCAACGCTCCAAGTGGGAGGAAGAGGCATCTTTGCACAGCATCACAGAAGCGATACGATTCTAATTCCGTCTATACTTCCAGATATGCATGCACCGTCTGCTCCCACGTGTCGCGCAGCAAGGATGCTTTGCGGAAGCACGTCTCCTACCGACATCCGGGCGCTCCAAGTCCCTGTGAGTCGGAGACCAGACGGAAGCGCGCCAAGATGATGGGACAGCCCATTAAGCAGGAGATGATCGATCCCCAAACCCTGCTGTCGTCGCTGCAGCAGCAGCAGGTGCAGATGGCGGCGGCATCGACTTCGCAGACGCCAATCGCGCCCCCTTGCCCATCGCCGCAACAGGCGCATCAGATTCCCACTCCTCCGGACGGCCCGTCGGCGGCCAGCGGGGATCAGGGAGCGACTAATCTGTCCAAAGACACGAAGAATCACGAGACTATGCAGTAGGGGGCAACATCCTGTTGACGGAGCGCACCCCGCCACCCCACAAACTGACCAAATGAGCATCAACTTAATCTTATACCTACGACAAACAGTCAGCAAAAGACTAAGTACCACTGATTTCTCTCTGACTTTCACTTTTCTTCTCTCTTCTTCTCTAATAAGAAACTCTCCCCTAGCTGTGATAGAATTTTATGATAGTTTACAAGCAAAAAGAACATGACAAGATGTATATAGTTAACCGTCTTGAATATCTGAAGCACAACATCAACATTTTCTCTCAAATCTTAGCGTCCATCAAAGTCAAATATTCGAATAGTGAATGAAAATGCCGCGTTTCCGAGGAAATTGCAATATGTTTTCTAGACAAAATGAAAAAAAACTTAATAAAATCAATTTCTAGTCATAAATTTTTACCTAGTCTAATTTTTTTTCTTCATCCTCCTACAAATATTTCTCTAATTATTTATTGCAAATGCGTGTACAAACATAAATGCACACAACAAACTCGAAACAATGATCATAAAAGACAATATTAACTTCACTATATATAACTAAGTAGCTAAAAAGAACAAACAAAATAAATCAAGGTTTAAAAAATATTAAATTATAAATATGTTGTATATAATTCATGTTATTGTTAAATATTATATAGTCTATGATAGGATTGTTGTATTTTGATTTATGATTTTACTTCAAAAATAAAGGCAAAACCATTCAAGTTTGTTTGAATATTTTTATTGTATTTTAAAATAAATATTTTTTCATGTATACAATCACACAACAATATTAATTTTTATACCTTTTCTTCAGTGTTAAATCATAAATTTATCCTTTCTTGTGTTATTCTGTAAACTGAACAAAAAGAAGAAAACAATACCGCAAAAATTTACCTCTATTTTCTTTTACTTTGTGAACTCCTAGAGAAAAAAGCTCTTAATACTCAATACATGAAGATTTTCAGCAAATTATTCAAATTTTATCTTTTCTTTCTCTCTCTCTCTCTCATAAATATGGTATATATATATAGAAAAGTTGTTATTCATTATTCTCTCATACAAAAAATGCTCTGCATTATTACACTAATACCTCCATTATTCATTATCAAAAATATCAAGTTAATAAGTTGTGATATTACTTATGTTTCATCATTAGCATTGACGGTACGATTATGAAAAAAAATGCGACACACTCTGGTTTTAGGCAACTACGGAAAAACTAACTTTGGTGTTGATCTCATACAGTGAAAAAGATAATTATTATTGTAGCTCATTGTAGAATTTTACCATCGTTAACTTGGTATTTTTCATGCATTTCTTTAGAAATTTCTATGTCGTTTATTTGCTCATCTCTCTCAGTTTTTCTCCAACGCAGAGATATGATGCTCTTCCAGTCTAGATAGCGTCCACATGCCACACTTTTGTATTGCAATCCTGACCAGTTGAGATCACAGTTTCATTATCTAGCCACACGAGGCGAGTGATTTGTGACTGCGGATGGGCGTCTGAAAAGAGAAGAGCCTTGAGCCATGCTTAAAACATTTAAATAAAGTGTCCCATCATACTCTTGATAATGGTGTGTTTGGCCGGATTGGTGACAGACCAAATGATGATTGTGGTATCGAGAGAACCACTGGCCACAAGGAGAGAATTCGGTGACCAAGACACGCAATTGACACGAGCATTGTGGAAGCCCCATTCCTTGTTATGTGGTGGCTAAAATAGAGATAAAATCATCAAGTATAAAATTTTCCTAACAGTCTTTAACACCTAATAAAACTACAGGTATACTTACAATCTTTATCAAAATAAAACCATTAACCGGTGAGTGTTAGCATGAAAAAAGCACAGACACCACAAAATAATTAGACGTGGAATAAGATAAGCGAGATAGTAATGCATTTCACTCGTACGCTATCAATTCTGTGAAATCATACACAGATTTTCAGAGCCATTTAAAAAGCCATAATAAAAAATGCAAGACAAGACATGGCATTAAAAATAGAAATGATATAGGTATAGTAATAAAGTGTAAAACAATTATATATACATACGTGTAAGCATTAACATAAATGAAAATTAATTGCCCTGAACATTTGAAGCGACATAAATTTGGGTCAAAAAGCATATTTTTCAAAACATATCTGCCACACATAAATCTCATAGGTGCGAGAGAGTATATCATAGAATCACCCAGTGAAGACAACATGCAGTGGTAATAATAGATGAAATATACTCACTTTGTATTCTGGCAAACCATAGAGAATGACCTTCCGGTTGGCATCGCAGGCCACCAAGTACTTGTGATCCGGCGAGTACACGCAATCAGTCACTGGACCGAGATGATCCAAGTCGAGCTTGTGCTCCAAATTGGTGCCGGCCAGTGAGTACACGTGAACCTTGCTGTCATCCCCACCGACGGCCACTTCAAGGGTTTCCGGATTGACGGCCAGAGAGCTGGACTCATACTTGATGGGAAGAGTAGAGACTTTGCGGTTGTCCTGGAGGAAAAGCCACAATCAGTCTTAAAGATACATCAAACAAGCATCGTTACAAAGCTACCTGAACGACAGTGATTTCCTTGACACAGGGCACAATCACCATGTTCTGCTCCTTGAGCACATCCAAGCCCCTCGGCTGGCAGTTGAGCTTCACCGCGACATCCGTGTAAGTGTTTCCCTCTACATTAATCTGCCTGAGAGTGTCGTCAATACCACAAGAGTAGACATCTTCTCCCAATGGTTTGATACCATTCACTTGATTTCCATGCCCCATTCCGCCAACGCGATCATTCACGCCGTTCCCAGAATTCCAATTGGTAATCGCACCATCATGACTGCCCGTGTAAATCGTGCTGCGATCCTCACTCAGCGTCAAGACAGTGATTGGTTTGTTGTGACCCTTCACCACTCTCAGCGGTTTCGTGGGATTGTTCACGTCCAAGTAGTTGATGAAACCCGACAGAGACACGGTCAGGAGGTGATCTCCCTGCCAGAGGCACGACACCTGCTGATCGTCCACAGTTGTTCCCATCGGGAATTCAGAGATTAATTGTTGCGTGGACACGTCCCACAGACGACATGTTTTATCTCCCGAACACGTCAGCAATTGACTTCCGTCACCTTTCCACGCTACAGCATAGACGCCACCCTTGTGCGCTGGACTCCCGAACTCAGCCACAAAGTCCGACGACTGCCCATCATACAGGAACACCTTGCCGTCGAAGCCCGCGGAAGCGAAGTGACTGCCACTCGGCGAGTAGCGGACGGCCTGAACGAATCTCGTGTGCTCCTGCTTGGTCATCTTGAACTTGAACGGAGGTCCCTCGAACACGGCAATCGTGTTGTCCTCACTGCCCGTGACAATCCTGAATGGGCGACTCGGACGGAAGTCACAAGAGTTGATCGGCTTCGACTGGCCACTGATCTCACCAACGGACGTTCCCGTCTCAGCCATGAACACATGTCCGAATCTCTCGCGACCCTCACCCACAATCACGATGCGCTGGTTGTCCGGTGACCAGGAGATGTCCTTGATCGGCCCGCCGATCGGTTGAAACTCATTCTTCAGGATATGTTCCTTGTTTACCGTGTCCCAGATGCGAATCTTCCCAGATTGATCTGCAAAAGCAGAGCAGAACTTAGTCGTCTCATTGTCCAAATTCACCTCTAGTTCATATAGGAATCAAATAGGCAGGGTTTGAGGATAATAAATTCATATAACCTGTGTGACGAAGACATCGTCACATTCTTGCTCGATAAAATATCAAATCCACACATTGAATGGCCAAAAAAAAAAAATTAAATTGTAGATAAGATTGCAAATGGCAATTTTATCTGGAACGTGAAATGTTATTCCACCCTGAATTTCAGTGCCAGCGAGCGAAATGAGAGCCACAAAAGCTTTTAAATGGTAGAATCCTGAGAATTGCGGAGATTTCTTGGGCAGAAACTCACCTCCCGAGGCGATGTAGAAGCCGCTTGGCGAGTATTTCGCCACATTCACAGCACATGAGTGTTCCGTATAGATGTCGGCGATGGCAGGATTCTATAATTAAAGAGCACGCGTTGGCGTATATTTATATCGCGATCTCGCAATCCTCAGTCGGAGAATCCCGGACAAGCCGGCCGCTCCAAAATAACACACTCTGCGCTCACCTCGATGTTCCTGATGATCACCGAGTTGCCGTTCGTGTAGAGGAAGTTCTTCCCCTTCGGATCGCCGCCCAGGACGATGGGCTGACCTCTCTGGGTCCTGGGCAGTGTGGCATAGATGAACTCTGCCGGCGGAAGAGAGAGACAGATTACTGACCAGAAGTCCACAGCCGGCCGCAAGTCAGAGTCCCTCAAGCGTAGGGGAGCGTCGAGCGAGGTGACGACCCGACCGACCGAAAGGCCATGAATCACCGTCAGACAAGATTATGCCCATATATGGGGTGTTGTCAGTCTTGGGGCCAGATCGCCCCACAAATGGCTCAACGGCGCGCCAATTCGGCTCGCCTGGCCCCGTTTTCACGCTCAATTGGGCGCGAGAGCGTGAAAAAGGGGCCGCAGAGACCCAAATAGCGGTAAATTCCGGAGGAAATGCGCTCTCTGACTTGCTGGCCGGCGTCCACCTTTTCACCCCAATTTTCACACAGAAGGACACTCACTGCTGGAGTAAGACATTCTCTCGCGACGAATTCACACACTCTCGTAACTCCCTGTATGGTTTCTCGACAATTTTGTGGCCTATTTATGGAGTTATTTTGATATCTTTTTCAGCACACTCGTCGCTTCTCACCGACCAACTAAGCTCGACTGCTGACAGCCAGGAAAGGCCAACCCGCCGACAGTCAATTGACCACTGGCGCGAAAAGGCGCGAATTCTAAATTGTCTTATTTGATTGCTGTATAATTTTATCAGACGCTCTTTTGTACTCTTGGTGCAATATTAAAGACCTCACAGAAAACCACAGAAAGACGAATAATTACAAATTTAATTAACTAAAAGAATTTGAAACATTTCAATTTTATTCTGCTATTCGTTCTTTTACAGGGATTTGAACTAACTTTGACTATTCAGGAACATTGACCTTACTTTGGAACTCCTCAAATTAGCATGGAATGTGTAGGATCAGCTTCAAAATAGCATTTTACAGTTAAATAAGCCGTTTCACATTCATCTTTGCCATCTGAAAAGAAAACAACAAATTTTAGAATGGCTTGTAGAAAAATTCATTCTAAAAGCTTAAACACACGAATCGTCCTGCATTTCGCTGTTACAGCTTGAATGATTTCCTTTCCCTCTGTCGGAAGGAGATGAGCAACTTCCTCTAACATTATATGGCCACCCTCGTCAATCAATCCCGTCGTCCGGAAGAGACAGTCGATATAGCACTGGAGAGTGCGATCATCCGGAAGATATCCGTTAACACTGGCTAAAATCAGAGATTCGTCCACGTTCGTCTGAGCCACGCAGTGTTCATGCAGAAGCCGTGCACCTTCTCTCAGTTCCTCAGGAATCTCTAGTTTTGCACCACAAGGAATGCAAACAGTCAAGGAAGAGACTAAAACCATAAGAAGCACTTTGGAAAACATTTTCACTCACTTGAAATCATTCAAATGACTTGAAAGCACTCCAGAGGCCTTTTAAATGTCTCTCAAGCATGCAAATGTGTAATTATTACATTATATTAGGTATATGATTAAGCACTAGATTAAGATGCACGCAATTACATACAATGTCTAACACACTGGAGGCGAACTTGGAAAAATTTTGTGAACAAAAATTCTTATTACTCTAATGATTTTTCATTATAACACACCGATCACACTTAAAGTGAAAGAATTTCTTATTTACAAATCAGAAACTTAAAAAAAAAACTGTTTAAATTTTGTATTTGTTCTATTGTTTTTCCCACCACTGTAAAAATCTGTGTAATTTCCATGCAAGGATGCAAGTCATTTTTCTTGAAATTTCCTCATTTAATGCATTTGATGTTGTTTCATCGCGTTGATCGCCTTATGAAATTGATAATAAATAGATAATAAAACCCATACCGAGGCCAAAAACTGCTAAGGCTGAGTGGGCTGAGTTTAAACTAATTGATATGTTCAAAACCACAAAAATATTCACAGAAAATCACATGGTGGATACGAAGGGATACCGATTCAGAAAACTATTAAAAAGTCTTCGAGACCAGAAATTTTCCTATCATTCGTTTCCATTTTGTCCAAAATAAATGTTTTGCTTAACCGAGACACAAACCTAATTTTTATTCACGAAATCGCCGACAGTCAAATTCAAATGTATCCAAAAAGCGCCAATTCTAAACAAACATTATTATCTTAAAAAATTCACAGAGATTTATTATGAGGGCAAATATGGTTCTATTCCTTTCTCTATCCTTTCGTTCTCTGTTTCCGCTCCCACAGCACAGGCCAGGAGGGAATTGATGCTCACCTCCTCTCCGGCAGCGTAGACATATCCGTTGGCCTTGTCGATGGCGTTCTTGAGTCGCAGGAGACTCTCAGTCTTGTTGGCGTCCAGCAGGTGAAAGGACACGAGGCTGTAAGACTCAATGAGGGACACGATAGCCGCATTCAGCTTCCCATACTTCCCCATGCCAGGCGTTTCATCCAGAGCCTCCAACAGGTACTCGAGATTCAGGACTTCCGTGTAAAAATCCATCCCGAAGGCTAACTTTGACTCGAATTGTCTCAGCAGGTCAGCCTTGCTGAGCACATTCACTTGCGGCAGCGCCATTTGGAGCATCGTGTTGAGCGAGAGGAAGAGCGTTGAGATGAACTTACTGGGCTCGGAGCAGTAGTGAGAATCCACGAGATGAACCACGCACAGATGGTAGCCCATCTGTTCCAGCTTCGCGAACATTCGCGTCATGGAATCGTGATGGGTGTACAGCTCCACCTGTCCAGGACAATCGAAGATGAAGTAGTTGCTCTTCGAGGCGCGGATCTGCTTCACTAGCCAGTCAAAGTTCGTCTCCAGGTATTCCATGCTGTAAATCAGGGCACCGTTGGGGCCCAGCTCCAGGTGATCCATGGCATCCTCCACTGTGATCAGCTTCATGATGTCAATGCTCGCCTGGTAGTCCATGCTGTCGTTGGCTGGGTCCAGATTCACCACTTCAGCCCTCCTGCCCAGCTGCTGGAGGAACTTCAGCATCCGCTCGCAGTACGTCGTCTTCCCTGATCCCGGAGGACCCACGACCAGCTGGCCATACAGGGGATTTTGCACGTCCGCATTCCTATTTGTCGTCATATCAAAAATTGATAACAATGCACAAGAAATACAAGATTTCCACTTTTTGCGAAAACAAACGCAAACAATAACAAATCAAACTTGTGACTTTGACAGCACTTTATCCAGAAACCCGATAAAAGTATGCCGAGTTAGTTCAGAATGTCTGAGGAACGATCTACGAACAATATGGACAATTCCGTCATATTAGATTTCATGAATTTGGATTTCATTTATGATCTAAACAGAACTGTTCCTAATTCTAGACTAAATGATTCTCTCATCTGAGATACAAAAACCTCAATTAATCTTCACGGTGCTGCTGAGATCGATTTGGTGATCGAGGATTTCCTCAAATACAAGCATTTGAATTTCAACGGCTTCCACAACACCAGATACAAGATTTTCCGGAAGTTCAGTAATTTTTTGCAATCACAATAGAACTTTTAAGCATTTTTTGTCTGTTCTTTTCAACACATTCCAATAAAAAGCAAATTTATTGTTCACACTTACTTGTAAATATCACGAGAGGTATATTTTTGTCACACCAAAATCTGTAATTTCGCACTGAAAGCAAGTTAATGAGTCACAAAAGTTTGTGTTAAAAAAATTTCAATACAAATTTTAATGTGAAAAATACATTTTATCACTTGTTAAATGTACATCATTTAGAAGTAGAAAGTGTTGGGATTCTTGACTTGCCCGCAAAACAGTAGAACATTTGTCGTTTTGTCCACGATGAGATATGCAAACGGTCGATTTGCATAGAAGCGTGGCGGCGTGGCTTTGTTGGCGAAAACGCCAGCTATTGTGCGAAATTTACATGTTAATGGATTCTTGGAAATGTTGTTGGCTTGAGCTAGAAATACCTGTGACGGCTGATGCTACAGTTCCTTCCTCGTTCACCTCTATTGTCGCTTTGTGAATGAGTCGCGAGAGGTATATTTGGCTGTTGGTGATCTTCGAGAGGTTTGCATTTGTCGGACTGAAGAGGTCTAGTAAGCCCATCTGCAAAATTAATAATTAGTCGTTAAATTTGTCAGTGACAGAAGATGTTATGTAAGTTATTTACCTTCTCAAGAACTCCGTTTAGGACGAAATCGGCGGTGATCTTAAATCTAGGCAGATAAACCTCAACTTCGTCGTCTTCGTACTCATCAGCAGCCTTCTTCAGTTCGTCGTAGACTCGCTGGAGTCGAACATTGGCCAACTTTTCCACCACTTGGTTCAGAGGAGTACCCTTTCGTGGCAGAAGAATGATCATGCTGAGTCTATTGAGATTGCCATACGGCAGCTCCAGAATATGAGCGTCCAGTTCAGCGATAGCCGTGTAGGGGAAGCTTCCTCGCTGGAACATCATATTCACTTTCCCCTGAGCCTTTCCGAATTCATCGTAGAAGGACTCTTCGGTAGTTTGGGAGACATTGAAGGGAGTCTGTAAGAACGAATTTTCGCTTAATCTATCACAAACTAATGCAAATTATTTGCCTTCCCATCTGTCATACCTTCCACTGTCCCCTGAAGAAGATCGCCGAGATGAGGATCATGTTAGCATCCATGAGATCACCTCTCTTGAGTATCTGATTAATGCGTCCTTGGGTGGCTCTTGCCACGTAACCGTTGATTTTCTGTGCAGTTTCCGGTGGATTCAGGTAATCCACGGGAGACACATCAGTCATGTAGAAATTTAGAACAGTCCTTTCAAAGTCCGGGTAAACTGGACGATTCTTGTCCGAGAACATCACATGAATCGTGGAGATTTCCGTTGTACTCGTGTTGACACTGCAGCAAAAGTTATCGGTTATGATTTATCTAGATAAATGCAGTATTTTCTCACTTCAAGGCATTTCGGATTTGTCTGTAGCCATCCCGCACGTAAGCGATGTTCCGAGGAAGCCCCAGGACCGTCTCAATCTCGCTCAGTGTCCTTCCAGCCGAACCCTCAACCAACAGCACAATCAGAGACCACACAGAGAAGGGCGACATGATGAAGTTGTAATTTTGAGCTGTATTCTCCTGCAGCACTCCCTGCAAAAGGATATTTCAGATTTATGTATAGAAGATATAGGAAAATTCATTAATCGATTATGGACAGTACCTTGAAGAGTTGCAGTGCGAAATTCTCTGATCCTTGCGAGATCACTCGCAGGACTTCCTTCTCCAATCCCGAAGAATTTGGCAGCAGATTCGTCTGTGGAGCATCGTGTTGAATCTCCTGCAGCGAGGGCAGTCTTGAGTTAACTTGCTGTAATAATTGCAAAAAGAAACATCGTTAAAGCATCGGCTTTCCTCGAATAGATCAATGCTACCGGCACACCTTTGGAACACACATTAAACAAAATGAGATATAAAAAAGTGTCTTTGCGGTTTCTGTGTAGAGAAATTCTCAGTACGCAAAAAACGGACATTCCAGATTGAAACGTCTTGGCAAAAGACAAGACGAAACTGTGGATTTCCCGAGCTATTACGCCAGAGAGCGATAAATACTCAGCATCACGTTCTGAATTATCGCTACGCACACATGAGTTGACCAAAAAGCCAGCAGAGGTTCTCAATACTTCACCTGAATGTGCTGCTGCTGGAGTTGATTCTGCAGAATCTGGCTCTGCTGCTTCTGTTGCGCTATCTGCTGCTGCTGCTGGAGAATCTCCCTAATCTCATCCTGCTGTTGCTGAAAAGTTTGCTGCTGAAAGTTCTGCTGCTGACTGGAGGGAATCTCGATGCCCGACACTTGCTGGACTTGAATACCCTGTGTCGCCTGCGGCCTGGCCAATCCCGCGAAAGTGACCAGAAAAAAGCTGAGAGCTGCAAGATGATTTCCTCATAAGTCAACAGGCTTTCTCAGAAGTCTTGAATTTAATTCTACTCTAGTCAGGCATTCACCTATACCCAGACCCAGGCCAGAGAACAGTTATGATGAGTGGTTTTTTTTAGAGATCCCAGAAACTCGCCTTTCTTATATTGGCGCACATTAAAGAGCGGCGAGCTTTGGGCAAAATGCTTAAGCATGGCGCATTTTTTAGGGGATTCCCAGAATCAGAGCAAAGGGTGCGTCATTGATAAGAACTTTTCCCATTGAAAAGTGTCTCATCGACATATTGCGCGTGTTCTATGTGCTTATATTGCAAATGCGTTAACAGCCAGGCGCCATTTGAGGCTGGAATTGTGATTAAACATCACTTTCTGAAGTTTTCCATTTGAGCACGGCAAATGGATGATTCAAGAGTGTCTATTTTTATGTGATCATCACTTGGGGAAGTACATCAAGTGTATTGATCTCACGTTATAACCCGAAAGACTAGAATAAACATAAATTGATGACGCCGAATCCCAGTAAAGCCGCAATGTAATGGCCATCAAGGATTATTGGTGAACTATTGCGCATGGAAATTCCATTAAAGTGGAAAAAGAAGAAGTCCCCAGAGTCGCGTATCTTGTTAATCAGTGCGAAGAGACATCGAAAGGTCATGTTTTATTTTGCCAACCACAGTCTCTTTTTTTTAAAGAGCGACAGGCATAAAAGTCAGCCCAATTTTCACTATCGCGCCACGGCTTCCACGGCCAGAATTTGCCGTTTTTTGGGTCACGCGCGGGGAAATGATGTGTGGATTTTCCAAAATACACAATTGAACGCTTAGGTGGGAGGCGGAGAGATTTTCACAATATTAATGTGTATTTTTTCTCTGTTCCTTAACAAGTTGTCGGGGCCGTAGAGATGGCATGGAAGCGGTCAGCGACAAGGTCAACTTGTGTTTGTGTGCAGTCAATAAGCAAATAAGTGAATTTTTATTTAAATTCAGCACAAGATAACGCCGAGGCAGTATCCAGTATAGTGTCTCGAGGAATTTCCGAGCTCATGAGACGATTTCTGAATTGCTTACTGGGCTCCGATCGTAGGTAGAAGGGGAAAACCAAGGCATGATTGGAACTCACTTAGGAATTTATCCATTGTTTCACACACACTCAACAGCTCTGCCTCCAATGCTGAGATGAATTCACAGGAAAAATCACTTGGTCTTGTGCGTAGATCACTTTTCCACCCGACCTCCTTTCCTCACACACTGGCACTAGGATCACCGTTCACTGCTAATCACCAGTGCGAATTCATTTCCAATCCACACAGGGTCTCGGAATATTCCCCACAGAAGCTGCTCGCCACCACTAATCAGAGCCACACAAGTGTGAACAACTCTCGCCTGCACTCTGATCCAAAAATATCTTACCAGAGTGAACAACACAGCTCAACTGACGAGCGGAGCTCCGATGCTCTGGCCACAGAGTCTCTCGCGAGAGCAGAAGCTACGAGCGCGCTTTTGGCGCGTGACAACTTCCTCTGGTCGGCGATGAAAAGCCTGTAAATCCAGTTTTTCTCTTTCCAACCATGTTCTCAATCACACTTGAGCCATTGCTCATTGCGGACTTCACCTGCCCTCTCAATTCACATTTTACTACTGCGAGCCACCAGGTAGACGGCAGCCGCTGGCGGCTCTCTCGCTCTCATCGCCTCTCGCCAACCGCGACGGTGGGACAATAGCGCAGAATCCGCAGAATCGAGAGACTTGAATACGCGATTTGCAAAAAACCACTCGATTGTGTGGTAAAAGTTGTCATGTATATCGGTTACGGGAAATGCTGTCTCATCCACTGATACTAGAATTAATGCAGATCCTGAAGAGTCTAAGAAAAAACAATTCCCCATTGATAAACTCCTTCTTGGCATTTGTCGAAACGACAAACCTTTCTTTTGCTCAATGGCTAAGGAGTGAAAATCAAAATTTCACTATATTCTTCTGTATCTTTATTGCAATTTATAACACATATAAAGCAATAATAGTCACTTTTCTTTCCATGTTTAATCTATCAGACACAATTCAAATTTATACAGATATTTTTTGATAATTATACATAAATTGTTAATTTGAGTTATATTGATAATTTCTTTTGAATTCCTTGTTTTTTTTCATTTTCAATATACTTCAAATATCTCATATAATCATGTAAATATTGCATTGCGTACGGATTATGTTGTTTTCAAACTGCAAAGTTGAACTTCTACAAAAAAAAGTATCAATTGAATGTAAAGTAAAATAAAATCATATGATTTGATGGATAATTTGAAAAATACGAGATTTACCTCGAAACTCACTAATTATGTTTATCTAAAATGATAGCTAAGTCAATTTCACTGTTATGTCTCCAACCTATCTTTTCAATTTAAATCCTCTTGTCAAAATGCACAGATTCTAAGTTTATAATCTTTATAAAATATCGTGAAGTGCGCCTAATATTTAATGTTTACTTTCCTTCTATTAATTAATTGAGGAGTGAGATATTTGGTTTAAGATTATAAAGAACTTTTAAATTGATAGATATTCATAATTTCGTGTTTTTTCCCCATATTTTCTTGCATCTCATCATTTATATGCTAAATTTTTAATGGAATATATATCATTTTTGTTATAATTGTTTTTTTTTACCACTCAATTGGTGAGTTTGTTGTCTTTTTTCTAAGCCCTTTGACTGATATTTTTCTTTATTAGTGACATTTTGTTTTATTCTTTTAATATTAACTTTACTAGAGACGAATATTTAATGTTTTTTTTTCTTTAATTTCTCTTTAGTAAAAACGCACATTATTCTTTTACATCAATCCACTTGAGAATTTTTGTTTTTTTTTCAATAACAAATATCGTTATCGTAGTTTTGTTTCCTCTTTACCGCCGCTAATATTTCTCGAATCTATTTCACTACTCCAAGATGTCTGTCATCGCAGAAACAGAGATCATTCACTCTTAAAAATGTGAAACACTTTCCAATCATGCAACAATGTTATGATCATCAACTTCTCGGGCATCTGGCAACAGAATGTAACTGATAGAACCCATATTTATTTAAAAATGACGATAAATTATGATAAAAAAGGAATTGTTTTTGATCTTCTCAACAGATTTAATGCAGTGATTCATGGTAAATCCCTCGCTATTTTTCACTCTCGCTGAATCACTCGATGACAAACGTCTGGAGTGTAATATTTTCAATTGAAGGAATACAAGGAGAATATTTTTCATTATATGCACAATGTGGCATCGGTGGAAATCTCAAATCTAAGATGATATATCTTTCAATAGTGTGTCACCAATTAATCCAAAACAACCAAGGTGGCAACAGAAAAACACCTCAACAAAATCATCCAGGAACTTGAGGAGCAAATAAAATAGAATAACAAAGAAAAGTAGTTCTTCAACAAAACAATGTACAAAAACTTCATAACAAAGTGGAAATGAGGCAAACGCACTGGACCGACAGAGTCCAATCACTTTTCTCTTGTATCAACGTTTCTTTTTTTTTGCAAACAATATGCGTGGCTCAAAATCATATTTCGGTCACTCATTAATTGTGTTTTTTCCCCATTTTTTTCATCTCTGTGCAAATAAATACGAACCTGTTGTGATTTTCATCACACGCAATTTATCGCAAGTCAGGATTATCGTTAGCCTGCTTCTTGATCCTCAAGAGAATTGTCGTGTACCATTGATCGAGCCGCGAGATGCTATCGTAGTCCTTAACCGTTTCAGTGAATCCCTCAATGTTTTGCTCCTCGAGATGCTCACACAGCGTCTTGAAGGTGAGATAAGAAAAGGAACAGCATTCAGATTGCGAAATCTCTCTTCCATTTGCTTCAATGAATCTCACCTTAACTAGCTTATATTCACGCGAATCCTGGAATGCCGGATACTGCTGTGCGTACTTCTCCAATGCGTGCTGCGCATTGAGCAGATCCACGCTCAGATGACACAGAGCCGCACGGAAGAAGTAATCCTTCGCGCTGTACTTCAGCAGCGAGCTGTCCAAACATGAGCTGGCCACTTGCTCATAGATCTGAATCGCCTTCTCATAATCCTCCAGCTGAGCAGCGTACTGAGCCACTTTCAGCATACACTTATTGGCCGAGGTGGTAGATTCCTCACCCTTGAAGTAGTCAGCCGCCTGTTCGTAGTGCTGAATGGCTCGTTGCTGTTGAAAAGGTAAAAAAAAAGATGCATATATTGTACCGGAAAACTCGGCAGAATTATCAAAAAATCATTGGGCATTTTTGTATCAAGTGCAGTTCTGTCGCGCCGTATTGATTCAACTTTGAACTCTGAGGTTAAATGAGAGGGTCACAAGTCGCTGGAAAAAACCGTGGGACTTTAATTTCATGGCCAATGTTTATGTAAGTAGAATTTTTTTTAAGTTCAGATTTAAAGAGTTATCCATCAGTCGCAGGAAGGTGAAGATTTCCTTACTGGTAAATTATACTTTAATTTTAAGGATTTTTATAATAAGAATAAATATTTTCGTATTAACTCGAGAGGAATTGTATAACGCTTAGCATTCCAAAAACTATATAAGGCCTTCTCTTTAAATTGATCTGCAGTAAGGTCACTTTCTTTCCAAACGACCTTGCTTTGCGCCCATTTGTGCATCCCCTTTATAGAAATGACTTCTTTACTCACTAAATCATTCGCCTCGTTCTCGAACATCTCCGCAATGCTCTGGTGTAGCTTTGCTGCCATCGTGAAGCGCCCCATGTCTGTGTAGATATCGATGGACTTGAGAAGGCAGGCGACGGCCTCATTGGGGTCAGTCTTCTTGTAGCAATTCGAGGCGTCTACGTAGTTCGTCGCCGCGTCGTGACGAGAGCCCGCCCTCGCGTGCAGGTTGGCCGCATCGCAGAAGGCTTTCCCGGCTTGGGACCACTTTTTGGCCATCTTAAACATATTGGCCGCTCTCTGGTAGCACTCAACTGCATCCTCCACGCGACTCGAGCCACCTCTGTCAAAGATATGCATCGCAATTACTGTCCGGACATTTGTGAGTGATGAAATTTTTGGGATGAGTCACAGAACATCTATACTGCAGTGTTGAACACTTTTCACTGCATTGTGACGAAATATGTCTATGAATGGGTGTTTATTCAATCACTTGGATGATCCGAATTTGATCATCGAGTGGAAAAATACTGAGAAAATAGGGAAAAACATGTCTGGAGAAGCTACAACAAAGCATCATTTGTTGATGAGGGGGGCCACCCAATGTTCGCCACAGAAAACTCACCCAAATAGCGATCCAAGGAAGCCCTTCGACGAGTTGAGTTTCTTCTCAGCCTCAGCTACCAATTGGAGAGCTTTTTGCTCATTATCAGCCATTTTTCACACAATTTTCACAATTTTCCGACCACCAAAAAATTCTATTGATTTCTCACACTCTGACAAGTGATTTTCTCCGCAGCGCGGCGCTGAGGATCGTGGATAATTCTTCTTCTTCTCCGCATTGCAGTCTGGGATAAAGCGAATTGTGGAGAAAGAGCAAGAAGAAAGGGTCTGTGAATGAAAATTGAGAATTTTCAATAATTAATGCAAGGAAACAACACCAAATGAAGTGATATCATCGATTTTCGGCTGAGTCACCGGTGTAGAATAGTGTGCATCTAAACAGGTGTGAAACTTCAGGTGAGTAGAGCTGGAAAAGTGAGTTTTTCACGAACAAATTGATCCTTGGCTGATAACTTTCAGATAAAGTTAATCACTTTGTTTGGAGTATTTCTCCTTTGAAATTCACACAGATTTATCATTACTTTACCGATTTTACCTCATGTTTCAATGGTGAACACTTCTATGTCACTATCACCTGCCATTATCTTCCCCGGTGTGTGCCCGGAGAGGCGGTATTTATCTATGGAATGTAAGCATTGCCCACGATGACGTTTTGCTTCTCCACATTTTTCTCTCGCAGATTTTCACGTGGGAAAGCATGCAAACAGCCCCTTAGAGCAGGACATCAATCATGTTCGCTGGGGTGAGAAATTTTCTATCGCGCCACAAGCGAAAGTTCATCGTCGGTGGCGTGATTGTGGGAGGAAGTGTCCTTGCATTGCGCTATGCTCAGCGGAAACTGCGTGAGTTCCAGGAAGAGCAGGCGCGCGAGTTCCTGGAGAAGACGCGTCGTTTGCAACACTTTGAGTCCACGGAGAGGACCTGCAATCAGACGATCATGGGCCTGGCGCCGAGTGTGTTCGAGGAGATCAGCCGGCTGCTCAGCACTGAAGAGATCCTGGAGCAACTGCGAAAAAAACCTGAAAACAAGAAGGAACTCTGGGAGGAGATGAAGGTGGTCTCCTTTACCCGACTTACCACAATGGTGTATGCCTCCTCCATTCTCGTAGTCACTCTGCGGATCCAGCTGAATCTGGTCGGTGGCTACCTGTACAGAGACACCACGAAGACCACGCCAACAGGCATGAGTGTGACGCCAGAGGTGCGACAGATGTATCTGGCACTGGTGCAGCACTTCCTGCGCGACGGACTGAAGGAGCTGAGTCGCCTGATCGAGGACAAAGTGAGGCACATTATGAAAGACTACGATCTGAAGAAGCGACTCACAATCGGAGATTTGGAACAAATCTTCTGGTCCATTCAGATGGCCGTGAACAATGACGCACGCAATCCAAACAGTCACTTGGCCAGATATGTGTTTCCCGAGGACGTAAATGGCAACGATGTCCTCATTCGTCTCTTCACGGAGACCCTGGATCTGCTGGACAGCGAAGAAGTCAGCATGCTGTGCACGAATAACGTGAGTCATGGCTTCTCGGTTGTCGTGGACTTCCTCGTGAGATACTACACGGAGCCAAATGGAAAACGAAATGGCCTGGCTGACGTCCACTCACCCCAAGATGTCCCTACCACATCTAAGGAGCAACTGAACAAGATTTTTGACATCAACAGCGTCGAGAGTCCATTGGCCAAGCTGATTCCCATCGTCAATGGACTCGCGTCGAAGCACTTCAGCGAGAGCTCAAAGCCACAGAGCCTGGCCACATCCCTCGTGATACTGTTCCTCGTGTCGGACAAGATCAAGATCCTCGGCGCCAATGTCTACGAGGTGTTCAATCAGTAGGACACCTCAATCACAGCTCCTTGACATTCCACTGAGGAAGAGCGGCAACTTAAGTGTTTATATCTCTCTGGTTAACTGGCAATTGGCAATATTCTGGGTATGTCTGTTCTTTCAATTTCCGTTTTACTTGTGTATTTTAATTTCTCTCAGTGCAATTAAAGTATGATAAAGTGTATTTTACTACAGATGTGTTTATTAGAGTGACCAATTGCGGTTGTTTCACCTTCGCATTTTCCGATAAGACACGCAGGCGTGGTTCTTTTGGAGGGCGCGCTGTGACCACAGGTTTTATCAGTCCAGAGAAATTTGCAAAACTGCATTTCCTTGTCATACTGATTGCAACATTTCGTTATCACTAAAAACTGTTCGCTATGGTTGTAATTGTTGAAATTGCAAGCTGAATTCGCATGATAATATATACTTTTCAGCTTTGAGTCATGCCTTTAGTGGTAGGAAAACAATGACAGAATAAAAATATTCTGGCTATTTAAATTTTATAACTTATCGTAAGAAAATTACGAACATTTCTTTTGAGGAACTATGGAATAGATAATTCCACTGATTTTAAATTCTCTGAAAGTAAAAAAAAAATATGTGGAATAATCATTTATTGTAATTTGTCCTGATAAGAAATGCACGAGGAAATGTTTTATTAGCATACTGTTCCAAATGAGCAATCTTCGTGTTCTGCGAAACAGCGGTATTTTTTCACGTGTCTACTTATCTTATTAAATTCAACCGGTGATAACATTTTGCTGAAAAACGAATTGTCCAATTTATGCAATACAAAGTGTAAGCTTTGAAGCGATTGAGAGAGATGAATTGGATTACTCGCGTCCTGATTGATGAATCTCTGATGAGTTTTAGGGTAATAAGATGCGAATAGTGTCAGTGGCCAGACAATAAGTGAACCTCTGAGGCTCAGAGATAAGAGGGTGAGCCATCTGGCACATGCGTGAATTTGCGGCGAAATCCGCCCCTTTTCCGACTCTCTCTCGCTCTCTCGTAGAACATTCTACCTCGAGAGGGTTCTGAAGTATGCACTCCACAGTGCCACTCTCTTTCTCTCTCTCTCGAGTGGCTCTGGTAGTGCGATATAGCATTTTACAACACCTGTCGGGGAAATAATAAAAATTATGAGCTTTGGGTAATCGCTCAGAGCGACAAAAATTCAGTCTATCGACAACTCTCGATAGAAGATGAGGGAGTGTCGCGGTGTAATTGAAGGCGTGCTGTAGAGATTAGAATTGGGAGCTGTGAGTTGCCACGAGTTCGTGTGACGAGAGTCGAAGTTCAGTGGGGAAGGAACAACCCCTCTCGACAAAGGTGGTTTTTTTTCGGAGGGATCAGCCGAAAGGAGAGCGCAACAATTCTCTCTCTCCCTCTTCAGCACACGAATCATCAACATTATAGATTTTCCGCTCAAGGGGTGGTGAACTGTGTGTTCAGTTCTCTCCAAACATCCGACACAGTCAGGACGGATCGGTTTTCGCAAGTTCTTGTGTGAAGACTTCAACTTCAATGGAACAGCCTTTTCCACCCTGCAGCAGCCGCTTTCCACAGACTTTTCTACTTGCCATGGAGTAATGCTGTCGCCGCATAGTTTAGCGTATTGTGATTACAAGAACGAATTGACTCATGTAGAAGGTTCTCGTGCTGATAAACTGCATCATATTCGCTCCTCTTTTGAAACGTAAGTACACTTTATGGGAGACATGAGTGGCTAAAGAGCTCTCCATTGTCCCTATTCACAAGTATCGATTGTTTTTACCTTGAAAAGTGCGGTCCGTTGAGAGCAATAAGATAGAAATTTGCTTGAAGGATTCTTATGAAAAATACCATCATCGTCCCCATGCCTCATACGCAAGACCCTGCCGGAATTATTCGCCCAAACAGAAATTTATTGATTTTTCCCGTCGCGCCTCACAACAACCACCAAAATATCCTTGTTGGGAGGCGAAACTCCCAAACCAAAAACGTCATTTTCCCCGAAAAAAAAGCATGGAGAACAGATTTAATGCTCTGAATAATTACCATCATTGCTCTTATTTATTTTTATTTCTGCCTGCCGAAATATAATTGATGGTTCCGGACCGAGAAACATGATTGTTATGTAATGTGGGCAAAGTGAAGTGAAATGTTTGACTGCCTCTTTCACCCCCTTATCATTATCTCACAATTGATAGGCATATCGTATGAAATCATACGGCCAGCGCGACCGCGGGCTCAAGTAACGTTACGACCCGCCACAACATTGCGTCTCGGGGGAGTTATTTGGACACACAACACTTGGAGAGCTTTCAAGGAGTAATAACGGAGTGACTGCGTGAGCTAAGCTCAGGAGGAGTCGAATTGCACGCAATTGAGGCTTGAAGATCACTTTTCCCGATAAGAAAAGTGTACTTATCTTTTGAATTGGGAAATAAAAGTGTGTCTCCTGCTCTTCATTCAATAAACTCAATCTAACCTGCTCACAAATGAGGGTAATAAAATTATCTTGATTATTACTCTTGAATTTATCAGACAGATATCAAAAAGCATAAATATCGAGGGTAATTTATCACATCACAAGAATTCCACAATCGGTTTCATGTTTCTTTCACTGGAATTGAGCAATTAAAAGGCCAATAAACACCCGATTATTTAGAATATATCAATAATTAATTCTTTGTTAGATACTTCCTAAGCTGATAAGGGGAGTTTATTAACAGATCAAGCTAGGCTGGGTTAGTAATCAAGCCAAGCAAGAATTCTAGGGATTTTTATCTAAAAATAACATGAATTCTAAATTAAATTATGTTAATTGTTTCCAGTGCGCTAAAATATATCATTTAAAGGCATTTTTTATCAAAATCAATAAACTTATATGTAAGTTTCTGATAATAATAAAGCACATTATTTCTGGTTGAAGTGGCTTGTTATCACTTCAACACCAATCATTTAATAAATAAGATTACAAAAGTTGCACAAAGCTTCCGCCAAGAAAACAAGGACTTCATCAACGATTCACAAGAAAGCAATAAGCATTGATAAAACTGAGTTTATCAAATGGTTAAACTAGTTTGTGTATAAATCATAGCACTCGAGAAAAATTTACATTGAAAATTGGGTCAATTGCTCGCTAAAATCATATTCTCTTGTCCAAAATCATCACTTTTCGTGCTCAACGAACCATAACATAAATATCATACATAATCACACGCATCACACATTGTATAGTTAAACTGGCTAATCTTATTCAATATTAAACGATTTTAGCAATATTTCGGGAAAATTATTGCACATAAAAGCATGAAACACACTAAAGTTCTGATAAAGATAATCAACACAAACATTTATTCAGTGAAAGTTACAGAAATATAACAGTCAATGCGATGTTGCGGCAATCTTATCAATAATAATCTCTATCAGTTTCAGTTTGTAAATACACATGAAGATTGGTATCAAGAATAGAACGATGAGATTCCCAAAAGTGTCGCTGAAAAAATGTTTCCTCTTCACTGTGGCCTTTGCCGTGTTGCTCCTGTTCGGATTCACACTCAGGTGAGAGTTTCAGGAGATTTCAAGCATTGTTGAGATGCATTTATGAGGTTTCATACATTTAGGGAGAAGGATCTTTGGACCAACAGGACGCAGCATCCCCTGTTGTCGACAAAAACCCAACAGAACTCCGAAGAGTCTCACAATTCCGCTCTGCTCACGCACGTACTTACAACGACATCACACCCAATGTACGAGGACTATGACAGGGTGCAGGACTCGGACTCCCTCCTGCCGGAGGGTAACGGCCGGCCGTGGTACTTCTCCAATGGGGTTCGATGTCCGCTGCCTGCCAGAATGAATCGCAAGACGAAGAAGCGAGTCGCCAGGCTGTTTCCCTATGAGGACTCCAGCAGCGACAGGATCACGAATCAACTCATGTTCGTACCGCCGAACTATGAAGAGATCCAGCAGCAGGAGAAGCTGAAGACTATCCTACTGTACAACGGCCTGGGCCCGTGGAATGTACGTCAGGGCAGGGATGTCTTTCTCAATGCCAAATGCCCCGTCAGCACTTGCTCTCTGACATCAAATCGCGAATTCTCCAGCACAGCAGACATGCTGCTCTTCAAAGACCACTTCATCGCGCCCGGAGTGGTGAGGAAACCTCACCAGATCTACATGCTGTACTTCCTTGAGTGTCCCTACCACACGCAGAATATCAAGTTCCCCAGTGTCTTCAATTGGACGGCCACGTACAGGTAAAGACACACTGGTCTACTAATGCATGTCGTAAATTTTTCAACAAATTTACTCAGCTGATTTCCCATTGCGTGATGCTGTCTCAATTCAGAGCAAATGTGTTCCACTTTGGAACTATTTAAAGAGATATGAGACTATATTTAATTAGGAATCAATTTCACGCTTTGCTTTAGAAGCAGAGACAGAGCAGCAAATGTTCTTTGATGTGTGTTACAATCATTACAATAATGACGAGATGGAAGTTTATCATTTGCATGTCGAGTTGGAAAAGTTCTAAGAGGGATCGAGAGTTCTGCCAACACACCTTTGAATATGTAAGACGTGAATTTCAAATTCCTTGAGGCGCATTAATTGTTGATTAAGTGATGTGATTCTTCAAGAAGATACACAATGTCATAACATTAATTCCATAGTTTGGGGAACTGAAATTAGTTTTGGGAACTTTGGTGTTGGGAAGTTTGGGTTGCTTCTACTGTGGCTTCTGTAAAAGTGGGCAGTAAAAATCTCTCACGGTTTTGATGGCGTCTTGATAGTTAAACCCTCTTGGGAGCTTGGGAAGTCTAAAGCAAAAGAGTTTCTTTGTATGCACAGAGCCAAAAGCAGGGAATTGTGAAAAGAGTGTTTGAAATGTTTTTATCAAATTAACACCCATTTGTCCTCTCTCTCGTTTTGCTATAAATGATATCCTTTTATTTTTATTAAATTTCCACTGTCATTTGCATGTTGCTTTGTTGGCAAATTCAATTAAAATTTCATTTTCAGTAGAAACAGATGAATTCTCTGCACTCAAACTAATCCATGTCCTTCGGGCAGTTTCTGGCAAGAGAATGGCACTGAAGCATCATTGCAATGTGAAAAAGCATTAGCACACAATCTGTAGTCTAGAAATGAGTATTTGCCCACGAGGCAGATGGGAATCCACAATAAATTAAATAAAATTTCATTTCTCTCCTTGCAGAAAGGACAGCGATATTGTGGCTCCGTACGAAAAATGGGAATACTTCGATCCGAGGGTGAAACAAGTGGAGCAGGACAAGAATTATGCGCTGAACAAGACGAAAAAAGTGGCTTGGTTCGTGTCCAACTGTGGGGCCCGCAATGGGCGCCTTCAGTATGCACATGACTTGCAGAAGCATATTCAAGTGAGAGCTCTGAAATTCACTCTAGAATGCATGGAAGCACTTTTCTCCACATCCTTCCTCTTTCTCACTCTCCTTAGGTGGACATTTATGGTGCTTGCGGCAACTTCAAGTGTTCCCGCAGCACATCGGATCTCTGCTTTGAACTTCTCGATAATGAGTACAAGTTCTATTTGGCATTCGAGAACTCCAACTGTAAGGATTACATCACGGAGAAATTCTTCGTTAATGCTTTGTACAGAAATGTTCTTCCAATTGTTATGGGCGCTCGTCCTGAGGTGAGGGAATTTCCCAAATACGACCCGGAAAGGGTGAAACTCTCTCACTCCCTAAATTGACTCCAAATTTGCAGGACTACTTGTCGAGTGCGCCATACAAATCCTACATTCATGTGGATGACTTCGCATCACCCAAAGAATTAGCGGCTTATCTGCATTTACTGGATAAGAACGACGATCTCTACAACTCCTACTTCAAGTGGAAGGGCACAGGGGAGTTCATCAATACGTTCTTCTGGTGTCGCGTCTGTGCCATGCTCCACGACGAGGCGGCGCTGCAGAAGCCCAAATGGTATCCAGACATCAACGATTGGTGGCGCGGAAAGGGCGTCTGCACCAGCAACTCCTGGCGCATCGGCCGTCACGATATCATGAGCGACGATTGAAGTGCACTGAAGTCACACTTATCATTGCCGATGTGAGGAATTATGACTTGAATTCTCAGCGTATTTGGCTTCTTAAGCATTCAACTTATATGTGCGCATATTCGACTGAAAGTCACATAGACTTTGAGCGCCATCAGAAAGATAGACCTCAGTGCGGTCAGTAGGCATTAGTTTGGCATGAAATCACTGGCAAAAGTTACTTATTTTTGTGATTCGAATTAGTGGAAGAATTGCCTCGAGTACAAAAAAAAAGTCAAATAACACACAAACACACGCGAAAGATCAGTGGAAATGCAATCAATGGTTGAAGAAAACAAATATCTCATAATTTTTTTTTGTCTAAAGAAAAATTATAAATTACTAGGTATTAAGAATTGAGGCAAAAATTCGCGCAATTGACTTTGCAAAATACTGAAAGAGTGTAATTGATTCACGCGCAAAATCCAATGTGATTTTTCTATTCTTCTTTATCTCGTTTTTTTTTTCCTAGGAAAATATGTACATGTAATTATTTGTATCTGTGATATTGCCCCCAATTTTTTTGAGCCTTCTCATTTTTGACCTCCAACTACAGGTATTTATCTCCCAATTATATTTTTTAGTGTGGAAAAAGAGTCAAAATGAAATGACTTTCTAGGCAATTTCAGTGCTGAATGCGTGTAAAATGTTGACACACACCAAAGAATTATATTGTTGCTCGTAGATGATGTAAATAGGAGATAATCAAATTAGCAAATAAATTTGTAATACAAAAGATATATTCTTAAAGTGGCTTTTCTGTGAGAGACAAGCGAATCGTATACAACTTACATTTAGAAAATGGTAAATATAAAGAAGAAATCTTCTGTTTATGGCGTTGAGGAACCAAAAGCCTTGAGTTTGGACAGTAGATTCCGTATTTCTTCAACATTGGCAGTGGAAAGGATGCGAGAGAAGATCTGTCTCTTTAGGGCGTTGGATTCGACTTTCTTGGAGAGCTGTAAGGGGAAAAGAAAGAATAATAAGTTAACCGTGATCTGTTGCAATCGAACAAATTAAACTCGCAATGTCATTACAATTACCTCGTGGGCTCGTCGTATGATAGTAACCGGCATTCCAGCAAGTTTTGCAGCATTGAACCCATAAGATTTGGGACAAGGTCCATCGGCGTACTTGTAGAGGAACGTCACAGTTTCCTGTGTGGGATCATCACTGTCTTCGTTCTCCACCATACACGCCATGTGGCCAAGTGTGATCCTCTCGTCCCCGTGGAAGTTGTCCACGAGACTGTGATAATGAGTAGAGAAGAGAGTTCTGCATCGAAGATCTGTCAGAAAGTTCACCACAGAAGCTGCAATTGCTGTGCCATCGTACGTCGCGGTTCCACGGCCCAATTCATCCAAGAGAACCAGACTGTTCACTGTGGCGTGCTTAAGAATGGCCGAAGTCTCACTCAGCTCCACCAGGAAAGTGCTATGTCCCGCCAGAATGTCATCCTGAGCGCCTAGGCGCGTGAAAATGCGATCGATCAGACTCATGCGGCAGCGAGTGGCCGGAATACGAGAGCCTATTTGGGCCATCACTGCCAAAAGGCCCACCTGGCGCATGAGAGTGCTTTTCCCGCCCATGTTGGGCCCCGTGAGAATCGTCATTGCTGTTCTTGGAGCTCCTAAAATGACTCCATTGGGAATGAAGTCCTCGTTGCTCGCCAGACAAGGATGATACCCATCTTCTATCTCCATCAAAGGCTCAGTCTCGCCCTCGATGATCTCCGGAACACAAGTCTCTCGGGAATTCCTCGCATATTCAGCCAGAGACGTTAGCACATCCAGTATAGCCACATTCGACACACACTGCTTCCACAGATCATGATTATTCGAAAACTTCTCAAAGATCCTTCTCATGAGGTCCTTCAGCACCACTTTCTTCTGATCCTCCGCCACTGTGATTCTTTTCACAAGGTCTCTGGTCTCATCCGTATGATATCTCTTCTTCTTCCCCTGCTGACCCTCCAGACTGTACTCCGAGCCCGCCTTTTTAGCATACGCCTCTGGGATTTCCAGCTGAAAGCGACTCTTGTTGGCGCCTACACTTATTTTACAGTTGAAGTACTTCTCCTGCACCTTCACGTACTCCTTCAATTCTGTCTCAATGTCTGTAATTTCATTCTCAATAGCATCATACTCTGCATCCACACCTCTTTCCGGAGCAATGAAGCCACTCTTGAGAGCTACTTCATGGTCAAAAGACTTTTGGAAGAAATCCAGAATCTCAGAGAAATCTGGGAAGCTTCCAACCGGAGAATTTTGAGTAAGACTAATCAACAGCTCGCTAGAACATTTGGCGGCGATCTCAGGAAGTCGCAACAGACTTTTGAAGCCATTGAGAACAAATATGAAGTCCTGGATCTTCTTCTTGCTGTACTGAGTTTCTTCATAGAGAATCGCTCTGCTGTCGGGATGATCTCGGAAGCGACCACAGCTGCTGAAGGAATGTATTTGAGCCAGTTGTCTCTCCAAGTCTGACAGTGAGCCGAGGAGAATCCGAATATCCTGCAGAAGTATCGGCCTGTCCAAGAGCTCAGTCACTGCCTCCTGACGCTTCCGGATAAGTGAGATGTTACAACTGGGAGAACACAGCCAATTATGAAGAAGTCTCTTGCCGAATTTCGTGCAGCAATGATCCAATGTGTCCTTCAAAGATCCCTCCTCTCCAGTTATCCTCAAATTTTGCAAAGTAATCGAGTCCAAGACCATATTTTGACTTCTATTGAGCTTCTTTGAGTCCTTGGAGATGTCACTCTCCAGCTTGGCAATAGATTCGGTGGTATCTGGTGGGATATAAAACTCATATCGGGCTAGAGAGAGTATTTGCTGATCCAGAAGACATCTTGAGAGGTAGAAAATACACCCTCCCAGTGCCTTGAGAGCTAGAGCGTAATCCTTCTTTGGAGTCAAGCCCAAGTGATCACAATCATCTTGCATTTCCTTGAATATCTCAGGCCAATTCGTGCCTTCATCAGTGTGAAAATACTGTTCAGCGAGATTCTTAAGAGTTGTGGAGGCATCCCACATCTGTGCTTCGCTCAGTGAATCCTTGAGAGCACTTCCCAGCATTGTTTTGTAGATCTGCTTCGTCCTGTCGCTCAGGGTATTCTTCTGAAATAGCACCAATACCGGTGTGTAGTGCGCCAGAAGAGTAAGCATTCGGGAACTGTGCTTGTCGTCTTCAAACTGTCCAATATGAAATAGTCCAATGGAGGTGTCAATAAAGCAAATCCCATAAGTGCTGCTGATTCCCCCGGGCACTTCCACAATGGCTAGCATGTACTGCGGCTGAAAGTCTCCTGTGAGCTGCACTTGCTGACCAAAGACTCGTGTTCCTCGGTTTGTGATTTGACAAATCTCTCTTCGTGACACTTTGTCGAATTTCGTGACGCCCTTCTGCTTCTTGCACCGCTCCTGCACCATGTCTGGAGTCTCTGTCTGCTCTACTCTTGCCACTTTATATCCCTTCTCCACCAGACTCGTGGCCATGCGGTCGTACGCCTGTTCCGGGAAGCCAGAGTGAGCGAAATCTCCCTTCATGAAGCTCAATCCGATCTCATTGACGCCCACAACAGCGTCCATGTGGTACAGCTCGTAGAATTTTCCCACCTTGAAGAGAAGAACGCAGTCATAGTGCTGAGACTTCATTCCCCACCACTGATACATGGCCGGAGTGAGAGTCTTCATAAAAGAATCCGGAACAAAAACGGTATTCCCATCGTATTCCGGATGATCGGGCTTTCTCTTCTTAATATCCCGGATGTTCTCTGGCTTGATGAAGTCCAGTTTGTTGTGTAGCCACACTGTGTCTTGATCTTCGACAATAGCCGTGGAATCAAGCATATCCGGGATTTCATTAGGCTCAGACTTGGTCAGACTGGCAAGTTTCTCTTCAATGCTCAATTTAGGAGTCTCTGTTATCTCCTTTTTCACCTTTTTTGCCCCCATCGGTGTGGCAAGGGGTGAGACTGGTAGTCTCTTCTCAGGATTCGACTTGGGGCTCTCATTCTCCTGATCAGAGTCCTCAGAATCTGAAGTGATTATTCTCCTGCGTTTCTTCTTCTGCGTCAAAACTTCATCATCCACATTTTTCCCCGGGTTTTTAGGAGTGAGAGAAGATTTTTCCGCGCTTAGAATACGCTTTCCTAATGTGAAAAATACATCATAAATGTCACATCTTTACACCATTGGACATTATTGAGAAAATACCTGATTTCAGTCCACTTGTAGCGGTTTTGGGGGTTGATGGCGAAGCGTCATTCTGCGAAGGAGTTTTCGACGTGAATTTACCAGAACCCCCTGATACTGGTGGTGTTCTGTTGAAGTAATTAAACAGGGTGTTCTTCGGAGTGTCGCCAGAACGCTTGGACATGCTGAATCAGTGAGTTTTTCGTCACAAAGTCACAATTTTCTCCTGCGAGAAAAGCACTTGCAATACCTAGAACTGTCAACAAATGCGCGCGCCAAGCCAGCATTTTATCCAGAAGCACGTGCGGATAAATAGGATAAACCATGGAAATTCCGCCAGAGGGCTGCTGAGAATTTTAAACACTGTAAAGACCGTTTGTTCAATGTACAGATTTATTAAAAATTCAAGTGGTAAATTCCAAATAAATAATAATGGTGGTAAAATAACAATCATCTACATTCCATCTCTCTAGGCATAGTTGTAGAAATGCCATATGCTACACATAACAAAATATAAATTATGACTAGTGTTTTGTCTACAGATATTTTTGCTTTCTTATATTTCATACTTTACTCCTAAATTTATTTTTCCATATTTCTTTATTATCTTATGCTATGTTTATTGGTATCTTTCCTCACTGCAGAATAGCTCTTTGATAGAATTTTTGAAGCTATTCGCGTCTTCTTCCCTTGACAATTTCTTCACGACATTAACATAAGTCTTCCGAGAGAATTTCTTCTTGGAGGCAATCTCGCAGGACTCTCCACCCAATCAGAATACATGTACATAGCTTATGTGGTGGGTATAGGCTAATTACTGGAGATTAATTACACGTTGCATTACTTGCTACTTTATACGAAAATGATTTAACTTTCTTGTTAACAAACTACAAAGTTGTTGGATGTGAAATTATTTTATATTTTAATTGTATTATGTATGTTGCAGCAATTAATTTCCTTATTATTACACACATCTGGAGAGCTAGAGTAGTTTTACAAACGTCATCTTCAGTCTCGACTCACAGAACATTATTATGTAGACAGACTGGGGATAAACTTTCCGCCCAAAACTTTCCTTTCACATTCCTCCGGCTGAGAATGGGGATTCCCCTTTCGGGTGTTGGGAAAAATTTATTCATATTGCACAAGGATCCAACTCTCTCGTTTCGAGTTTGCAATTTATCGTATCACAATATTAATGACTGCTAATGATTTTCTCACTTTGGATGATGAAAAACACACTTTCCAGCTTTCACACAGCATTTTCACTCATTAAGAGAGATTTACCAGGGGGTCAACCACTGTTCCCAAAGCAACAATACGATTCAGGAGTAATTACGAAACCCAAGAATTTTGATAACATTGAGAGAAGAACTATAAAGTCATTTGAATACAACAATAATGTTAATTAACCCAATTTTGATACTTAAATACTTATTTTTAACACAGTCCCACAATTTCTTTCACTGATTCCTTTGCATATTCCCCGATTTATGGCAAATTAAATTTATTATTCAATTTCAATTCTAAAATAAAGTCGGATTTCTGTGTCTATTCGAATCTTACCAATCATAATCCTCTGAGACAACACAGACTTAAAATGAGTTCATGTAAATTCAATGGTGTTATCAAGGGTGTTATTAACAATTCAATATTCCAAAATCTAACAATGCAACACACTGGAAGAGTTGCAAACTCAAATATTCATCCATTTTGCAGCCCCTTGACTCTCTAGCGAAATCTCTTCATAAGACCTGAAGACCATTCATTCTTCATAAGACCACTCACTTGCACTCCGCGAGAAGTGCCTAAGTTTTAACTGGCAGGCTTTTCGCTTCTGCATACTCGGTCCTTTTATTGCAGTCATCCTCGTGATCATCGTCTACAAATTTTATGTCATCCATCTCGAAATAATTGCTGGGTGATTTCACCACCGAAGTCTCTTTCTCCTGCTCCTCCTCGTCTTTCTCCCGTGTCGGGATGAGTTTCTCCGCCAACTTCGTAGCCCTCATCTTTGTGAAGTCCTCCATTTGAATCATTCCTGGTTCACCCGGCGACTTTCTCATCATCAGGGAGTTCTTCAGTAGAGTCGGAATCTCCTCGTCTGGCGTCTCGGTGTTACTGCCTGGGTCGATGTTCTCGTGCCTGGGCAGGATTTCCTCGTATTGCGGACTCTCTCGATCCGCCGCGTCCTCTTTCTCTGCCAGTTCGCGGATGATGTTGCCCTGATCGAGTGGTGGAATCCAGACCAGATAGGCAGGATCCATGCCGAGATATGATCCCGGTGCCGCTCCTGCGTTGATCACATTGTAGTCGTAGTAATCCAGTTCCAAATCTTCAGGATTCGCCAGAGAGAATTCCGATCCGGGACCAGCGAGCAGTTTCTGACGATTCCTCTTATCCTTGCTCTCTTTCTGGCTCGTGGTGCGAATTGTAGCTGTGCTGGTCAGACTAAGAGCCGGCGAATAGCTCCCCTGTTGACCATTGGCAAGCGAAAAAGAGAAGATGCCGGAAAAAATTAATTCGCAAGGCGGACAAAGGCAATCGCCAAGGGTAAGATGACTTGACCATTTCTATGCAAATTGAACTGAAACTTACATTCGTCAGCGTGACATTGCTGACACTCAGCTTTTTATTGCGTGCCATCTGGACTCCAATCATCATCCTCTTGAGACTCTCCGTGTCCGTGTCCCGGCGGACCCTCGCGGACTTGCTCCCATTGACACTTTTCGTTTCCAGCACCTCCGAAGGCGTCTCCAGCTCTCGTCGTCCGGGCATTGGGGTGTCCAGCGGCGTGGGCGGCAGACTACTAATTGAGCCATCCGACGGTGGCGTGTTGTTCGCCAGGGACGTGGGCGACACAGCGCTGGAGGATTCTCCCGGAGTTTTCCCACTGTTCTCATTGATTTTCTCATTGGTGATGGTGAGAGAACTCATTACACTGCCGTCATCATCGCTGCAAGGAAAAAAGCACAAATTACAGCACGTTCACAGCGAGGATGATTATTGTGGGTGAATTGCTGACTCTCAGCCTGCCTCCCACCCAATGCACAGCGTCCCTAGGTTGCTCGGAAAGTTCATTTTCCCTGATTTATTTTTCCGGGCTAGACTCGCCCATCGAAACTCTTGCATTACTGCCTCCGGAGGAAGTTTCAAGTTGGCCACTCAAAGTTCGATTCTGCCCATTTGAATACAATTTTCAACACAATTGCCAATTAAACCATGCTGAAATGTCTGAGAGGGACTCTCAATGGTCTAGCATTTAACTAATTGTGATGCTGAGAAAAGTTTTGTGAAATTAATTTCAATTGAAGAGAGCTTTAACAGTGCATTTAAAAGAACATATACACAATGTACATAAACACCGAACTAAACATTTGTAAGAGAATCTCAACCCAGGTATAAAGATTACTTAAAAGAGAAAGAATCCAGAAACCAAGGCAAAAATATGTATAAAGTTAGCACTAAAGTTCATAAGTCTTTAACTTTCCTCGGGAGAATTTTCAATTAAAGTTCAAGCTTATGTAAAACGTAGTGTTCAAAATCAATAGTTTCTTTTCTGCCAATAGTGTATATATTTTCTATATTTATCATCTGAGTGAAAAAATCAAGAAACACTGAGAATTTTTTCTTCCCTAAAATTGTGTATTTTTTCCATTTGTATATTGTGAAGGGGTTATTGTGAATAGGATTTGCTACTTGTGTTACAAACAAGTCCCGAATCTTCCGGTCAACCACACTTGCGTTTGGCAAAATGTGTCGGGCTGTGAATTCACATACCTGTGGGACTTATCGGCTTCTACTTCATCAACTTCGGCCCCGTGTGCGTCTCCCTCGCAGCTCCTGGTGAGTGTGTCCGTGTCCGTGTTCTCTCGCAACCTGGAGTGTTTCATCCGACGTCGACTTCCCGGTCGGAACTTGACGAGGGAGATGACGTCCGACAGGAGGGTGGTGGTAGAAATAGCCCTGGATGGCGGACCGTTGCCCGCTAACGAACCCAGTGATGTCCGAGGCGTGTGAGCCGGAGAGTCAGGTTCGCCCTTGTTCTCAGCCAGCTGATACTTGCGATACCGGAAGATGTATTGCGTGCCTGAAAATATACACATTGCAGTGGCGGTGCCAGGCACTAAGAGCAGTGGAAACTCACCGAGCATAAGACTCACAACGATGATCACACTCACAAAGGCGATGGCAGCCACATGAGCGATGGTTAATTTCATGGCAATTGATTCTATCGTGGAAATTGGGATGATGGCTCTGCTAGTTACAGGAAAACTTGCATTCTGATGACCTAGTTGAACAAGAAGCCACGTTCAGTGGATGCAAATGCTCAGAAACTTTAAATTAGAAATCACAGTTGATTCTTTTATGGCACAACGCCTTTCTTTGCGCCCTTGCAAGAGACCGGAAGGTGCTGCAGATCAAAGATAAAAGCGCCTTCCGACAGGTTTTAAATTGAATGAAAAAAAAAGTTGGAAGGTGTCACGATAGCAGAAAGTTACGGAAGATACATTTCATTATCAGTTCCACAGCTCCGTGAGATATATTAATTTCCTCCCCCATCCACTCGCTCCAGGTGCAATTTATGCCCGATGAATAATTACCAATACTTTGTAGCAAAGTTTCTGCCAACAAGATTAATGTAATTCTCTATTAAACTTGTCAAAAGCATCATTCAATGCCTGACTCATCAAAGAGTCTCGTTTGAAATGGATGGTTAAAGGCGGTGTATACACGCCAAAGACATCTGGCTATAGTTTAGAGTAATATTGCACGTCTTAATACAGGACAAAAGTTTAGGTATCTACATATAATTAAATTGATTCAAAAAGGAAAAAATGATGCTTCAAAAAGTTGTTCTTTCTGTTGCTTAAGCGAGATCAGTTATTAAGAAGACTTTAAAAACTTTGCTAACACTTGATTGACTCATTTCATTCAAAGAATTTAATTTAACTTTACAGACTTTAATTTGCCTCTTAACTCAAGTTTCATTTTATATCCTCATAAAAGTTTATTTTTTAAACATGTTGAATTAAAGAGTACGAGGCACGCTTCAAAGCAGAAACTTACTTCCACATTGATAACATAGCTATTCGTATGTTTATATATTTTATCAACAAGCTTGTCCGCATACAAGTTACTTCTGTGTTTATTGTGCAATAGAAACTGTTTTGACTTCTGAAAAAGTCTAATTCAACCTTTTAACGTCATACTTTAAAATTTCCTCAAGTATTCAAAGCATCATGAGATGCAGCTTCGGTGCACATCAACTGAATTGTAAATTAAATCGTGTTCCTCAAGAAAGAATCAACAGAATTTTGCCCAACATTACGTACATATTTGCTGAACGTGAGCCAAGAAGCCGCCCCCGCAGGATTCGCCCATCGACGCGAGCTCATCGGAGAGGAACTCGAGGAGCATCTGGGAGCCGCTGGTTGTGGCGCTATCCGGCACTCTTGTGTATCCTCCAATGAACTCTCCAATCAAGTTAGATGCCAGGGAGTCGCCATCGCGAATCTTGAGGTACTGCGAGGCGCACGGCAGGCGGAAGAAGTCCAGCTTGAAGCGGATGTGACACCTGTCGTCTGCCTGTACCAACCAGAACGTCCTGCCTGGACAGCTGCGTGACGAGGAGGCGATAAGACGGCGAGACTTCACAGCTCCCAGATGCACAATGCATCCACAGCGACAACCTGGCCCAATTTCCGCTATCACCTCTGGCCTGTCGGCTGGCACCTCGCCAGTGAGTGAGTTGCCCGAGCCATAGAGGCACTCCCAAGTGCCAGATTCTGGACCACCACAGCGCTCGGTCTCCACGGCGGGACCCTGTTGATGAGCAAGAAATTGGAGAGGAATTAATTTTCGCCATGCATTGTGATATTTTAATTTACAGCTGCGACCTATGCAGACATCATAGAATAATTTCACCATTAGCGACACTGTCACAAATGATGATAAAGCAAGCTGAAGTGGCGGGAAATGAAAGTCGCCATAATATAAAGGGTTAATCTGGGATTCATCTCCATTCTTTCTACCCAGCTTCCGATAGGCGGCGATGGTAAATGTCCCCTTCTTTGCTCGCGGGTTATTGACTGAAACTCAATAGAAGAGGAGAGGAAATTGGAATATTGTTGCGTTAATATGCTAAAAGTTTTCCATGAAATACAGTATCCTAAAAGCGTAAATGATAAATGAATCAAGAGTTCGCTGAATAGCACAGAAATATTAATTTTGGTTGGAAATTGAGTGAATTATAAAGAATTCATTTGCAGATTTGTTTTTCACAAAGCACATTTCATATTGAATGCTGTTGTACAAAGGCTGTTGATTTACCATACATCGAGGAAATATTCATGAGACTGAATTACAATTTCGATAAATTGTGCTGTACAAAAGGTAATTGTTGATCAATTTCGCGCATTCAATGGATGTTCTTTTATCAATGAATTTATGCGTCTGTTATCGACATTTATATTTTGTTTTGAAATGAATAAAATATTACTTTTATTTCTTGATGACAGTCTAAATTATCAGTTCGTTAAACGAACAGCTGACTCGATCTATTTATCAGTATATGTAACGTGATTATCTATAAACAATGATTAATGTGATGGTTGTAACGTTCAGAATTTTCATCACTCAAAACAAGACTCAAAATATGAAATCTGGTCGAGACAACTCGCGTAAATGTGAAAAAGTCATCACTCTAAAAGCTAAAACTGCCAATTCTCCAAGCATCGCATACTTTTGACACCCTCAAATAATCACATTTTGCAGCAATAATAAAGTTTTCTTTATTGAACAGAAAGTAGAGTAGAAAGTATATAGCAAATTAGGAATTTAATTGGATGGTGTGGGCATTTTTCCAGCTGAGATGAAAAGTCTTAAACACTTCCGCCTTCCCACAGATGCATCCCACTCTCCGGTCTATAGTGGAATGAGCAATTTGTCAGTGTTTCTAATTGAATCGGAAATTGGTGATTCCTCCTACTCCCCCTGCTCAACTGACAATTTCGACAGAGCGTCAGATGGTCTATCCGCAGGCGTGTCATCCTCACTATCCTTGGTCTCGCCACTGTCATCCGCATCGTCTCGTGAGAATTGCTCTGAAAATGCCGCGGAGCCAACATCAATAATTGCGCCGCTCGAGTAGCGCTTCGATACACCTTTGTCAACGTTCACATCAAAAGCACCTGTGGTGGGAACAGGTTCTGGGGGTTGTGGTTCTTCCTCCGCCACGTCAACTCGTGTTTGCTCTATTTGACGGCACGGAGTGTCATCAGTGCTGAAGAGAAAGCCCAAATCTCCGTGATTGTAAATAGAATTGACCATAGATACTGCCTCGGCCGAATCAGTGATTGAAATTGCATTGAGTCCCGTGAGAATGTTCATTATCTCATGCAAGATATTCCGCTGCTGTCCATCCAGCAACGCCTTTCTCACGCTGGATTGCAAGGCTTTCAGCACGGACATGACGTGTTGGGACTCAGTTTTAAAGCGCACCGAGGCAGCTCTTAAGTCCTCTCGATTGCTATTGATGATCTGCAGAGTGTGCTCCAGGTGTTCGATTCTCCTGTGTGCTTCCGACAGCTCACGCTCAATTGCCTTCTCCCGTCCAACTGCTTTGTCATGTGTCCTCGCCTTTCCCATCAACACCTCATGGCTCCGCTGCAGATTCTCGTACTGTCCCGCCATCCGATCGATGACCTCAATCTGCTCCTGGGTGCTCCTCACCAGTCTCGCCTTCTCCACGGCATTCACCCGCGCCTGGCTCTTCAGCTCCGTCAGCGTGGCCAGCATCTTCCGCTTTTCCTCCTGAAGACGCTCATGTGTGACCAGGATTTTGTCCAGTTCATTTGTCAGTGCTATATTCTCCCGGACAAGTCGCTGAGTGTGAGCGGCCACTCTTAAATGGGTGCTTTTAGTGAACTCATTAGAAAGCTGTAGGAGTCGACTTTCCACCTCCTTCTTCAGTCTGTCCTTCCCAATCACGTTGTTCCTCTCCATTTCGTACAACTTGTCCTCATGTCTCCTCTGCTGATCCCGCAGCTGCGCCTCCTGGGCATCAAACTTTGCCAGAATTTCATCTCTCTGTATCCTGAATTCTTCCAGTGAGTTCAGTTTCCCCGTCAGCAGCTTAATCTCCGAGGTGAGCTGATCATACATTGCCTTATACTTCGAATCCCACTCTTTCAGTCTATTCTGAGCCTCTCTGCCCTCCTCTTCTCTCACATTATTCAACTCTATCAGCTTCTCTTCCAGCTCCCGGATAACATCCACCTTCTCAAGCAATGTCCTGTTGAGGTATGCTGTGATGTCGGACTTGTCCTCCTGCAACTGCTTCATTTTTGCCTCAAGGTCTTCAATCTGCTCCTCTACCTTGGCGTTGTGCGTTCTCAACCGAGCCAATTTGTTGTTGAGATCCTGAATGGTGAGCTCGTAGAATTGCTTATCTAGGCTGGGCAGGGTGTCGCCCTCCTTCTTCTCCTTGGGCGGCTTCTTTTTTTTCTCCTTCTTCTTCTTGCCAGCCATATCGCACAATTAACTCCCAGGAAGAAAGTGTTGTTTCAGCCACGTCGTTTTTGCAACTAAACAATCCCTCACCCACGGGGGTTTCTCAGGAAAAAGCTTGTACACAATTCTCCGGTGGAAAAACCACTGCCTGTTATTCGAAGCTCAAGAACCCACCTACACAGCACACAAGTGTGGTTTTTTACTCAATCCCACCCTATTGACAAAACAAATTTTATTTGAGATACTATGGAAACCAAGTCGAGTGCGGCATCTAACTGTAAACTTACCCTCAGCCACATCAACTGCCAGGCAATATTGATATTGATTCCCGGCACTCCTCAATCGACACAACTCGCGAATATGGCAAATAAATTCCCAATTCGCAACAATAAATAATACGAAAATTTAACACTACACGGTTCTGCTCTCTCGTCTTGAGGACCTCGCCATCGAACCCGCACTTGGTTGTATACACTCCTGATACAAATCAGATTTTCTGCATAATGGCATTTGTGCCACGCAGTATAGAGATTTTACACATACAACTGTTTGCATTTCCACTTTGGCTCGACATTGGGATACATTTTGGCCGTACTTCCCTGTATTTTGATTAATTTTCCGATTTAGCCGTGGTTCCCCAGCAGATATCTTCCCACGGAATACATACACCTTATATGTGTTTCATAGCAAAAAGCAATCGCCAAGGGGTCTACAATTGCTTTTATTCGGAATTTTCTCGACGTTGTATTTCACTGTACGCGCACAAAATCCATTTTTGGTATTTTGTGCGATGTCTGTTGACTTTATTTGCGTGCAAATAAATAATTATAGAGCTCCCCTAATCATAACAATACACGTTAATAGAAATTTTCCACCCAGGAGAAATTGCATCACTGAGCATTGTATTCGAAAACGCGCATCCTAAAAGCTCTTCCTCAGTGAAATGATGATTTTCGGAATTTGAATGCGTACATTGCCATAAATCTTCACATCGTACACATCGCACACTTTGCTCAGCACAAGAGGTGAGGTGGCACAAGCCCTGTAGGACTAGCTAGGAAAATTATGCGAAATGAGTTTATAAGGTCTACCCCATAGATATTGCTGCTCAAGTAAGACGGATTGCGAAACAAGCTCTATCTAACTCATACACGGATGCCACTGCACGAAATCCCCCTAAATACCACACAGAATCATTTGCAGACTCATAAATACTGAATTCAAGAGAGGAAAAGTTGATGGCAAGCACTGTTTAATCACTGTAGCACATGCTGATACTATTGATTTTGAATTACAAATCTAATAGCTCTTTAATGGTTATCGCTCGTCACCACATTCGACGAGAACTAATTGTCGATAAATATACATGATTTAACGTAGTATAAGTTAAATTCGTGATATATTTTATGAGATGGCTTTGCCAAACGTATGAGAGAAGTTGAGATGGAGGAATAAAAGCGCGGAATGGAAAATAAACTCAATTTTGACAAACCAAACAGAGGTGTTGTTTCTCGGAAATTCCAATTTAAGATTGGGATTTGATGGCTCTTTGCGTGGATGGCATGATTTTTTCTCTCGAATTCATCCACCCATAATCCCAGATAATAGAATGGAAGTGCCAAGTCATTCACTTTAAACTGTTTGATTTTCATGAAAATCAGAAAAATTTCAACTATATATCACAATTTAAATAATTTCAGAGTTGTTAATTCTTAAGCTTAAGAGCAAACTAAATATGTAGAATTGTTAGTCAAATTTAGCCTCATGCACCTAAATTATTCATTGAAAAATGTTTGTGAAATATTTCATATCTTTCTTTAAATGGTGCAACTTACTTCGCAAAATTTGGCTCCGTATCGCGGAGGTGGTGAATCGCAGAATCGATAACGATTCCTCGTGCCCCCGGCACACGTTGTGGAGCACGGTGTCCACTCGCTGAAGGGTCCCCAACCGCCAGTGTCTTGCTCTGCAAAGAAGAGAAGGGAAAAATATAGCGTTAAACGGAGCATATTCACTGTTTTGTATACCATCAAAACTTTAGCTTTTATAGCGGGTATTGTGCAACTTTTAAATAATGATTATTTGATCCTGTCGCAGTTGACAAATGTTGATTAATCACCAAATTATAAATGCGATGGCTTTCCGGTCGCAATAACAGTGGCTGGCTGGTAAATAAAATATCCGCCGCTGTGACACGGGTTCTAATTATCCTTTCAGTGCCGTCTATAACTCTGTGTTAGTTCCAAATAGCTTTCGTGGGGAAAAGTGACTGTATACGGACACTTTCGTGTATTCCCGGACGCCTGCATGCCTTATTGCAGAGCTTTTCCTGCATTTACCACGTATTAAGAGAATCAGGTGTATATGTTCGCCAAATCGCATTCACAGACAGCACAGAGCCCCTCACTGTTTTGCCATGCATCCAATAGGCGTTCACCTCATTGTCACATGGCAATGTGGATGGGGTGTATGTGTACGAGATGTGGTGAAAACTCCACATCCGCAATTTGTGCGATTCCATGAGTGAACACATTCACTTGTCTATTTGCATCCAACTCATTGTCCTCTAAACTATAGTGTCATAGTGAGTGATTTTCCGTGCATTCTTTTCACAGAATTTCATTACCTTCATGTGTACATCATTCCGTAAAGATATCTGCACAGCATCAAGACAATTCCTATTATATGTGTGTTGCTAATTTTGCAAATTATAGCAAAATGAGATTAGCAAATGAGAAATTGCAAAGACTAAAAGACTTATTAAAACTATTTGCTTTTTAAACAGAAAATAATTCCACTGCTTCCTGCATATTTCGCATATTAGCTCACACATCATAATTGGGTTATTATTACAATGAGTTGACCGCAAAATGCAAACGAATAAAATATATTTTATCGGGAAATTGTGAACCACAATCTGGATGTGCAGAATATTTAGAGAGAATACGTTCATTTAATTTAAAAAGCATGTTTCAACTGCTTTTTATTCGGAATGATAAAGCACGCTAATTTTTTTTAAAGGAAATACAATTTTATGAGAATTTTCAAGACTTTATTTTTTCTTAGGGCACCATTTTATATTTACGTAACTCAAATCAGAGAAGGAAGATACTTTAAAACCTTGCAAACTCAAGTTTATTTAGTTCGTTTAAATTACAATATTCTCGCTTTTACTAATAGGTTTATTTTCTGTGCTGTTGTTACAAAGTTGTAGTTCACAAATATTTTGATTATGGCATAGAGTGATTTAGATAATTTATTTGCGCACAAAATCATTTATTTTCCCGCCAAAGTGTATCCCTGGGCAAAGGTTCTTTCTCAACAGTAAATACTATATTTTTGTTGGGAAATTCACCATCCTGAACTTTTTCTTATACATACATACTATTTATATATTACATGCAAACGTAAAGTACGATGTTACCGACAGAAATTGAAACCCGAGGCTTACTCAACTCTCAATGCAGTTTAGTTGCAGTGCAGTAAGCCGATTGCTGATGGTTTTATAATGTAAGAAGTCCTCAGAAGTACAGGACGGGAGATTTATACTATTTCACTCAAGAGAGATGCTCCATAATACACAGAAGGAGGAAAAGTCGGAGAGAAATTAAATTTACAGATTATACGAGGCATGCAACATTGGCAGGATATTTGCAGAGGCATAAGCCTACGAATATCAACTGGTGAAACCGCCTAAGTGTTTATTACCAATGTAATTGACAATGGAATTTGGAGAGGTTTTTCCCTTTTGTGTGCGCAATAAAATTAATTTTC